>NC_138883.1:127557198-127747167 GCF_965194825.1 Balaenoptera physalus
GAATTCTACCAAACATACAAAGAAGAGCAACATGCAACAACATGGATGGACCTAGAGAGTATTATGCTAGTGAAATAAGTCAGACAGAGAAAGACAAACGCTGTATCATATCACTTATATGCGGAATCTAAAATAATCATACAGACAAATGTATATAGAGAAACAGAGAGTCACAGATATAGAAAACAAACTAGTGGTTACCAGTGTGGAAAGGGAAGGCGGAGGTTCCAGACAATGGCATGGGATTAAGAGATACAAACTACTATGTATAAAATAAACAATAAGGATATATGTACAGCACAGGGAATTAAGTCATTATTTTGTAATAACTTTTAATGGAGTATAATCTGTAAATATACTGAATCACTAAGTTGTACACCTAAAACTAATGTAATATTATATATCAACTATACTTCAATTAAAAAATAACATATTGGAAATTTTTTTTAAAGTTTTTACATTTTCCCACGTTGTTGCATATAGCTGTGGTTTGTTCATTTTCACTGTTATATCAGTCCACTTTACCACAAATTTATGTATGCATTTCAAGTGAATTAACTTTTTTTCAGTTTTTAGCTATTTCAAATAACATTGTTATGAAGATCATTATATATTACCTTGTACACATGCATATTTATTTCAACCAGATATTTTGAAATTAAGTTGAATGAAGTTGTTTATTTTTTATTGTTGAGTTTTAAGTATTCACCATATATTCTGAATATTAACTCCCTATGGATATATGATTTGTAAATATTTTCTCTCATTCTGTAAGTTGCCTGTTGATATTTTCTTGATGTACAAATTTTGTTGATTATTCATGAAGCTAAATTTGCCTGTTTTTTTGTGTGTGGGCTATGTCTTTGGTTTCATATCCAAGAAATTATTGAAAAGTCCAATACTGTGAAGATTTTACCATTTTTTTTAAAATGTTATAGATTTGGATCTTACATTTAGGTCATGGATCCATTTTGAGTAAATTTCTGTATATCATGTTAAGTAAGGATCCAACTTCATTCTTTTGCATGTAGATATCCAACTTTCCAGCATTGTTTGTTGAAAGGGCTGTCCTTGTGTAAGGAAGATAAGCATTTCCTTACTTATCTTCTGTCTAGTTGTTCTATTCATTACTGAAAGTGGGTACTAAAATCTCCATTTTTGTAGAACTATCTATTTCTCCTTTTAATGCTGTCAATGTTTCTTCATATACTTTGAGGGTCTATTATTAGATTCAAAAGTTTTTATAATTGTTATACCTTCTGATTCTATTTCACCTTTTATTATTATATAATATCCTTCTTTGGCTTTTGTAACTTTTTTTAATTTAAAGTCTATAATCTCTAATATTAGCATAGCCACTCCTATTCACTTTTGGTTACTATTTGTGTGGAATATCTTTTCCATCTTTTTACTTTCAACTTATTTGTATCTTTGTATCTAAAATGAGTCTCTTATAGACAGCATATAGTTAGATTATATTTTCTATTCATTCTGCCAATCTTTGTCTTTGAGTGAGAGTTTAATACATTTACATTTAAAGTAATGCCTTTTAAGGAGGGACTTATTTCTCTCATTTTGCTATTTGTTTTGCATACACCTTATAGCTTTTTATTCATCATTTCCTGCATTACTCTTCTCTTTTGTGTTCAACTGATTTTTTAAGTGAAGCATTTAAAATCCTTTCTGGACTTCCCAGGTGGTGCAGTTGTTAAGAATCCACCTGCCAGTGCAGCAGACACAGGCTCAATCCCTGCTCTGGGAAGATTCTACATGCCACAGGGCAACTAAGCCCATGCACCACAGCTACTGAGCCTGCGTCCTGCAACTCTTGAAGCCCACGCACCGCAACGAAGAGTAGCCCCCACTCACTGCAACTAGAGAAATCCTGCACACAGCAACAAAGACCAAAAAAACAAAAAATAAAATCCTTTCTCTTTCCTTTTTTGTATATTCTTCAGCTCTTTTCTTTGTAGTTACCATGGGCATCACATTTAATATAACTTTATAACATTCTAATTTGAATTTATAACAGCTTAACTTCAATAACATACCAAAACTGTGTTCATTTAACAGATCTATTCCCACACCTTTCAGATAATGTCATAAAATAACATTTTTATAAATCGTGTTTTCAAAAGCATCAATGAATTAATTTTTAATACATTACTCTATTAAATTATGTAGAAAACAAAAAGTGGAGTTACACTAATTGTTACAATATTACTACCTTTTATAATGATCCATATAGGTACCTTTAACAGACACCTTTTGTTTTTCAGATTCTTTTCCATTATAGTTTACTACAAGATATTGAATATAGTTCCCTGTGCTATACAGTAGGTCCTTGTTATTTATCTTTTTTATATATAGTAGTTTGTATTACAGAAAGCTTTATTTCCTTTTTCATATCTTTATTTCCTCATACAGCTTCAAGTAATATTTCATTTCAGCCTACATATTTATCCAGGTATCTCTTAATTTCTCCCTCACTTTTGAAGGGCAGTTTTTCAGGGTAAGGGATTAATGTTTGACAGGTTTTTTTCTTTTGGCACTTTGAATATATCAGCCCACTGTCATCTGGCCTCCAAAATTTCTCATGAAAAATCTGCTGATAATTTTATTGAAGATCCTTTACATGTGATGATTTGTTTCTCTCTTACTGCTGTCAAAATTCTCTTTATCTTTGGCTTTTGAAAATGTAATTATAAAGTTTGGTGGGGTCTCTTGGAATTAATCCTACTTGAGCTTCTTGGAGACTTATAGTCATGTATTTCACCCGATTTGGGAAGTTTTCAGCCATTATTTCTTCAGATATTCTCTCTGCCCCTTTCTCTGCCTCTGCTCCTTCTGGGACTCCCATGATGCATGTGTTGTTCTGCTTCAATGTTTCTCATAGGTCCCTTAGGCTCTGTTCACTTTTCTTAAATCTTTTTTCTTTCTCTTCCACAGACATGACAATTTCCATTGTTTTATCTTCAAGTTTGCTGATTCTTTCTTCTGCCTGCTCAACTCTGCCTTTTAAATCCTTCTAATAATTTTTTCATTTCAGTTATTGTACTTTGTAGCTTTGAAATTCATTTTAGTCTCTTTTCAGGGTTTCTATATCTTTATTGATAATTCCTTTTTATTCATTCATGTTTTCTTTAACTTTTTGAGGTCAGAAGTTTTAGTCTTTATCTAGTAAATTCTTTCTCAGTTCTTTTTCAGGTACAATTTCTGTTGTGTTTTTTTTCCCCTTAAGTAGGCCACACTTTCCTGTTTCTTTGTATGGTTTGCAATTTTTTGTTGAAAATTGGACATTTGAATATGACAATGTAGTACTTCTGGAAAATAAATTCTCCCCCTCTTCCAAGGTTTGCTTTTTTTGTTTTCATTTTTGCTTTGTATTGTTTTAGGATATCCCTGTGCCAAGGATCAGCCTGAGGTGTAAACTTAATACCTTCTCAGGTCTTTCTGAGTCTGTGTCTTTCCTTAGGCATGTGCAGTTGCTTTCTAAGTTTTTCAGTGTATGTGGTTACTTTTGAATGTCCTACTCTTCAATGCCTGGCTCACAGATGGGAAATAAAAGAGAAAAACCAAGGAAGCAAAAATGTCACTGACCCTTTCAATCCCCTGGAAGTCACTTCAGCCAGAGGAGGAGGAGCTTGTACAAATGGGGGGCAGTGCAAAAACAATGGCCTCTACCTCTTTGTCTACAGCTCTGTGATCAGATGCAATCAGTGATCAAAGTACATACCCTCAATATTTGGAGGATAAGGTCCTATTTGCCCATCCAGGCTCCTGCAAGCTGTGTGCAAGCTGCTCCAAGGACATATGCACATCTGCTTGCCATGGGACCAAGGGTTGGGGAATGGGTAGCTACTACCGTGCTAACAGCTGAATTGACCAAAATTAACAAATTTACCTTCCAAGCCTTTCCCTAGAAATTTCAAGCCTTCAGTAGACTCCAGGGTTCCAAAGTAATTATATCAGACAGATTCTGTTTAATTGTATCTAGGTGGGGAGACAGATTTCTGGTGCTTTGTACTCTGCCATCTTCTCAGAATCCTCCTCCCCTTCTTGAACTTTTTAGAATCAATTCTCAAGTCCCGTACATACACACAACCCCAGTGGGGTTTTGATTGGAATTGTATTGAACTCTAGAGTACTTTGGTTAGAATTACTCTTTTATAATGTTGAATCTTTCCAATTCATGATCATGGCTTATTTCTCCACTTATTTATGTCTTCTGAAATTCATATCAGTAATGTTTTATAGTTTCCACATGAAGTCTTTGTACATCTTTTGCTATGCTGATTGTTGGGTACTTGACATTTTTACTCTATTACAAGGAATTCTTTTCTAGATTGTTTATTGCTGATACATAGAAATGAAAGCTGGTTTTATCTTGTGTTCAACAAATTTTTTAATACACTTATTAGTTCTAATGTATCTCTAGATATTTTGGATTTTCTATATTTCAGCAATATAATCTAATTATGACAGTTTTATTTCTTATTTTCTAGTATTTTAATTTTATATTCTTACCTCACTGCACAATGTTAAATAGAAGTGAAAAGAGTGAAAATCTTTTTTTGTTTTACTCCTCATCTTAAAGAAAATATGTAATCTAAATATAAAGTTTGTCACTAATTTTTTTAAAAAGGATTCCTTTCAGATTAAATTCCCTTTTATGTTTCCTCAGATATTTTTCATATATATTCATATATATATATGAAAAAATCATATATATTTTTTCATTTTCTCTATTATGAAGTGAATTACATTGATTTTTAAATGTTATGACTAGGTTGGATTCTTGGAATAAGTTTATCAATGTCTAATAATAATTGGTATATTTACTCTTTTCCAGGGTGATCTCTATGAGTCACTCTCCTCCTCTGGATTGACCTTGTTCTTTACTATCCTGTTGGTGTCTGATACTTTCAGGCAGATTTTCAAACATCTATTATCTACACAACTTTGCTAGTTCTATTCTGCAAAAGGGTTGCTTAGGGTTATCTAGACTGCCATTTCTAGAAGAGGATGTCTCTCCAGTCACGTTTTACTCTTTCTTAATCCACTGAGGCTTTCAGGTCCTTGAACCTATTTATTCAAATATATTAATAAATCATAGAGGATTCTTGGGTGAGGTAATTTTTCAACTGAAAAATCAGAGTGAAAGACAAAATCTTGACCTTTACTAAAGTTCTGAGAGGCAATACTTAATTTTAAATGACATTTATTTTAGAATATGTATATGAAAATTATTCCATTACCAATATTTGCTTCAAAATTATTCAAAACCCTCCAACACTTTAAAATACTTGATGGTTTTATTATATTCCTATTCCTGAATTTTCAGTGACAATGATGTCTGTTAAAGTTGTGAAGTCTCAAGTACTAAATAAAATTTAATTAAATAAATATTTAGTTTCATGGACAAACATGATGTTTGCGTGCCCCATGTGATTATTAATAGCATGTTACTCTCAGGCAAAGACACTCTTCGTCCTTGTAACGGCCCTGAAGGCTTAGTCACTGGGGCCACAGTTATGCCTTTCTTAGATTCTTTGTAGTTTCTATAGCACTGTTAACTAAAGCAACTTAAAATTCTCTCATGCAGCCTAACTGGCCACTGTATCAGCCTCAATCCTTCTTTTATTTATCTCCTTTAGCTTTGCTGTTACTACTGCATTATTAGTACCTTATTGCATACTATTTTACCCTGTGGTTGTGATTGTCTGATCCAGCTCTTTATTAGGTAATTCTGTTATGTACAAAAGCCTCTTACTTAGGCACATGTATGTGAGTGTGTGTGTGTGAAAAGGCCCATGTTTTTCAATAATGAAAATGACAATATTAATGATAGGTGCCAGTTGTTGAATTGCTTCTATGGGTGTGCCACACTTCTCAGAACCTTCCAAATACAGCATCTTCTTTACCTCAACTTGGTAACTGAGATAACGATTTGTTATATACTCCCATATTACTTTTTGATAAGATAATTTAGGAAGCTAAATATTTATCTCCTTAACTGAGAAAAAAAATGTTTTGGAACTATGAGAAATGTGTACTGTAAAATTGACAAGAAATCCTTTCTTTTTTTTTTTTTAAAGTATTTGTTTATTTATTTTTATTTATGGCCGTGTTGAGTCTTCGTTTCTGTGTGAGGGCTTTCTCTAGTTGTGGCAAGTGGGGGCCACTCTTCATCACGGTGTGCAGGCCTCTCACTATCGCAGCCTCTCTTGTTGCGGAGCACAGGCTCCAGACGCGCAGGCTCAGTAATTGTGGCTCACGGGCCCAGCTGCTCCGCGGCATGTGGGATCTTCCCAGACCAGGGCTCGAACCTGTGTCCCCTGCATTAGCAGGCAGATTCTCAACCATTGCGCCACCAGGGAAGCCCCAGAATTTTTTGTTTTGATAGGGATAAGACTACTCTGTACAACTTTTGAACAACACAATTTTCAACAGAAAAAATAAGGCTGTGAATCAGACTAAAATGATTTTCTTCCAAAATGAAACTAAATTAAAAATAAGGTATAGAACAATTTCCAGGAAGCAAAAATCTGAACTCTGCTGTAGATGGGGCAATGTCAGTCTTAGCTGAGCAACACCAGGACAAAGCTCTGTCACAGGAAGTGTTTTCGGATGACATAAGGTGGAGAAAGGCCCTAAGTCCTCCACTGCCTCTTCCTACTTGACTTTGTTGCTGCTTCTCCTCCTTTACCCCCCAAAACAAAGGATCTAAGGAGGTAGATGGTCTTAGAATTGTAAAGACTCATGGCTAAAAAATAATCGTATCGATTATGCCCCAGATATGGGCACTGGTGCTTGTGGTCAGAGCCAGAGCCAAGGAAAGACTTGGGGACTGATCCAAGGACACTGTTTTGACTCAGGACAGGAGTAGCCTGTGGAAATGTGGGCGGCAGCCTGCTTTCTCGCAAACTGTATTATTTTTATTTGCACATTATAAGTTTTTACTCCTCAAAGAATGTCTCAGAAAGTAATTTGATGACTTAATGTAGACATTCCTCTCAGCTAATTCCTTGTACAACATCCTTTTTTAATCAAAAGGCATTACTATTCTCAGTAATGGAGGAGAGTGCATGAAAGTCCCCCAAGAGAAAATGAATTAGTAGCTGGAAGCTTAATCAAGTGCTAAGAGAAGAATGAAATTCTAATTGGTATATTGTTGTGTTAATTCCTCCAAATCTGTTCCTTAGTACTAAACCGATCCTAATTTCAGAACTATACTTCCTTTACAGCATGGGGTTGGTGATGTCCTTCAGTTCAGCAGGGGACTGACCAGCAAACGCACATTTAAAACACTTGCTACTAAAACCCACACATTTACAATTTCGTGGAAATCACTACAATTTCTAGCGGAGTACTTCATGGCTTCTACATGATTATAGATATGTATAATTATTTCCAATAAGAAGTAAACAAATGGCTGGTTTTTTGAAGGAACATCAAAGATAGACTCTCCAAGCAAAAAGAGCCATGAGTTAGAACATGGATGCAACCACTCTTCGTCACGTGAATCTTGTCCTCTTGTGCCTGCCAAGGAATGAGCCGTTGCCCACATATGTGTAGTGTTTGAAAAATTAAGAATTTACAAATATTACAAATAACATTATTTTTTAAATGCAGCTTTACATCAGTGGGCTTATGTAGAATTTTGGGAGGAATGGAAGCATTTACAAATATCCCTGCTAGTAGACTTTAAGATCCAGCACCAGCTTACTTCCATAAAGCGATATAATAAAATAATACAGTAGGGTGATCTATAAGAAGTTTTACTTAGAGACTCCTGCCTTATTCTGACCACTTAAACATGTTTCCAGTGAGAAACTAAATAAAGTCCATGGGTGCTTTATTTCATTCTTGGCTTTATGCCTTTGTTGCATTTATTTGTTTATTTATTTTTATACCTTCTCTGTTCCACCAAAAATATTGAGGTAGGCTCCAAATTCTCATACAAATTCTCATTTAATATTGATCATCTTTACTCCAGAAGTAAGATTTCATCTATATACTGTGCATCACTTTCATCACAATTCTTAATTGACCTACGTGTTTGTCCAATTCCAACAAATGAGTATTTGAAAGCCAAGAATGCTTCTCCTTTAAATAGATGAGTAACATAAACAGATCAATACAGGCATCTTTTATTCACATTTTAAAAGATGCAAACTTCTGAGAAATGTGACCAAATATATACTAAAAGCACACATAGAAAACCAAGCTGCTGTTTTGGATCTGATCAAAACTTTCCCAAGTCCTTTATTTTCTCCTATTTTTAGTATTTCTTGAATATCTATAAGGTGTTTGGGAATTTGCAAATTTCTCCCAGATTTAAAAAAAATTATTTAAATATGTATTTTAAATTTTATTTAAATATTTATCAAATAAATATATTTATTTAAACATTTGTTTATATTTATTTAAATATTTATCAGACAGGAAGTAGTATAAATTTTACAGAAGTAGTCATTAAATAAAATATGTATTTTCATTCATAAGATAAATATTTTATAACCCATTTAGTCATTTTTGTGGCATTTATATTGAGGGTTCAGAATTGTAGTTATACTATATACAGGTGGAGAATGAGCTCCAGTCAGACTCAAAATATTACTAACTCCTGGATGATTACTTGATAGAATTGACATTTTACAACTGAGAATAACTCCAAATAAAATGTTGGTTTCTGTGAAAAATAAAAATATAGGGTTTTTTTCCTTCCTTTTCCCTGATTTAAATTAGCATAAGTGGTGTAGCCCATGGACGGTGATAGAATTGTGACATGCTGGACACATGAGAGCAAGTCTTCAGGGTTACAACAGAAGAACCCAGATGTTCAGAGCCCTTCAAAGAGGGTCCATGCCGGGGCTGCTCTTTCCTTGCTAAACATGACTGTGACTTTTTGGTGATTGGACAACATGCAAAATTATGCATGAACAGAAGACACTCTTGATGACCCATATTCTATATCAAATATATTTCATCATTTTGAATACTAAAACCCCAAAGTTTTAGCTATGAAAATCACTAAATAATCTAAGATAAAATGGTCTATGAATATGAATGAGTGCTCTGAGTTTCATAGTAATGTCTTCACATTTATATTTTGCTTTATATGTGTCATATATAACATTGCATTTGATCCTCTAGCAAGCTGTAGGACAGGTATGCCTTTCATTTTTACAGAGGAGGTAGTGAAAATATAGAGAAAGTAAGTAATGTGTTCAAGTTTCTGAGGTTAATTATGGAAGAAAAGTCTATACTAAAACCTAAATTTTTCTCTGCAAATTGAGTGCTCTCCCTAGTGCCTCATTCTAAGTGACTTTTTCAGACTAGGTATAATAGAAATGCTACCTTAATTTATTACGCAACATGATGAATTCACAAAATATGCATTTTATTTCTAGGAATAAGCCACTATGGTCACTTCTAAAATTGTGTGTTACTTTTGCCTGTTTTTGAACTTTTTAAAAAATGGCATCACACAATGAATACAGTTTTGTGCCTGGCATTTGTTTAGGAGATTTTTGCATGCTATTACATGGAGGGATCATTCATTACTGTATGGTATTTGATGGTATGAATATACAATAATTTATATATTTGACCTATTATGGATGGATAGTTGTCACCAGATTTTGTCTATTATGAATAATGCTGTTAGGAATATACTTGTACCTGTCTTTTGGGGCACAAGTGCACCCATTTTTACTGAGTATGTACCTAGTATTGAAAGTATTGGTTCATAGAGTATATGGATCTTCAATTTTAGTAGATAATATCAAGCAGTTTCTCAAAGCAGTTACATTAACTTACACTCCAATAAATATATAAGAGTTCCAATTGATTCACATCCTTAACAATGCTTGAAATTGCCAGTCTTTTCAATTTAAGCCATTCTCAGGCTATAGAGTAGTCTCTCATGGTGGTTTCATGTTTATTTCCCTGATGACAAGTGCCACAAAGAATCTTATCAAACCTTTACTGCCCATTTGGATTCCATCTATGGTGAAACACCTGTTTAAAACTGTTGCTGATTTTTTCCTATTGATTTTTAAGATATGTTATTTTTTTTAACATAAGGCCTTTGACAGATAAAATTTTTGCAAATATTTTTCCCACTCTTTGGTTTTTCATAAACAAAAGTTCTAAATTTTAATATAGTTTAATATATCAGTCTTTTTCTTTGTGCCTTTTCATGTACGATTCATGTGGAATTGATTTTTGAGTGGTGTGAAGTTGGGAGCAAGTTTCTTTCAATATGAATGTCAAATTGAACTAGCACCATTCATTTTAAAAGACCACCCTTTCTCCACTACACCGCAGTACCTCTTTGTCATATCCCAGGAGGTTGTATATCTCTGTTCGCATTTGTTTTCTCTCGTTGTGTTGATATCTTACTATTTATATTACCATTGGTGGTTCTGGTTCAAGATGGTGATATGAGAATGTCCTGAACTCACCTCCTCCCATGGAGACACAGAACCTACAGCTAAATGTGGAACAATTTCTTCTGAAAAAAACCCTAAAAATCGGCAGAGCTACCCCTTCACATCAGGCAAACAAGAGGGAAATCACGTCAAAGTATGTGGGAAAGGCTGAGACACAATCTCACCATAAAGCTCACCCACAGCAATGCAACCCATAATCAGGAGGGAACCCAAAATCTGACACTTCTCCCTGAGGAGCCAAGGGTTTGTACCCCACAACAGGCACCCCAGCTCTTAAGTCAGACACCTGAGAGAAGAGCCCCCCAAAACACCTGTCTTTGAAGACCAACACGGTTCATGCCCATGAGATCTGCAGGGTTGTGGTAAACTGAGCCCAGGGCCCAGTGCAGAAGCAGCCCTTGAAAAGCTCCCAGACTTTATGTGAAAGAGACTCATTTCCTAATTTTAAAGCATTGGTCTGAGGGTCAGGGACCTGCTCGGATACTCCCCTGGGTTGGAAGCTGGCAGGTACCATCTTCCTGCTCTCCCTCTGCTAAAATCAGTGGGCACTGTCTTTTTTTTCATTTTATTTCCCTTCTTCCTTCTTCTTTTTTAAATTTTCTTTTTTTTTCTTTTCCTTTATTCAGCAGGTACCATCTTTGCACTCCTCCTCTGCCTCACTCTAGCTAGTGAGAGCCATCTTCACCCTCTCCCTCCACCGTGCTCCAGAGCACCAGTATATCCCAGAGGATAGCTTCTACACATGTCCAGTGTCCTGTTTTTTAAAATTGAGGTATAGTTCATTTACAATATTATATTACTTTCAGGTATACAACATAGTGATTCAAAATTTTTATAGATTATTACTCCATTAAAAGTTATTATAAAGTATTAGCTATATTCCCCATGCTGTACAATATATTCTTGTAGCTTATTTATTTTATACATAGTAGTTTGTACCTCTTAATCCCCTATCATGCCCTTCCTTCTTCCCTCCCCCACTGATAATCACTAATTCATTCTCTATACATCTGTTTCTGTTTTGTTACATTCATTCTTTTGTTTTACTTTTTGGATTCCACATATAAGAGATAACATGCAGTATTTGACTTTCTCTGTCTGATTTATCTCACTAAGCGTAATACCCTCCAGGTCCATCCATGTTGTTGCAAATGGTGAAATTTCCTTCTTTTTTATGGCTGAGTAATATTCTATTGTACATATAATCCACATCTTCTTTATCCGTTCATCTCTTGATGGGTATTTAGGTTGTTTCCATATCTTGGCTATTGTAAATAATGCTGATATGAACATCCTGTGTATTAATTTCATATCTTGCAACTTTATCCAGTTCACTGATGAGCTCTAATAGTTTTTTGGTGGCATCATGAGGATTTTCTATGTATAGTATCATGCCACGTGCAAACAGTGACAGTTTTACTTCTTCCTTTCCAACCTGGATCCCTTTTATTCCATTTTCTTGTATGATTGCTGTACCTAGGACCTAGGACTTCCAGTACTATGTTGAATAAAAGTGGTGAGACTGGGCATCCTTGTCTTGTTCCTGATATTAGAGGAAATGCCTTCAGCTTTTCACTGTTGAGTATCATGCTAGCTGGGGGCCTACATTATATGGCCTTTATTTTGTTGAGGTATGTTCCCTCTATATCCACTTCATTGAGAGTTTTTTTAATCATAAATGGATGTAGATACAGATGACCAACTCACATGAAAAGATACCAACATCACTAATTATTAGAGAAATGCAAATCAAAACAACAGTGAGGTACCACCTCACACTGGTAGGAATGGCCATCATTAAAATGCCTACAAATAACAAATGCTGGAGAGGGTGTGGAGAAAAGGGAATCCTCCTACACTATTGGTGGGAATGTAAGTTGATGCAACCACTACAGAAAACAGTATGGAGGCTCCTCAGAGAACTAAAAATAGAGTTGCCATATGATCCAGCAATCCCACTCCTGGGCATATAATTGGACAAAACTATAATTCAAAAAGATACATACACCCTTATGTTCATAGCAGCACTATTCACAGTAGCCAAGACATGGAAACAACCTGTCCATTGACAGATAAAGAAGATGCGATATATACACACACAAACACACACACACACACACACACACACACACAGTGAATACTACTCAGTCATTAAAAGAATGAAATAATGCCATTTGTAGCAACATGGATGGACTTAGAGATTATCACACTAAGTGAAGTAAGTTAGAAAAAGACAAATATATAATATCACATATTTGGAATCTAAAATATGAAACAAATGAACCTATCCATGAAACAGAAAAGACTCACAGACATAAAGAACAGACTTGTGGTTGCCAAGGGGATGGGGAGTGGGGGAGGGATGGATTGGGAGCTTGGGGTTAGCAGATGCAAAATCTTATATACAGAATGGATAAATTACAAGGTCCTACTGTATAGCACAGGGAATTATATTCAATATC
The DNA here is from genome assembly GCF_965194825.1 of Balaenoptera physalus. Classification (NCBI taxonomy): domain Eukaryota; kingdom Metazoa; phylum Chordata; class Mammalia; order Artiodactyla; family Balaenopteridae; genus Balaenoptera; species Balaenoptera physalus. Next base: position 127,570,121 of record NC_138883.1, read on the forward strand.
CTATGATAAATCATAATGGAAAAGAGTATAAAAAAGAATGTATATATATGTATAACTGAATCACTTTGCTGTACAGCAGAAATTAACACAACATTGTAAATCAACTATACTTTAATTAAAAAATAATTTTTAAAAAATGAATAAATAATTGGATGTTGAATTTTGTCCAAACTTTTTTTGCATCTATTGAGGTGATCATATGATTTTTATTCTTTAATTTGCTAATGTGGTGAATCACACTGATGGATTTGCAGATATTGAAAAATCCTTACATCTCTAGGATAAATCCCACATCATCATGGTGTATAATCCTTTTAATATATTGTTGGATTTGGATTGCTAATATTTTGTTGAGCATTTGGAATCTATGTTCATTAGTGATAGAGGCCTATAATTTTCTTTTTTGATGATATTTTTGTCTGGTTTATATCAGAGTGATGTTGCCGCATAGAATGAGTTTGGAAGTGTTCTTTCATCTGCAGTTTTTTGGAATGGTTTGAGAAGGATAGGTGTTAACTCTTCCTTGTTTGGTAGAATTCAGCTGTGAAGCCATCTGGTCCTGGACTTAGGTTTGTTTTTAATTAGGAGTTTTTAATTACTGATTCAATTTCATTACCAGTAATTGGTCTGTTCATACTTTCTATTTCTTCCTGATTCAGTCTTCAGTCAGGTATTTGCCTATTTCTTCTAGGTTGTCAATTTTATTGGTGTATAGTTGTTTGTGGTAATCTCTTATGATTCTTTTATTTCAGTGGTGTTGGTTGTAACTTCTCCTTTTTTATTTCTGAATTTATTGATTTGGGCCATGTCTCTTTTATACTTGATTAGTATGCCTAAAGGTTTATTGATTTTATTTATCTTTTGAAAGAACCAGCTCTAGTTTCATTGGTCTTTCTATGTTTTTAAGTCTCTATTTCATTTATTTCTGCCCTGATCTTTATGATTTCTTTCCTTGTATCAACTTTGGATTTTGTTTGCTCTTTTTCTAATTCCTTTAGGTGTAAGGTTAGGCTGTTTGAGATTTTTCTCATTTCCTGAGGTAAGATTGTATCACTATAACCTTCCCTCTTAGAACTGCTTTTGCTGTGTCCATAGATGTTGGATTGCTGTGTTTTCCTTTTCATTTTTCTCCAGGTATTTTAAAATGTTTTCTTTGATCTATTGATTGTTCAGTAGCATATTATTTAGCCTCCATGTATTTGTGTTTTTTTCCAGTTTTCTTTCTTGTGGTTCTTTTCTAGTCTCATAGCGTTGTGATCAGAAAAGCTGCTTGATATGATTTTATTTTATTTTTTTAATTTACCAAGGCTTGTTTTGTGGCCTAACATGTGATCTATCCTGGAGAATATTCCATGGGCACTTGAAAACTATGTGTGCTCTGCTATTTGGGAATACAATGCTCTCTGTATTAAGTCCATTTGCTCTGATGTGTTATTTAAAGCCAGTGTTTTCTTACTGATTTTATGTCTGGATGATGTGTCCATTGATGGAGTGAGGTGTAAAAGTCCCCCATTATTATTGTGTTACTGTCAATTTTTCCCTTTATGTCTGTTAATATTTGCTGTATGTATTTAGGTGCTACTATGCTGGGTGCATATATATTTGCAATTGTTATATCTTCTTCTTGGATTGATTCTTTGATCATTATGTAATGTCTTACTTGTCTCTTTTTACTGTCTTTGCTTTAAGGTTTATTTTGTCTGATAGAAATATTGCTACCCTGCCTTTCTTCTGATTTCCATTTGCATGGGATACCCTTTTCCATCCCCTCACTTTCAGTCTGTGTGTGTCTTTAGATCTGAAGTGAGTCTTTTGTAGGCAGCTGATAGAATGGTCTTGTTTTTGTGTCCATTCAGCCACCCTATGTCTTTTGATTGGACCATATAGTCCATTTACATTGAAAGTAATTTTTGATAGGTGTGTACTTATTGCCATTTTGTTAATTGTTTGGGTTTTTGTTTTTTTAGCTCTTTTTTTTCCTTTCTTATTCTTATATTCTTTTCCCTTGTAATTTGATGGCTATCTTTAGTGTTGTGTTTGGATTCCTTTCTGGTTTTTTGTGTGTATCTATTATGGGTTTTTGGTCTGTGCTTACCTTTGAGGTTTATACTTATACATATATATATAATATATATATATTATATATATATGACTATTTAAAATTGCTGATTTCTTAATTTCAAACACTTTTTAACAACCCAGCTTTTTACTTTCTAGCCCCCAAGAATTACTGTTTTTGACTTTATATTTTACACTCTTTTATTTTGTGTATCCCTTAACTACTTATGCAGATATAGCTGAGTTTACTACTTTTGTCTTTTAACCTTCCTATTAGTTTTGTACATGGCTGATTTACTACCTTTACTGTATATTTGCCTTTACCAATGAACTTTTTCCTTTTGTAACTTTCATGTTTTTAGTTGTGAATTTTTTTTTGCTTAGAGAAGTCCCTTTAACATTTCTTGTAAAGTTGGATTGATGGTGTGGAACTCTTTTAGTCTTCCCTTCTTTGTAAAACTTTCGATTTTTCCATTAAATCTGAATGAAAGACTTGCCAAGCAGAGTATTCTTGGTTGTAGGTTTTTCCCTTTCATCATTTGAAATAGGTCGTGCTATTCCTTCTGGACTGCAGAGTTTCTGCTGAAAAGCCAGCTGATAGCCTTATGGGAGTTCCCTTGTATGTAACCTGTTGCTTTTCCCTTGCTACTTTTAATATTCTCTCTTTATCTTTCATTTTTGCCATTTGAATTACAATATGTCTTAGTGTTTTCCTCTTTGGGTTGATCCTGTTTGGGACTCTCTATGTTTCCTGGACTTGGATGTCTCTTTCTTTTTTTTTTAATTAATTTATTTATTTATTTTTGGGTGTGTTGGGTCTTCGTTTCTGTGCGAGGGCTTTCTCTAGTTGCGGCTAGCGGGGGTCACTCTTCATCACGGTGCATGGGCCTCTCACTGTTGCGGCCTCTCTTGTTGCGGAGCACAGGCTCCAGACGCGCAGGCTCAGTAGTTGTGGCTCACGGGCCTAGTTGCTCCGCGGCATGTGGGATCTTCCCAGACCAGGGCTCGAACCCGTGTCCCCTGCATTGGCAGGCAGACTCTCAACCACTGCGCCACCAGGGAAGCCCCTGGATGTCTCTTTCTTTTCCCAAGTTAGGGAAGCTTTCTGATGTTATGCCTTCATATATGTTCTCTGCCTCTTTCTCTCTCTCTTCTCCTTTTGGGACCCCTATAATGTGAATATTAGTATACTTCATGTTTTCTCAGAAGTCTCTTAAACTGTCCTCATTTTTTTTTTCTTTTTTCTGTTCAGTTTCAGTGATTTACACTCTCACTCTGTTCATCCATTCTTCTCTAAGCTCTTTGATCATCTTTACAATCATCACCTTGAACATTTCATTAGGTAGACTGCCTCACTCCACTTCACTTAGTTCTAGGGTTTTATCTTGTTCCTTCATTTGAAACATATTCCTCTGTTGCCTCATTTTGCCTAATTTGATGTTTTTATTTTTATGTCTCTGGTAGGTTGGTTATGTTTCCTAACCTTTGATAAGTCGTTTTTTGTAGGAGACATCCTATGCATCCCAGCAACACACTCCCCTCTGATTACCAGTGTTATATGCTCTAGGATTGTCCCCTATGAGGGTGTGTGGGTCCTTCTGTTGTGGCAGGCTGACAACTGTGAGTAGTTTGGTAAGCATGGCTGGCCCTAAGTCCAGTTGGTTGCCAGGCCCTGCCTTGTGCAGAGGCTGCCAGCTGCTGGTTGGTGAGGCTGGGTCATGGGGTGGCTGTCTGTGGAACCCTGGGGGGTCCTGGGGCTGGTGCTGGCTCAGTTGTGGGCAGAGTCAGGTTCTGGGGTGGGTGGTTGCAGGGCTGGAGTTCCTGAATCTAGTGTCATCCTGCTGGTGGGTGTGGCCAGTTCTTGACATGGCTGGCTGTGGGTTCTGGGGTGTCCTAAACCTGGTGCTGAACTGCTGGTGAGTGGGGCTATGGCCCAGTGGGTCCTGGGGCTGTTACAGGCCTGCTGATGTGTTGGCTGTGTCCTGACAAGACAGGGGGTAGGGCTGCAGTGGTCTTGGGGCTGGTGTCCAACCACTGGTATGTAGTTTCAGGGTCCAGGAGATCCTGGGGTTGGTGTCCACCCACTAGTGTGTGAAGCTGGGTCCTGGGGCTATGCTGGCTCACTGGCAGACAGAACACAGTACTGGGGTCTCTGACTTCAGGGCCCAGGGGCTCCAGAGGTGGAGTTAGACTTCTTGTTAGAAGAAGGGCCCAGGGGCTCCAGAGCTGGCGTTAGACTTCTTCTTGTGGGTGGGGCCATCTGTGGGGTATGCGTTGTCCTGAAGCTTGTGTCAGCTCTCTGGTAAGAGTGGCCAGATCCTGGGGTGGCTGATTGAAGGGTTCAAGGTGTTGGCCTGTGTTGGCCTTCTGGTTGGCAGGACTGGGGCCCAATGAGCTCTGGGGCTGGCGCCAGCTTCCTGGTGTATTGCTAGGCCCTGACAAGCCAGGGGTAGGGCTCTGGTGATCTCAGAACTGCTTTCTGCCTTCTAGTGGGTGGGTGGGGCCCAGGGGGCTCTGTGGCTAGTGCTTGCCCCCTGGTAGGTGAAGTTAGGTCCCAAGGCTTCTGGCTGTAGAGCCCTGGGGGTCCCAGTTCTGGTGCCTACACACTGGTGTGTGGGGCAGTGTCCTGGGCCTTCTGGTGTACAAGGCCATGTCCAGGAATGGCTGGGGGCTTAGTGGATGTTAAGACAGCCTGTAATTGGTGGGTGGGGCTGTATCCCCACCCAGCTAGTTGCTGGGCCTGAGGCGTCCCAGTACTGGTGCCTACAGGCTGGTGGGTGGGGGCAGGGCAGTGTCCCAAGGGTAAAAAGCTAAAGGGAGGCTTCCAAAATGGCATTGCCTGCATCAGTGTCCACATGGTAGAGCAGATCCCCAAAATAGCTGCCACCAGTGTCTATGTCCCCAGAGTGAGCTGCAGTTGCCTCCTGCCTCTCCAGGAGACTCCAAAATTAGTGGGTCGTTCTGTGAATTGAGCTTTTATCACTTAATGTGCCTTGTACTTTCCTACCTTTGTTCCTGCTCTTTCTTTTACCTTTTCTGATATCTTCTGTACAAATTCTTTTTCAGAGTCCAAATCAACTGCCATCTTTTCCTAGGAATCTTGCTTCTTCTTCCAGTCAGAACTGACGTTTCTGTTTCCTTAACAACCAAGACCCTCTTGTTTCTGTTCGGGCAAAGCACTAATAAATCCACTTTGAGTACATGTGAATCAATGAAGTTATGATTCCATTAATGAAAAGACTCAAACATTTATTAAACTCCCACCCACCAAAGGCTGGTCCTGTGATATTCATTCATGCTTTTAGCCTAGGTTTGCCTCTTCCCAACACTTTTTGTGTATACAGCTGCTACGGGGAATCTGTTCTGGAACATGTACCTCCCCCACCAACAAAACTATTCAATGACTCCTTCTTGCCTGCAGAAGGAAGTTAACTGCTTGGCACCACATTTCTTGTCTTCTGGCACCTGTCTCATCTTACCTCTTGCTATCTTTACCCTGTACTTGAATTTTCCTAAACACAAAATTACATACAGTTCCATGAACATGCCTTAGTTTACACAGGTGGACTCTCAGCTTAGAACACCCTCCATTCAACTTCTCACCAAGCTCTTCTTCTTCATGGAGACTCTGTTTTCTCATTTAGCCATCTCTACTCCACCTACCTCGACAAACACAGCCTCCCTGTGCTGTCTCTGCTCTGGATGGGGTAGAAAGTGTCCACCCATCTCCCAGCTTCCCCAAGTTCAGCTATTTTAGGCTCTCACACTGGAAACTATTGTGGAGACTGGGCCAACCCTAAGGTTATGTGGAACTGCAGTGCCCTCTACTGCTTTCCAGAACTATAACTACTTTGCTTTCTGTCATTCAATACAAGGGAAAATGCTAAAGGAACAAATGGGAATTCAGCTGATAGACCATTATTTTTCAGGGCAAACATTGAATTCCATATTAAAACAAACATTATGAAATGGTAATATATAATCTTCTAAAATGTGAATTTCTATAAGGTTATGATATGCCTTATTATTTCACTATCCTTTCAGGTCCATCTGACCTAAGGCTCTGTTATATGTTCATAAATATGGAGAGACTGGGTTACCATTTCATCTCAGGGAGAAGGTAAGTATTTAAGCCACATGCTTAAATACAATTTTAAAGATTAGCTCTTAGTAAACATAGTTTCCGTTATGTTCAATAATATGCACTGAAATTACACTAATAGGAAAAACATGGAAATTTAAAAAAAATTCATCAAAAGAACATAAATTCTCCTACAGCTGATTTCATTGATTAAAATAATATTGTTAAAAATTAGTATCTGTAACTCTCATTAATCCAAAATAATCCCTGGTTTATCCACATTATTTTTTTTTTGCAAAAATTACTGAATGACTTTGGTAATCTTTAAAGCTTTAAATTCACTAATTATTTGAACTCTTTGATTTGCCTTATGTTGTTTAATCCTGGGAAAAGAGTAGCTGTCACTGGTATCTCCAAACCTAGAATTCTAACACTTAGTAGGGTAAATTATATTGATTCTGATTGTTTTTAATTTAATGATTTTGACTGTCAATGAACTTTATCTTAGTGATATGACTTTTGAGAAATTATAAAATAAAGAAATGCCTGTGTTCAATTTATTCACTTTAGAATCAGAAAAGCCTTTCAAATGAGCGTCTTACCTAATTTATATTTCATACAGAACCACTAGAATCTGAGTTATTTAATACTGCGACTAACTATATTCAGAATAACACTTCCTTATATTTGCAACATTTATGTATTTTTATGTCCTGTTCCTTAAATATATTTACAAGTTGTTATTTTTGGAAAATCTTAGAATTTTTGGAAAGTGCAAAAGTGCCAGCAGTTAGGTTAGATTTGGAATACATGGCATTAAACATAACTGAAGAATAGAGTGACTTCACACACTGAAAGATTAAAGATATTTTCTGAGGGAGAGTTAGAAATTTACCTTTCTGACAATTATTCTGTTAAAAGTGATTGTAAACAACTCAGTGTCACAAAAGATGTGGAACTAATAGTACAGTGTCCATCATGTTCTTGCTGGTTTTACTTTAAATCTTGAACATCTCCCCCTGGGTGTTCTCATAGCCAAGAGGCAGCCGCCTCCTGAGGAAACCAGATGCTGCCATCTTAAAACCAGGACTGTGCTTGCTTTTGCACCCCTATTCCGCCCAGGCGTCATTAGTGCCAGCCTCACCTCTCGGAGTGGGCACACTGCGGCAGAGACAGACACGATCCCAATAATGAAATCTCACATGTGCGTGGGTGCAGGAGGCAGTGCCCTGCACCAGTGTCCGCGCCCCAGACCCGTTCTCAGGTCTGCAGACCCCAGGGCCCCTTGCTACTGACAAGGCGGCTTCTTGTCCAGAAAGGGAACTTCCTAAAACGCCCAAATGTATACTGCAATTAGGTAAGTGTTTAATTCTAATTAATCCAATTTTACTCTGACTTTCCTTCCCGTAGCAATGAATTACAGATTTTAAAAAGTAGCCTCACAAGCTAGCTTCTTTCTAAAGCGAGGAGCAGATGCGGACACAGAGGCCTGAGTGAAGGACTGAGGGAAGACTGAGGCCAGGACAGTAAGGTGCTCAGGGCTGGCCCTGGAGCAGGAAAGCTCTCAGAGAAACGGCCTCCGGCGGCTGCCTGCTGACACTCCCTTTCCATCTCAGCTCTGAAAAGAGGGACCGGTGCTTATTACAGGAGGCATCGATATTCTCCCGCAGGCTACCAAGAAACTTCATCGGAAATGTGGCCTATCCCAAACCTGGCCCAGCCGCGGACTCGGAGCCCTCCCCCTCCGCTGAGCCGGCCCGAGGCGAGGGCGCATTTGGTGAGAGTCTGGCGGCCTCTACCGGAGCGCCTCTGCAGAGGAACGTTCCCCAAAGCCGGAGACGACATGTGGCGCTCGGGCGAGGTGAGAGCGAGCGCGCGAGTGCACTGGGGACGCAGGTGGGGGGGGCGGAATCTGCAGCAGGGCAGAGCGCGGCCTCGGTCGCGGAGCGGAGCCGCAGGGCGGCGGCGGGAGCGCAGGGGGCACCGGAGCCTTTCGGCCCGGGAGGAGTGGGGAAGTTCGCGCTGGCGGCATGGGGCGGTGACGCCGCACTGGCCTTCCGCTCTTGCCAGCCGGTTGAGAGCAGGCGGAGGAGGAGGAGGAGGATGCACCCTCGCCGACGGCTTGCCTTCCCGGGCCGGCGCGCAGGGTAAGCCCGGGCGCGCGGGACCGGGGAAGTGGGGTAAGAAGCTGCGGGCGAGGGCGAGAGGACGGGCGGCCCCGGCTCGGTCCGCACCACTATCCTCGGGGCTGCCTGTCTTGGGAAGGCAGGTGAAGACAGGCGGGGAGCCACGGGCGGCCGGGAGCGCAAACTTTCCCCCGGCGACTGCGGAGGCATAGCCAGCGCGGGAGGTCAGGGGGGTCCAGAGCGGCGCAGCCCCGCGGGACGGGACACCAGGGCTCAGTGCCCACGGGCTCGCCGGTAGGAATTGGGGCGTGCGGCAAACGCCGCCGTCACTGGAGCCGACGGGCGAGATCGCCGATCCGGAGGGCCCCGCCGGCCCCAGGCCTTCGAGGCGCGCGGCGTCCAGGAGCTTCCTGCAGGGTGGGCGCCGGCTTGGCGGCGGGGGGCGCGGGCGGGTCGCGCGGGCTGCTCGAGGCCGAGGGACACCAAGCCGGCACTGCACCGCGCGCTCTTCTCCGAGAAAGAAAGCGCCGCCCGGCAGGACGCTCAGCTCGGACCCCGGGCAGGAGCCGGGCAGGTCTGCTGGGGCCAGAAGCTAGCCGGGGAGGGTCGGCGAGCGTTTGGCGCTGGGCGCGCCGCTGCGGACCGGGCAGGAGGCCGACCCTGCCGGGCCGCGAGCACCAAGCCGGCGGAGGCTTCGCCTCCGCAGTGCCACCCCCGCGCCCACCAGCTCCCGCGAGCCCCCGCGGCGGTCCCGGGACCGTGGGAGCGCAGCCTCTCTTTGGGGGTCCCGGCTCCAGGCTGAGGGCAGCAGGAGGCGCCGCCCCGGTTTCCCGCATGCAGCGCCGCCTGCTCGCCGCCGGGACTCTGGCCCGGGTTTGGCGACAAACCCCGGGACGCGCCCAGGCGACCCCCGCCCTGCCTTTCTCGACTCGAAGGCCTTGGCTTCTGAGGTGGAAGTACCTGTTGTGTATTTCCCTTTTCCGGAGTTGGCCTGGGGTCGCCTCGGGAAAATGTTTCTTTTGAACACGCGGTGCTCCTATAGGATGCGCATCTATTTGCGTTATGCGCATATTGAGAAATATATGCCTTCGCTAAGGTTAGTTGCAGAGCCCAGGGATTGTGCCTGCTTGGATTTCAAATGCATTAATTAGGGCCCAGCACAGAGCCCAGAGCCAAGAGACTTTCCCAAATGCAGTGATTATTAAGTTCTTCAGTCATGGGGACAGATTGCTGAGAAAGTGGCAACCCTCCCTTATAAGCAGTTCTTATATTATCGTGATCTTGTAGAAGACTTGTTTCTTAAATGTGCCTTTTTCCCCCTCTTTCCACATACTTTCTCTCAGCACCTTGCAGAACAAGGAGTAGCTTGCTGACTTTGAATGCGTGGCAAATATTTCAGAGAGGTAAAAGTATTCCACTTGTGGATTTGACAGATGCAAAATACAGTTAGGTAACTTCAGGCATTGAATCTAATAATAGGACTAATGGGTCATTTGATAACATGGTAAAAATAAAACAAAGTATTTGAGGCATGGGAAAAAATAAATTAGGGGAATGGTTCTGCACCTTGAGTAAAAGTGAAAATTAAGCCTACTGTAATTTCTTTTTATGCCCCAATAAAAAGGTCAGTGAACACAGATAACTCCTGATGTGGAGCCGTGCTGGACAAGGACAGCCAGGCTCCTTTCTTTCTGAACTGTGTGTGTTAGCAGTGTGACTTGATTCCAGGAACTGCGTCACAGAAACATTCATGTTTATATATTTTTCCCCCTTTCAGCTTCAAGATCAAGGTTGAGAAAGGAACAGTTATTCTTCCAAATTCATCAGCTTCAGCTATTATTCTTATTGGGAATGGACAATGGAATGTTCTCTAGCTTTATCATGATCAAAAACCTCCTTCTGTTTTGTATTTCCATGAACTTAGCCAGTCACTTTGGGTAAGTTATCATCTATGCTTTGATTTTACGATTTTCGGGGCACAAGTGCCTTTCAGAAACTTTGCTGAGCAGTATATTAGCAAACCCTCGCTGGGCACCTTTACAGTCCCACACCCTTGAACTTGTTGTAAATAAATAAAAGAGTCCTTGCCCTACCCCACACTTTATTCCTGAGCAAGGCACTTGGAATAAAGGCACTTTATTCCTTTATTCCAAGTGTGGGGTCTCTGAAGTGAATCAGAGAAAAGAGGCAGATTATGTTTTCAAAAGTGGAAGGAGAAGATGGTTTCAGAGTCGGCTGTGTTTCCTTCCACTCAGGTTAAAGCACGATTCAGAAGTTGAACTGCATAAAGGACATTTATTGCTTGTTAGACAAGGCAATGATCAACATTCTGATTGCCCTCCTTGGTGCCATTATGCAAAGGAATTTGCCTTTAAAGCCAGGCCCACACTAGGCGGCACTGACAAGGACTTGCAGTGGTCCTGGCTTGAGCCATAGGCCTTGAACTGTGGCCATCTGAATGCAGAGGCAGATACCAGAAACTACATGTGCCTGAAGATCTGCAGGACACCCAGGCATTTGGCGTTATCAATTCCTTTCCTCTTCTTCCCCAAATTGTTCTGGCTGATCAAAAGTATTGTCACTTGAAGTTGGTGGAGTATAATTAAGAAGTTAAATTTTAGGACAAAAGTCGCCAAGCACCCCTTCTGTGAAAATCAGCTGTGGAGGTTGCACTTGTGTGAAACATGGAGGGATCTTCAGGGCACAGTGAATCTGCAACAGATCCCTACTAGTTGGCAGGAAGGAGGACCCTTCCAAGTCCATGACCTTCTCTCTTTGTCCTCTGGACATTTTCTGTTCTTTTGACATTCCCAGGTATGTACAGAGGAGGAAACAGAGAGAGAGAGAGAGGCTTGTGACCATCCACAGGTGTGTGGCTGGTACATGACGGCAGTGGGGCTGTGTACCAGGTCCGTCAGGGACTAGTCCAGCCCTCAGCACCGTGAAGAATGTGCACACTAACCATGCCTGTGGGACGTGCCTCTTAGCCATTCAGTGTATTCCCTTGGGAAAGAGCATTAGTTGTTATTCTTGCCTTGCTGCTTGTCTTGAGTGTGTATTTCCCTACCTGTGCCTTTGGTTTCCTTATCTGTTCAGTGAATGTCTTCCTTTCCAAGGGCTCTCCCTGCTGCTAAACCTTATAGGATTTAACCATGATGTTCCTACATATCTCTGCATGAGAAGTGTGTTTAGAAGTGAAATCATACACAATATTTAAATTTCCAAGTTAATACATTAGGTAGTCAATTTGCTTACTATATATATATCGCATATATTTAGCAGTATTTCAGAGGTAAGAAATAGGCTAGGATTGAGAACATGTATTTTTTCCTAAGATTTTGGTCAGATATATTTTTGTGAATCTGCATTCTGTAGTCACGAAGGTATTAGATATAAGGTCAATAGTGCATCCCAAAATGATACCTACTGACTGCAGAAAATGCGTGAGACACGGAATAGTATGTGAAAAAGAAAACATCCTTAATTCCACCACACAGAAACAATCATTCTTCATATTTTGGTGTGTTTTCTTCCCCTTGCTTCTATGCCTAGCTTTATACAGTTGAGATCATACTGTGCCTTCAGTTTTGTATTTTTGTGCTTTCTTCAAGCCAATACTTTGTTACTACAAACTCTTTGAAATGTGTGATTTAAAATGGATGAATATTATTACAGTGCATAAATGCTTCATCATGGGCTACTTCCCTAATTTGGGGTGTTTACATTGTTTCCGATTGTGCTGTTATTGCATTTTCCTACAGTGAACATATTTGGCTTACAATTGTTTTAAGTATTTGAGATCATTTCTATTAGAAGATCTTCCTGTAAGTGCGATTTTACGTCAGCTCCCCTGAGTACTTTTAGCTCTTGGTCCTGCATGTCCAGTTGCTTCTGAGGACCAGGATCTGCAGCAAAGCAGGAAGCCCAACAGGGTGTGGTTTTCAACAGAAGACATCTTGACATCTGGGGGCACAAGTTCCTATTTATTTTCCTTCTTATACAAGGCTCCTTTCACTTGCTTATTACTATAAATGAACTTAAGAATAATTTTGTCAAATTGCAAAGAAAGTTTCAGAACACTTATTTGGCTTAAAATCTTGACAAAATAATAGCTATCACAAATATAGAGTGCATATTTGTTATGTTGTCTGTTTTAGATAAACCCTAGGAGGAGCCTTATGAGCTAAGCATCATTAGCCCTGTCTTATGGTCAGGAAGGCAAGAGTAAAGGATGGCTAACTGGGGAAGTTCGCCAAGCTGGTCATGCTGGAGTTCCGTCCTCAGCCCTCCTCAGAGTGAACCTGCCGGGTGGTCCTGAGGCTTCTCTCTTGATTTCACGTGGTTTGCAGGAAAGGTGTAAGTCAGACTGATCTATAGAGGAAGGGGACATAATTTTGAAAGATATTCTCTGCATTGGAGTAGAGAGAGTTTTCCGTTCTGAAATTACAGGAAAAAAAGAGTTTGGGTAAGCTCTGTTATTTCCCCCAAAGAAAGAGTTTATGTGATTTGGTTCTAAAGAAAGGTGAACGGGGAAGCATGTAAGGCCTTAATCTGAACATTGTGGGACAAGAGAAATGCTGATGCCTGTAAATACGTAAAGGAAACCAGACAACTGGTGGAGGGTTAAGAGGGTGAGAGGAAACCAGTCAGGGAGCAGAAGGAAAGAGGCAAGTACATGTGTGCTTTTGTGCAGTACAAAGTTATACCCAGTGTTTGTGAAAAGCATGTGGATTTGGCAATCAGGAAATTTATAAATGTGATAAGTAAAATGTATTTGGTGATTATATAAGATAATGTGAAATTGCTTTGAAAATATATGAGTCTCATTTCTTCTCCTTCTCCCTTTTGTTTTCTAAATTTGATCAGAGCCACCAGTAGCTCATTTTCAGTAACCTTTGTAATTCTTCCGTTAGTTTTAAGTTATATAACAGAGCATGAGTCAAGTGTGTAACAGAACAGAGGCCTATTTGACTGTCAGCCTTATGCAATGTCACGTGTAGAGACATTATAATTTGAGGTATTATAATTATTTTAATGAGACCAGTAATCAAATGTACATGGTAAAAAAAAAACTAGCACAGAAACAATGTCTGAATCAATGTAATGTCAAAATACATAATATTAAATTTAATCTGGAATTAGTTTATCATCATTTGAAAAATCATACTTTATCAGACTTGATTGACCAGTGATAATTGTAAGATAAATTTGAGGATTATCAACTCAATGATAAGGTAAAATCTGATTCGATTCATTTAATAGTATTAAACATTTTTTAGAGGTTTATCTATTGGAAAATTAAAAATGCATTAGAATTTTATCACATGGGAGCTACAATTCAAATAGACTTTGGAAAAGTATTTTATAATTGGCAATTATAGGCAGATTCTTGTAGAAGTAGCTTAAGAACAGGAACAGATAAGGTTCTTCTTTATCTGTCTACACAAGTGTGCTAACCGGGACCTTTGGTTTCATGAAGAGGGCTTGTTCATACACGTTCTCAAGGACAGTTCTCTTCTTTTAACTAGAGCAGAAAGTATACTCTCTCTGAGTCATTTAAGTACTCACAATGTCTTTTTAAATGGCAAGTTCTCTCTTGTGAATCCCCAGATGGCAAGTTCTTCCTGCCTGTAGCTGCTGGTTCACAAGACCCAGGACAAAAAGTCATCGTAACAATTGTAAAAACACAGAGAAGTGCTGTGAAGCAGTTAGGACACACACAGGTGAGAGAGCGTCTAAGTGGAGGCTGTAGAGATGGCCAGAGATCTCACATATAGTAAACATTTTAGGTGACTAAGATCCTGCTACAGAGTAATGCCCAATATTTTTTAAGGCACCAAAAGAAAATACTTCCAAATTACACACTTTGTAGAAGAAACTCTTAGCAGGTTTATCATGCCAACAGGCAGTGAGCTAAGACAAAGCTTAGAAGGACAGTCAGCCAGAGTCGACCCAGCTGGCCCTGTCTGGCCGTCAGTTCCAAGATGAGTCACTGGCTTGGTTCAAGGGGAGAAGGAGAATGTGGGCTTTTGGTTTTTTACAAAGGTGCAATTGCATAACATGCATATTTTAATTGGTGTGAAATTTCAAAGGAAAATATTAGAATCAAAAGTAGAAAAATCTTATCATAGAACTATGGTGGCAGCAACAATAATTATCAGTGTTTACATCAGTATTTCTCCTTCATTTCCAGAATGCATTTTCAAAAAAATGTACTGTTTAATTTTCACAAAACCCTCACTTTGTAGGTATAAAGAGTTCAGGTGATAGAACACAGAGAAACACGTCTAAGTTTCATCATTGGAAAGTGGAAAAGTCAGGATCCATCTCCAGGCTCAGGGCCTGGGCTAGCACCCTCCATGCAGGACCTTTTCCAGAATGTCTGGATATTTAAGGTGCAATGAAAAGGGATAGAATGGGGGAAAATCTATACTTTGAAATTTCCTAACCTAGAACTCAAATAACACTGCTCTAAAGTTGGTTTATCGTAGCCTGAATAAAATCAAATACAAAATATGTACTATGAAATATAATGTTGCAGAGAGGGAACCATATTATAGGAAAATTAAGATATACTATGAAACTGGCTTTAGCAGTTCATTGAAAATTCTGTTTTATTTGTATTTATTTAACAATTTATTTCAAGGTCAAAAGGCAAACCTAAAAATAAATGAAACCCAGGACCAGTTCATTTTCAGTTTTAACAACAACACAAAAAATTGGGCCATCACTCCATAATCAATTTGGTTCCTATTTCAGGGATGTAGGTGTCATTTTGACAGAGGACAGTGAAGCTGCTCTGTGTGGCAGCAGAATTACTAAGCCTGCCTGCAACTCAGTTTCCTAATCTCCAGGTGGAGTTAATAATGGATCCTATGTCACAGGGTTGATGAGAAGGATAAATTGCTGAATGAGTGCTAAATGCTGAAACATGGCCAGGTAGGAAGGGAGTGCTAAGTCCAGGCTAACTGTCCTGGGTGTTGTGACCAGGAGACCCTGAGGTTTACTAGACCCATGGGGTGGGCACGGCAAAGTCATGTCAGCAGAGTCTCCCTTGCCATGTGAAGGAGCACATTCACAGTCACAGGTTCTGGGGATCAGGATGTGGGCATCCTGCAGTATGGTGCCCTGTGGCTGCATCAGTGTTTATTGAGTCCTTCCTACGTGCCAGGCACTGTTCTAGGTGCTGAGACTCTGTGGTGGGCAGAGTAGAGCCTGCCTTCCAGGAGGGCTCCTTCTAGTGTGCAGTAAACATGTACTTGTCAGTTGGGTCACAAGGATTGCTGAGAAGAGTGATCAGAGTAGGAGGTAGTGAGTGTGCTGGAGAGAAGTGCTCAAGCAGATGTCTAAAGAAAGTGAGCATGTGAGCAGTGCCCTTCATGGAGATGACTGGACAGGTGAGAGAAGCAGCAGATGCAGGGTGATGAGGAAGCAGAGTGAGGAAGGGGAAGGTTGGTGGGAGGCAGGACCAGAGAAGCAGTTGGGACTGTCAGATCATGAAAGACCTTGTAGGCCATGCTAGGTAGTATCAGGACGAGCAGTTGGCTGTTGAAGAGTGAAATATGAGCCCATTGAGATGTGACCGTAGAATGACAAACGTTAAAGCTAACTCTGGCTGCCGAGTGGAGAATACACTAAGAGTCTAAGGTGGGGAGGCTTAGTAAAGGAGGGACCAGGGAGGAAGTTAAGAGGCAAATGCAACAACCCAGGGGAGGGGCATTTCAGCCAGCAGGATCTGTTGATGGGCTGATGTGAACGTGAAAGAAGAGGAGTCAGGAATGATCTCCCCAGTGCTTGACCTGAAAACGTGATGGATTCAATTGGCTGTTGTTGAGCTGGTGGGGACAGTAGGAGAAGAGGCTATAGAGAATCATGAGTGCCGTCTTGGACCTGTGAGATGCTTGTTAGATATCCAAGTGGCCAGGCAGGCTGTTGGACATACAGGTCCGGAGTCAGAGAGAAAGAGATTGGGGATGGAGACATGAACTTGAGAGAGACATTTAAAGCCATAGATTGAATGAGATCAATCAGAGATTGAGTGTAGACTGAAAAAGGGTCCCCGGACAGCCCTGGAACACTCCAGCGTTTAAGGTCAGGAAGGTAAGAAGCGGGCAAGCAAGACTGAGGAGAAGAGGCCAGTGAAGATAAGAAGAAGAAAGAGAGTCATGTCCTGCGACTGAGCGGAGAAGTGTTGTAAGAAGGGGTCAGCTGAGGGCTGAGACTGGACCTTTGGGTTTGGCAGTGTGGAGGAGCGGCCAGAAGAGAGCTTTCACTGGGAAGCAGTTGGGCAAAGCCCGAGTGGAGTGGGGCAAGAGAAGGGCAGAGAGACAGCAGAGACCTTTGAGCAGAAAACTCCAGTGAGTTTTGATGAGAAGAGAGGCTAAGGATGGAACAATAGCTGGGAGGGGATATAGGGTGAATGAAAGACTTTTTAAAGACCTGATGTAATTACTGATAGGAATGTTTGGGGGGAGGGAGACCCATGTGTGATAAGCACCAGTATGATTCATGTGTTTTATAATCATGTATGTGGGGCACCCAGTGTGGCTGGGGGAAGAGAAGGGGCTGAGTCTAGGGAAGTGGGCAGAGTCAGATGAAGGGGGTGTGGCCTGCAAGACCAGGACCTGGGTTGCACCTTGCAGGAGGTAGGATTCTGAACCAGGCTGCAGTGGTTGGGGACAGGAGTGGAGCGTCTACATGGAGGGTGGCAGACAGGGGTAGGGTGGACTTGAGCACTGTCTAGGGAGCTGACAGGCAGGACCAGGGGCACCTTTGATAGGGGTGCCATCTAAGAGTTCTGGCATAATGTTTTATGGCCATGACTTTATCCATATAAAGCACACATGTCAATCCATGTTTTCCACCATAAGAGGGAACAACTCTTATTTGGAAACTCGGGGTTGACTTTCATGTCTGGCTATATCCACCATGTTTTTTTTTTTTTTTTTTTTTTAATTTTGCATATTTTTTAACATGGTTAGCTAAAGTGGCGTGCAATGGAAATTTGAGGAAAACTTCACAAAACCGTGCCATTTAGAGGTACTTATTTAGTGAGCTTAAAGTAACAAGCAAATAAACTGAAGATACATTTCTCAGAAGTAATTAAATACTGAAGAAAAAAATGCAGAAAGAAATGCTATTCAAGAAAACAGATAAGCTGCTGCTTAAAAGCAATTCTGTTCCAGTCCCAAAGTAAGTTCAGGTTAAAGCTGGTCTGCAGATACAAGTACCTATCCTATTTTATGGAAATCAAAAAATGGCTGTCAGCATAAGCAGAGATAACATCACAAGAAATGCATCACACATTACCATCAATAGCACCATTCGTGGTACGAGACAAAAGATTTTTCTTCCCCAGAAATGATGACATAACTTGAACTTGAACTTGAACCCTTTAAATTACTGAAATAAGGAGACGTCATCAGACATCACTTGGTAAAATGAAGCACCTTTAAAGATGGACTCTACCTCATAGTGTTATTATTACTAGTAGAGATTGTAATACTGATAGAAAAGATACATTGGAGTAAAATTTCCTCAAAAAGAAAAAGACTCTTAGATTTGACTACCAGTATAACTCTTTGCTCACTCCTCTTTCAGAGTAATGCATGGATTCTACTGCAGGTTTCACCCTGTGTTCGTAACTGATTTTGGAGACAGTTCTTTTGGGATCCCTGCCCTGCTGTATTCAGACTCCTCCCTCCCCATTCCTCCCCGACTCTCCATCAGAAACCCTGCTGATGGCCTCATTCATCCCACCTCTACCCTCTGCCATCACCTGAGCAATGGGTCTCTACGCCTCCAGTCTTGCCTCTTCTAAGTCCATCATCCCCAAGGTGCCCAGGGGCCACAAGGAATGAAAATGACCTTGTTAAGATACTCTGAATTTCCCACCACCTTCAGGCTAGATCCTAGAGGTGGAGCTTGTCGCATGAATGCGCCATGATTTGAGCCACACACGTGGCTCTTCTCACCAGAGTTCAACGTGCCCTCTGCAAATGTCAGTATTTCTTTTCTTTTCTTTTTTAAAATTTTTATTGGAGTATAGTTGATTTACAATGTTGTGTTAGTTTCTGCTGTACAACAAAGTGAATCAGTTATAAATATACATATATCCACTCTTTTCGATTCTTTTCCCATATAGTTCATTACAGAGTATTGAGTAGAGTTCCCTGTTCTATACAGTAGGTCCTTATTAGTTATCTGTTTTATATATAATAGTGTGTATATGTCAATACCAATCTATCTCCCAAATTCTTAGTGCCACTGCTCACAACCCCTTCCTTTGGCTTGAGACCTGATCTTCATGCTTGAAGGCTTAGGTCTGCTTTCCTCTCCTCTGACCCCATACAAAGCTTGATCCCTCCCCTTTGGGTACGTAGAATGCCCTGCATATTGCAAAGATTCCTGCACCAACCATGTTCTACAGAAATCCTCTGGGAACATGGTCTATTCTTTTAGATGCAGTCATGTTCCCAAGGTTGGGGATGCCACCTTTCTCACTGACACCACCAGTCCTCACCACAATGCCAGGCACATGGTTGATGTCCACAATACCTTTGTTGAGCTGAGCTGCTGAGATAAGCACTGGGCCCAACCCGACAGCCTCTCTGAAGACGTGACAGAGAAGAGACGCTCTCTGGGGTCATTTGGAGTCACTCTGGCAGCTGGCTCAGAGAGCAACCTTTCTGTTTCCAATCTAGACAGGCTTAGAACAGTCCCTCTCCCCCATGGCTGCACATGAAGATCACTTGGGGACATTAAAAAATACCAGTGCCCATTCCTCCTGGGTGAATTAAAGCCGAGTCTCTAGGGCCTAGAAACCCGGAAGAGGCTAATGCAGAAGTCACAGAATCAAACGCCTTGAAGAGACCAGATGTAAGACCACAGGGACAGGTGGGAAATTTGCACAATTGCTAGAGTTGACCCTTTCTAAAGTCAGTCACATTTATTGTTCTGAAAACTCTGCTGGTGAAATAAACCCATTAGTGGACCACGTTTCATGGCTGTCTGTTTCCCACTCCACCTCATCAGAAGTCACTGAAAGGCCCAGAACCTCAAGCCTGGCAGGGACCACTCATAGCTTTTTAGGAAGCCCTTACACCCCCTGAGCATCTTGTCCTACCCGTATCACTGCCCATGTCACAACCACCACCTTCCTTCCTCAGTCTGGAATATGGGGCTCAGAGTTCAAGTTTAGGGATCGAGTCCTTGTGCCTTTTGTATAGACCTGTACCTGGGTAGGAAGATATAAAAAATGAGGATGTTTTAACATGCGTGGTTAGGTCTACATTTCCTTTATGATCCCTTTTCTGGAACATCAATCTGAAAATGTTGCAACTGTTTCATAGACTAAATGTGACATGTGTTTGTAGAAAACAGGCAGTAACTATAAGGAAATAGTTCATATTTTCTGAGAAACTAGTTCATTAATACTGATACTGAAGGGGAAATCAAATTTTTCAAGCATTTCTACTTTATCTAAGGTCATTCTCAGAAATAACGGATCTAGTCTCAGCTCACAAAATCTGCTCCCCCCGAGATCAGAGCCTTCAGCTTATCCTGGAAGCAGCTGTGTACTCACAGCTTACCTGAGGGCCGGCAGAGCTCTTTGGTTTTACTCAGAACAGTGAAGATGCAAGATGGAGACTGCTTTCTGCACCTTAGAGGGCTGAGGGCATCTTGTGTTTCCACCTGGAGGACTAGTGGATTTGCTCACTGCATGGAATTGCTCACCGAAGGCACAGCCCACTCTTTGTGTGTTATTTTGTTTTCCTAGCCCAAATGGAACAAAGCAAGCTGAAGTCACTCTGTATATTAGAAGCAGTCTATAAAGATTATACAACTTGATATGCATGAGCAAGTTCACCAGACCCCTCTGAGAGTCTCCTGTATGCTGGCACGTCATTTGCTTTCAGTGGTAGGGGAAGGACCTTCCTCTCTGTAGCAGTGAAGATGGTGCATTTTGTAACAACGAGCTGCAGATGAATGGTTTCTGAGGAGGATCTATGGACTGAGGAGGACTTCCCAGTTTTTCATGAGAGGAACCTCTACTCCTGCCCCGACAGGCATTTTCAGGACTTTTTTAGAAACCGTTTCCTACCTCTTAGGGCCTACCTTCAGTAAAAATAGAGAAGAAATCACTGCAAATCCCCAGCCATGGCCTCTCTAAAAAAAAAAAAAGTCCACAGATACATATAAGAAGCAGTTACAGCAAAAGATGGCAGATATTGAAATTCCTGCAAGAAAAGTGTAATTATGTGTAAATGGGTGTAGATATATTTGAACTCTTTTTAAAATTTTGGCCAAAAAGTGGAAGAAGAGCTTTGGAAGTCTTAGACATTGCATGCTATCCCATTACTTTTGGCAATGATTTGGGTATTTGTGAAGCAGGATTCAGAGCCATGTGGGATGGTGTTTGTCTGAGTCAGTGGTGGAGCAGTGTACCAGGATGTCCAGGAGGCAGTGCTCCTGGAGACAGGCACTGGGACTGCATGGTCTGTGGGATCTCCATGGTCTCTATCTCCGGACAGTCAAGGCTATTCAGAGCAAATATAATTTAAGAACATTTTCACAACAGATGTAACAGTTTTTAAAAATGTGCTTGAAACATTAAAGTATGCTTTTTCTTTTATTTTTTCTCATTGTGACTTTATTTTACGTTTTTTATTGAGATATAATTGATATATTACATTGTGTAAGTTTAGGGTGTGTTGATTTGATACATTTATATATTGCAATATGATCACCACCTTAGCATTAGCTGACACCTCTATCATGTCGCATAATTATCATTTCCTTTTTGTGATGGAAACACTTAAGATCTAGCCTCTTAGTAACTTTGAAGTTTATAACACAGTATTGTTAAGTATAATTACTATGCTGTGCATTAGATCCCCAGAACTTATTTACCTTCTAGTTGCAGGTTTGTAACCTTAAGTAACATCTCTCCAATTCCATCACCCTCAGCCCCTGGTTACCACCATTCTACTCTGTTTCTACGAGTTGGCTTTTTCAGATTCCACATACAAGTGATAAGCCTTTTCTACTAGTGTGCATGCTCTCATCTCTCTTCTAAGTTAAAGAGCCAACGGGGACCTTCCAAAAATTGGACACTTGGACCAAGCCCAGAATTGAATAACCAAACTGGTGAGAGTTATGATCACCATGCGAAGTGGACACTGAGGTCAGATTTAGTTTGAGCAATAGTTGTTCAACTGGGCGTGTGCACAGACTTTCTTTCATAAACTTGGAGGACAGTGTTAAGCCCCTTCATCCTGACATTAGGTCTTCAAGGCTGAGTGCTTTGTCTTTCTAAAGTGTGAAACTACAATAGATGTCAGAGAAAAGGGAATTCAATATTTTTAAATACTAAGTCACAGAGTAAAAAATTATGTGTCTGTGGGCTCCATACTAACAGGACTGAATTTTAGGTTGTTAGAGCTTCAACAATATGCATTTTAATGGTGATGGGAAAATTAGATCCAAAGAACTTTATAGTGTCTCATTCAAAAGGGAGTCACTTTAGGCCATTAGATAGTTGATCTGTTTAGATGCAGTCAGTGAAAATGACCAATTTTTGAGAAGTGGGTGGGGCAGGTACACATCAGTGCTGCCCTCAGATCCACCTGCTGATGGCAGGGCTCAGCGTCCATTCCAGCCACTTCACGGACGAGAAAGCTCATGAGCAGAGTGGGGCCCCACAGTCAGGAACTACAGGGAGGTCCCAGGAGCCCTCTCTTCTTCTCCCAAGTACCAAGGGTGCTGACTTCTCGGGACCACAGCTGGCTCTTAGCTGGGTTGAGTTCCCCTTGAAGCCAAGCCAGATGTGCAGGTCAGGTTCTTGGTAATAACACATATCTTGCTATTTGCACTTCTGAAAAAGCAGCGATGGTTGCCTGAGGTGGAACCCATGATGTTCAGGTGTGTTACCATCTTCTAGACTTGTGACTTTCTTTCCCTCCAGATAACTTCCTCGGTTTGCCCAAATCTGCTCAGGGCCATTTCTCATTTCCAGCTGCTCCATCGACATACACTTTTGAGGCCTGGATAACTTCACTGAATTGTACAAACTAGACTGTTCTTCCTGTGAACCTCCTAGAAGGTTCTGCCCGTCTTCTCAGGGTTTTATCGTAAGTTGACATGTTGGGTCATATAGAACACTGTGCTCCCTGAGTCTCTGCTCTGAGGCGACATCACGTAAAGCCAGGGTTTTCAGCCTGGGCTTCACAATTCCTGCTCCCTGCATCCTGTGCTTTGGCTGGAGCCGAGTGTGCTGGCAGCTGGCAGTGCTGATGGTACAGAAGCCCACAGACTCTGTCGTCCCTTCACCATATGCTCCAGTCCTGGCATAATGCTCACAGCACAAATGCTCCCAATTAAGGATACAGGGAAATTTGGGCACACCAATCTTACTTTCAAATTGGGTAAAGCTTTTAATGTCCCCCCCGACACCCCATAGCCCATTGCAGTTGACTCACTAACAAAATGAAGACTCAGTTTTTCTGTTTTTAAACCAAACTTCTGAAATCCCCTGTGAGTGGGTTAGGCTCTGCTAGCCTATGTGCAGTGACTAATATGTCTTAAAAATGGCTACACTATTGACACAAACAGCTCTTCAGAATCTGGGAGGGATGGATTTTGAGCATCATGTAAGGTAGATGGGTGACCAGCCCAGAGCCAGCATTCTCTGGCTGGCTATGCAAGAATTAGGGTTATTCAAGATATTCAAGAATAAGGCTTACGTATGCAAAACAATAACCTGGGTAGTACAGGAAATCATTCTCAGATGCCCTCCCTTCAAGACAAGTCACCATATTATTCCCTGGTTTCTATACTTTGAGAAGAATTTGTAAGAAATAATTAATACAAGTTTGAACTCTTTCTTTTGTTTCTCCATTAAAAAGCTTTTCACAAATGCCAACCAGTTCTGTAAAAGATGAAACCAATGACAACATCACAATATTCACCAGGATCTTGGATGGGCTCCTGGATGGCTATGACAACAGACTGAGGCCTGGGCTCGGAGGTTGGTGTATGCTCCTTGGCTGAGGCCCTCGAGGCCCAAGGGAAATTTTTGCTTAAATCCAGCTCATGTTTCCGGTGATTCAAACAATTCCTCAAAGAGCTTCCCTGCTAGGAGTTTGAATTGGTGGTGTTGCTAAGGCTTCTGCACATTATCATTTTCCAGATGCAAGAAGCCAGGGGAAGTGGTCTCCCTCCAAACTCCCTTTTCTCCCCAGATAATGGTAAGGCCATTCTGGTCCACTTCAGGAGGAACCACTTCTTAGGTGTTACTGAAGCGGAGATTACCCTATGTTAGGAAATACTTTATAATCAATGTCATACCCTCCCATCTATGCGAGTCCTTTTCAGAAATCCACTATTCCGTGCAAGTGCTCATCACACCGTTACATGTTACAGGTTTAATTTTTCACTAGAGCCATAATCACAGTTTTTACTTTGACCCTATAAAGTTGATAAAACTAAATGGATAGTAAAATATGCTTTCAGGGTACAACTGGCTTAATTTTGTGCTGAGAAGCACGTGCCGTTTCAGCCATGTGCGGTGCCCTTGGCTCTAACTGATTTAGATGTGGTACATTTGAACCTGCTCCATTAGGTAAGGAGGGACCTTCTAGCAAATACGTTCCCAAAGGAATATGTTTAGTCCTTCTCCATTATTTGCATTTTTAACAGGGACATTTACTTAAAGCATGATTTGACATTCTCTGCCTTTTTGGCAAGACAAGTCCACATAGGCTCCTTGACACCGTTTTACTCGACCCTGAGTTATGTCTGAATTGTGAGCTGGGGCCCTGGTGAGGAACCTGTGTCTGTGTTTCAGAGCGTATCACTCAGGTGAGAACGGACATCTACGTCACCAGTTTCGGCCCGGTGTCTGACACGGAAATGGTAGGTACGAGGCGCGGCCCCACCCAGACCACTCTAAACCCTGAAGGCACTGGCCCAGGGCCTCCTCTCCGTGAGTTATCACCTGGTTGCCTCCCTTTGCACTAGGAATACACCATAGACGTGTTTTTCCGACAAAGCTGGAAAGACGAAAGGCTTCGGTTTAAAGGGCCCATGCAGCGCCTCCCTCTCAACAACCTCCTTGCCAGCAAAATCTGGACTCCAGACACCTTCTTCCACAATGGGAAAAAGTCCATCGCCCACAACATGACCACGCCCAACAAGCTGCTGCGGCTGGAGGATGATGGCACTCTGCTCTACACCATGCGGTGAGCATACTGAGTCGTGCCCTGGGCTGCGGGGCAGGGGTGGGGGTGGGCGGGGCCGAGAGGAGATGGGCTGGTTTGAGGATTCTGTCGTGTGTGTGATGGGTATTTTTTACATTTTGACCTACCTATACTGATGTCCATGTAGCTTATTTCTTTGGGCTGCTATGGGTTCATAGTATTTATCTATATTTGTTTTTTGATTCAAGATCAAGGGCATCTTTGTGTTTTTTTTTCTGGCTGCGCTGGGTCTTTGTTGCTGCACGCGGGCTTTCTCTAGTTGCCGTGAGTGGGGCTACTCTTCGTTGTGGTGCACAGGCTTCTCATTGTTGTGGCCTCTCTTGTTGCAGAGTCCAGGCTCTAGGCGCTTGGGCTTCAGTAGTTGTAGCATGCAGGATCAGTTGATGAAGCGTGCAGGCTCAGCAGTTGCAGCTCACGGGCTCTAGACAGTGGGCTCAGTAGTTCTGGCCCACCAGCTTAGTTGCCCTGCAGCATGTGGGATCTTCCCGGATCAGGAATCGAACCCCTGTCCCCTGCATTGGCAGGCAGATTCTTAACCACTGCACCGCCGGGGAAGTACAGATCAAGGGCATCTTTGGAAGAGTGACCCAGATAATGTAAGTTAGGGAAATTTTATTTTAAAAGAAATTTTATTTTAAAAATCTAAGGAGAATACTTTTTTGTTGCAATTGTGCACTGCTTTTGACGTTTTAAAAGTGTTTCTTGTATGGTTTGATAACATTTCAAATGCTGAGGTTAAAATTTAGTATTTCTCATTTAAAATGATCATTAGTCATTTTTAAAAAAAAATTCTGAATTATTCATTACATCTGAGTAAATCAATAAATTGACCAGTCAGAGAGACTCCTTTATAGCTTTTCAGGTTCCATGGTGGGCCTAAGTAGACTTTAGAAAATATTTTTTAAATTACCAAAAAAGAAAGAAAGAAAGAAAAAAGGCACTAAAGCCAAGTTTAAAAAAAAAAAAAGCACATGCATTTATGTAGCTGTTATTGGAATTTCTCTATCTTAGTTACAATTCTTCACAATAAACTTTATATTTAAAAGAATAATCATAGTGGAAAATAATATTGATACAGTCATCTTCAGAGGCTTCATGTCCTAACATAATTTTGAGGAACGCTTTGGCACATTGTGTCCCAAACCTGTTTGACAACAGGTCTCGATTTATAACAACCCAATAAGGATTCTGATCAGTGATCTGTGCACACACCTTGGCATTTTGTTCCAGTACTCACTCTTCCCTTTTCCCTACATTGATCTGGAAGGTGTTTCACACATAGATGGAGACAGGAGTTGTGAACATCACATCAGTGTCCGAGACAGTGCCTTCTCCATGCAGAGAGTATGTGAAAAGCTAAGAAATGTCTTTAGGGTCAACAGTTAGTCCTTTGTCATCATCTATGGAAAAGGAAGCCTGGGCAATGAAATCAAGAACACTTTGTTCAGCCCTGTGAGCAGAGAGCAGGTATGGAAATGAGTTCCACATCCTGGAGGATGCTGGGGGTCACCACAGTGGGGGCACTGTGTGGGCCTACCGTTCTCCATTCCGTTCATAGAATAAAAATACCCCCGGTCCCCGTGGATTATTGCCCTTGATTCACACCTGGTTCCTATCCTGCAGGGATCAGTTAGGTCCATCGCCTAAGACAATGGGATGCTTTCATCCCATGCACAATTGCTTGGACAGGATGGTGAGATAAACCCCTGGTCTAGAAGGAGAAGAGGCAGCAGAGGGGCCTCTTAATGAGTGTCTGTGTACCAGGCAACTTCACAAACACAGACAGCCCTTCAGTCCTCAGACAGCCCAGCCAGCTAGGGGACACCATTTCCATTAACCAACAAACAGCTTGAGGCTCAGAGATGTTTGGTAATCAGCCCAAGGTCACACAACTAGAGAGGGGGGCAGCAGGAATTTGAGTTCGGGTATGAGCAATTTCCTTGTTTAATCCACCACATTTGAAAATTGGAGGGATGCAACATTATTAGACATATAATGGCCTTTGTCTTACCTTTGTTAAAGTGTCATGTGGAAGATGGTGAGACCCAGAGCAACTTGTCAGCAGTAATTTGTCCCTGTTTATGTAGAGGAAGCCTGCGGCTAATGAGTTGCAAAGTTGATGACCAATTTTCTTTTTCAGTCTTATAAAACATTTGGAAAGTGGAAATAGTTCCACTTGAAAGTGTTAGGAATTTTAATATGATGGAGCTATAGCTGTAATTTGATAGCATTTTAATCTACTGATTTAGCAAAGACAACAAAATGGCAATAGGAATTAACTGGTGATAGGACGGATCACACACACAGCCCCATCCAGGCCCCACCCTGTCACTGAGCGTCCAGAGGTACAGCCTTTCTGTTTAGCACTTGGGTCATTCCTGCCAAGCTTTATAAAAGCAGTGATATACTTTGACCCAGTAATTTCTACGTAATGTCCATCTTAAGGAAATAATTAGGAATAAGGACTAAGCTTTATGCACAAAGGTTTCTATTGTCATATGGCTTATGATACCAAACATTGGAAAAAATATAAAAATTCCATACATTCTTCAACTAAAATTATATTTAAAAATTTTTATTCAGACTTTGGACCTACCTAAAAAGATGGAACATGAACATGAAGAACAAACTAGGGTTCACGTGATGCACTTTTAACCTGAGACAAATGTTGAGAAATGTCTGAAAAAGTACTGTTAGCAACTTCTAAAAAGTAACTCTATAGCGATTATGGTACATGGGAGGGATTCATTTATGTAAAATCTCCACCATGCTCCAGAAATCATTTAAGGTAATATTCAAAAACACACACAATTCAGATGGATGGAATTCTTTAAATAGGTGATTCCCAAAAAGCCAAGGGAACATAAGCCATTGATGCCATTTGCTCCCAAAATGTCTTTTCTAAAAAGCCTTATTAGGTGCTTGCCTGGAAGTGATCTACAATTTCAGTTCTGAAGAACTTTCTACCACCCGTGTGTAATCTGTTTACAGGATCTAATGATAAAAGTCACTAGCTGTTCAGGGTAAGCCCAAAGAAAGCGACAGACATTTCCTGTTGGACTGTCAAGCAGAGGACACATAAAGTACCAAGCAGTTTCTTCCAGGATGTTCTTGTAGCAAACAAAATGATATGTTTTATAGAACCATCCCCAGAGTTGTGCTTCGGATGTCAGGCTGGTGGCCAGGCATCCTCAAGGGGACCCTCAGCACAGCAGTCTCCCTTGGTCATCCTCGGCAGAGCTGGAGAAGGAAGAGGCACAGAACCCAGAGCCTGACTTCAGTCACCCAAGGACTGAATGACTGTCTTTCTGGCCAGGCTTGCTAATTGTTTGTGTTTTTTGCTGGGTAGAACTTTAGGTCATCATTGAGTAGCAGCAAGTTCTGATTTCACTCCCAGCAAGCCCAGGCAGTCCTGGGTGACCACATCTCTCAGGGCACATGCCAAATCTCATGACACATTTTCTTTATAACAAGTGAGCTGGGAGATAGTGACCAGCTCTCATCTCCATTTCCTCCACACCTTTGGAAGGTGCAGACTCTTGTGAGGACCACCTTAGGGCTTATTCCCCTGGCCTTTGGGTCCCTGGCAGAAGAGCCAGTCTCTCTTACTTAGTTTCTGGTGTAGGAAACCACAACAGGCAAGAAAGGAATTACTAGAAGGCAGGCTCTGCTAGTACAACACAGTATCAGAAAACCTGGCTGCTGTTCCACCCAGGATCACCATGTCCACGCCTGTGGGCAGACATTTAAAGTGCCGGCGACTGTGCCATCATGGATAATAGAATGCCCTGCACTTGGGAAAAGAACACTGGACAGAGTGGGGTCACTCTGCATTGTCACTCTGGCACACTATGAACTCCCCCATGCTATTTTTATTTTGAGAAAGGCATATTTTATGATTGTTTACACCCCGTTTAGATTTTCATTATTAGTGAAAAACACTGCTTTGAATTGGGGTGATAGGAAGAGAAAAGAGCATGGATTTTGGAGTTAGGCTCACTGAAGTTCGAGTCTGGACTTTGTCATAGAGCGGTCATGAGTACTTTGTTGTTTTACTTTAATCTCTTAGAACCACTATTTGTTATTGTTTGTTTCTTTTTTTTTTAACATATTTGTTGGAGTATAATTGCTTTACAATGTTGTGTTAGTTTATGCTGTATAACAAAGTGAATCAGCTACATGTATACATATATCCCCATATTCCCTCACTCTTGCATCTCCCTCCCACCCTCCCTATCCTACCCCTCTAGGTGGTCACAAAACACCGAGCTGATCTCCCTGTGCCCTGCGGCTGCTTCCCACTAGCCATCTATTTTATATTTCGTAGTGTATATATGTCAATGCTACTCTCACACTTCGTTCCAGCTCACCCTTCCCACTCCCCGTGTCCTCAAGTCCATTCTATATGTCTGTGTCTTTATTTCTGTCCTGCCCCTAGGTTCATCAGAACCTTTTTTTTTTTTTAGATTCCATATATGTGTGTAAGCATATGGTATTTGTTTTTCTCTTTCTGCCTTACTTCACTCTGTATGACAGACTCTAGGTCCATCCACCTCACTACAAATAACTCAATTTCCTTTCTTTATGTGGTTGAATAATATTCCATTGTATATATGTGCCACATCTTCTTTATCCATTCACCTGTCAATGGACACTTAGGTTGCTTCCATGGCCTGGCTATTGTAAATAGTGCTGCAATGAACATTGTGGCACATGACACTTTTGAATTATGGTTTTCTCAGGGTATATGCCCAGTAGTGGGATTGCTGGGTCATATGGTAGTTCTAGTTTTAGTTCTTTAAGGAACCTCCATACTGTTCTCCATAGTGGCTGTATCAATTTACATTCCCACCAACAGTGCAAGAGGGTTCCCTTTTCTCCACACCCTCTCCAGCATTTATTGTTTGTAGTTTTTTTGATGATGGCCGTTCTGACTGGTGTGAGGTGATACCTCATTGTAGTTTTGATCTGCATTTCTCTAATGATTAGTGATGTTGAACATCCTTTCAAGTGTTTGTTGGCAATCTGTATATCTTCTTTGGAGAAATGTCTATTTAGGTCTTCTGCCCATTTTTGGATTAGGTTGTTTGTTTTTTGGATATTGAGCTGCATGAGCTGCTTGTGTATTTTGGAGATTAATCCTTTGTCAGTTGCTTCATTGGCAAATATTTTCTCCCATACTGTGGGTTTTCTTTTTGTCTTGTTTATGTTTTCCTTTGATGTGCAAAAGCTTTGAAGTTTCATTAGGTCCCATTTGTTTATTTTTGTTTTTATTTCCATTACTCTAGGAGGTGGGTCAAAAAGGATCTTGCTGTGATTTATGTCACGGAGTGTTCTGCCTATGTTTCCCTCTAAGTGTTTTATAGTGTCTGGCCTTACATTTAGGTCTTTAACCCATTTTGAGTTTATTTTTGTATACAGTGTTAGGGAGTGTTCTAATTTCATTCTTTTACATGTAACTGTCCATTTTCCCCAGCACCACTCATTGAAGAGGCTGTCTTTTCTACATTGTATTTCTTGCCTCCTTTATCAAAGATAAGGTGACCATATGTACGTGGGTTTATCTCTGGGCTTTCTATCCTGTTCCATTGATCTATATTTCTATTTTTGTGCCAGTACCAAACTGTCTTGATTGCTGTAGCTTTGCAGTATAATGTGAAGTCAGGGAGCCTGATTCCTCCAGCTCCATTTTTCTTTCTCAAGATTGCTTTGGCTATTTGGGGTCTTTTGTGTCTCCATACAAATGGTGAATTTTTTTGTTCTAGTTCTGTGAAAAATGCCATTGGTAGTTTGATAGGGATTGCATTTAATCTGTATATTGCTTTGGGTGGTATGGTCATTTTTACAATATTGATTCTTCCAATCCAAGAACATGATATATCTCATCATCTATTTGTGTCATCTTTAATGTCTTTCATCAGTGTCTTATAGTTTTCTGCATAAAGGTCTTTTGCCTCCGTAGGTAGGTTTATTCCTAGGTATTTTATTCTTTTTGTTGAATGGTAAATAGGAGTGTTTCCTTAATTTCTCTTTCAGATTTTTCATCATTAGTGTATAGGAATGCAAGAGATCTCTGTGCAATAATTTTGTATCCTGCTACTTTACCAAATTCACTGATTAGCTCTATTAGTTTTCTGGTAGCATGGTTACGATTCTCTAAGTATAATATCATGTCATCTGCAAACAGTGACAGTTCTACTTCTTCTTTTCCAATTTGTATTCCTTTTATTTCTTTTTCTTCTCTGATTGCTGTGGCTAAAATTTCCGAAACTATGTTGAATAACAGCAATGAGAATGGGCAACCTTGTCTTGTTTCCTGATCTTAGAGGAAATGGTTTCAGTTTTTCACCATTGAGAACAATGTTGCCTGTGGGTTTCTTGTATATGGCCTTTATTATGTTGAGGTAAGTTCCGTCTATGCCTACTTTCTAGAGGGTTTTTATGATAAATGGGTGTTGAATTTTGTTGAAAGCTTTTTCTGCATCTATTGAGATGATCATATGGTTTTTATTCTTCAATTTTTTAATATGGTATATCACATTGATTGATTTGCGTATATTGAAGAATCCTTGCATTCCTGGGATAAACCCCAGATGATCATGGTGTATGCTCCTTTTAATGTGCTGTTGGATTCTGTTTGCTACTATTTTGTTGAGGATTTTTGCGTCTATGTTCATCAGTGATATTGGCCTGTAGTTTTCTTTCTTTGTGACATCTTTGTCTGGTTTTGGTATCAGGATGATGGTAGCCTCATAGAATGAGTTTGGGAGTGTTCCTTCCTCTTCTATATTTTGAAAGAGTTTGAAAAGGATAGGTGTTAGCTCTTCTCTAAATGTTTGATAGAATTTGCCTGTGAAGCCATCTGGTCCTGGGCTTTTGTTTGTTGGAAGATTTTTAATCACAGTTTTAATTTCAGTGCTTGTGATTGGTCTGTTTATATTTTCTATTTCTTCCTGGTTCAGTCTCGGAAGGTTGTGCTTTTCTAAGAATTTGTCCATTTCTTCCAGGTTGTCCGTTTTATTGGCATAGAGTTGCTTGTAGTAATCTCTCATGATCCTTTGTATTTCTGCAGTGTCAGTTGTTATTTCTCCTTTTTCATTTCTAATTCTGTTGATTTGAGTCTTCTCCCTTTTTTTTCTTGATGAGTCTGACTAATGGCTTATCAATTTTGTTTATCTTCTCAAAGAACCAGCTTTTAGTTTTATTGGTCTTTGCTATTGTTTCCTTCATTTCTTTTTCATTTATTTCTGCTCTGATTTTTATGATTTCTTTCCTCCTGCTAACTTTGGGGTTTTTCTGTTCTGCCTTCTCTAATTGCTTTAGGTGTAAGGTTAGGTTGTTTACTTGACATTTTTCTTGTTTCTTGAGGTAGGACTATATTTTGCTATAAACTTCCCTCTTAGAACTGCTTTTGCTGCATTCCATAGGTTTTGGGTCGTCGTGTTTTCATTTTCATTTGTTTCTAGGTATTTTTTTATTTCCTCTTTGATTCCTTCAGTGATCTCTTGGTTATTTGGTAGCATATTTTTTAGCCTCCATCTGTTTGTATTTTTTACCGTTTTTTCCTGTAATTTATATCTAGTCTCATAGCGTTCTGGTCAGAAAAGATACGTGATACTATTTCAAGTTTCTTAAATTTCCTATGGCTTGATTTGTGACCCAAGATATGATCTATCCTGGAGAATGTTCCATGAGCACTTGAGAAGAAAGTGTATTCGTTGTTTTTGGATGGAATGTCCTATAAATATCAATTAAGTCCATCTTGTTTCATGTATCATTTAAAGCTTGTGTTTCCTTATTTATTTTCATTTTGGATGATCTGTCCATTGGTGAAGGTGGGGTTTTAAAGTCCCCTACTATGATTGTATTACTGTTGATTTCCCCTTTTATGTCTGTTAGCATTTGTCTTATGTATTGAGGTGCTCCTATGTTGTGTACATAAATATTTACAATTGTTATATCTTCTTCTTGGATTGATCTTTTGATCATTATGTAGTGTCCTTCTTTGTCTCTTGTAATAGTCTTTATTTTAAAGTCTATTTTGTCTGATATGAGAATTTCTACTCCAGCTTTCTTTTGATTTCCATTTGCATGGAATATCTTTTTCCATCCCCTCACTTTCAGTCTGTATGTGTCCCTAGGTCTGAAGTGCATCTCTTGTAGAAAGCATATATACAGGTGTTGTTTTGGTATCCATTCAGTGAGCCTGTTTTTTGGTTGGAGCATTTAATCCATTCACATTTAAGGTAATTATCGATATGTATATTCCTATTACCATTTTCTTAATTGTTTTGTGTTTGTTTTTGTAGTCCCTTTTCTTCTCTTGTGTTTCCTGCCTAGAGAAATTCCTTTAGCATTTGTTGTAATGCTGGTTTGGTGGTGCTGAATTCTCTTAACTTTTGCTTGTCTGTAAAGGTTTTAATTTCTCTGTCAAATCTGAATGAGATCCTTGCTGGGTAGAGTAATCTTGGCTGTAGGTTTTTCCCCTTCATCACTTTAAATATGTCCTGCCACTCCCTTCTGGCTTGCAGAGCTCTGATGAAAGATCAGCTGTTAACCTTATGGGGATTCCCTTGGATGTTATTTGTTGCTTTTCCCTTGCTACTTTTTTTTAAATTTAAATTAATTTATATTTTTATACAGCAGGTTCTGATTAGTCATCCATTTTATGCACATTAGTGTATACATGTCAATCCCAATCTCCCAATTTGTCACACCACCACCACCACCACCACCCCCAAGCCGCTTTCCCCCCCTTGGTGTCCATACATTTTTTTCTCTACTTCTGTGTCTCAATTTCTGCTCTGCAAACCGGTTCATCTGTACCATTTTCTAGGTTCTACATATATGTATTAATATACGATATTTGTTTTTTTCTTTCTGACTTACTTCATTCTGTATGACAGTCTCTAGATGCATCCACGTCTCTACAAATGACCCAATTTTGTTCCTTTTTATGGCTGAGTAATATTCCATTGTATATATGTACCACATCTTCTTTATCCATTCACCTGTCAATGGGTATTTAGGCTGCTTCCATGACCTGGCTATTGTAAACAGTGCTTCAATGAACATTACGGTGCATGTGTCTTTTTGAATTATGGTTTTCTCTGGGTATATGCCCAGTAGTGGGATTGCTGGGTCATATGGTAGTTCTAGTTTTAGTTCTTTACAGAACCTCCATACTATTCTCCATAGTAGCTGTATCAATTTACATTCCCACCAACAGTGCAAGAGGGTTCCCTTTTCTACAACCCCTCTCCAGCATTTGTTGTTTGTAGATTTTCTGATGATACCCATTCTGACTGGTGTGAGGTGATACCTCATTGGAGTTTTGATTTGCATTTCTCTAATAATTAGTGATGTTGAGCAGCTTTTCATGTGCTTCTTGGCCATCTGTATGTCTCCTTTGGAGAAATGTCTATTTAGGTCTTCTACCCATTTTTGGATTAGGTTGTTTGTTTTTTTAATATTGAGCTGCATGAGCTGTTTATAGATTTTGGAGATTAATCCTTTGTCCAATGATTCGTTTGCAAATATTTTCTCCCATTCTGAGGGTTGTCTTTTCGTCTTGTTTATGGTTTCCTTTGCTGTGCAAAAGCTTTGAAGTTTCATTAGGTCCCATTTGTTTATTTTTGTTTTTATTTCCATTACTCTAGGAGATGGATCAAAAAATATCTTGCTGTGATTTATGTCAAATAGTGTTCTTCCTAGTTTTCCTCTAAGAGTTTTATAGTGCCCGGTCTTACATTTAGGTCTCTAATCCATTTTGAGTTTATTTTTGTGTATGGTGTTAGGGAGTGTTCTAATTTCATTCTTTTACGTGTAGCTGTCCACTTTTCTCAGCACCACTTATTGAAGAGACTGTCTTTTCTCCATTGTATATCTTTGTCTCCTTTGTCATAGATTAGTTGACCATAGGTGCATGGGTTTATCTCTGGGCTTTCTATCCTGTTCCATTGATCTATATTTCTGTTTCTGTGCCAGTAGCATATTGTCTTCATTACTGTAGCTTTGTAGTATAGTCTGAGGTCAGGGAGTCTGATTCCTCCAGCTCCGTTTTTTTTCCCTCAAGACTGCTTTGGCTATTTGGGGTCTTTTGGGTCTCCATATAAATTGTGAAAATTTTTTTCTAGTTCTGTAAAAAATGCCATTGGTAATTTGATAGGGACTGCACTGAATCTGTAGATTGCTTTGGGTAGTATAGTTATTTTCACAATATTGATTCTTCCAATCCAAGAAGATGGTATATCTCTCCATCTGTTGGTATTATCTTTAATTTCTTTCATCAGTGTCTTATAGTTTTCTGCATACAGGTTTTTTGTCTCCCTAGGTAGGTTTATTCTTAGGTATTTTATTCTTTTGGTGGCAATGGTAAATGGGTGTGTTTCCTTAATTTCTCTTTTAGATTTTTCATCATTAGTGTATAGGAATGCAACAGATTTCTGTGCATTAATTTTGTCTCCTGCAACTTTACCAAATTCATTGATTAGCTCTAGTAGTTTTCTGGTGGCATGTTTAGGATTATCTATGTATAGTATCATGTCATCTGCAAACAGTGACAGTTTTACTTCTTCTTTTCCAATTTGGATTCCTTTTATTTCTTGTTCTTCTCTGATTGGTGTGGCTAGGACTTCCAAAACTATGTTGAATAATAGTGGTGAGTGGACATCCTTGTCTTGTTCCTGATCTTAGAGGAAGTGCTTTCAGTTTTTCACCGTTGAGAATGATGTTTGCTGTGGGTTTGTCGTATATGGCTTTTAATATGTTGAAGTAGGTTCCCTCTATTCGCACTTTCTGGAGAGTTTTTTTTTATCATAAATGGGTGTTGAATTTTGTCAAAAGCTTGTTCTGCATTTATTGAGATGATCATATGGTTTTTATTCTTCAGTTTGTTAATGTGATGTGTCATATTGATTGATTTGCATACATTGAAGAAATCTTGCATCTCTGGGGTAAATTCCATTTGATCATGGTGTATGATCCTTTTAGTGTGTTGTTGGATTCTGTTTGTTAGTATTTTGTTGAGGATTATTGCATCTATATTCATCAGTGATATTGGTCTGTAATTTTCTTTTTTTGTTGTATCTTTGCCTGGTTTTGGTATCAGCGTGATGGTGGCCTCATGGAATGAGTTTGGGAGTTTTCCTTCCTCTGCAATTTTTTGGAAGAGTTTGAGAAGGGTGGGTGTTAGCTCTTCTCTAAATGTTTGATAGAATTCACATGTGAAGCCATATGGTCCTGGACTTTTGTTTCTTGGAAGATTTTAATCACAGTTTCAATTTCATTACTTGTGATTGGTCTGTTCATATTTTCTGTTTCTTCCTGGTTCAGTCTTGGAAGGTTATACCTTTCTAAGAATTTGTTCGTTTCTTCCAGGTTGTCCATTTCATTGGCATAGAGTTGCTTGTAGTAGTCTCTTAGGATGCTTTGTATTTCTGTGGTGTCTCTTGTAACTTCTCCTTTTTCATTTCTAATTTTATACATTTGAGTCCTCTCCCTCTTTTTCTTGATGAGTCTGGCTAATGGTTTATCAATTTTGTTTATGTTCTCAAAGAACCAGCTTTTTAGTTTTATTGATCTTTGCTATTGTTTTCTTTGTTTCTATTTCATTTATCTCTGCTCTGATCTTTATGATTTCTTTCCTTCTGCTAACTTTGGGTTTTGTTTGTTCTTCTTTCTCTAGTTCTTTTAGGTGTAAAGTTAGATTGTTTATTTGAGATTTTTCTTGTTTATTGAGGTAGGTTTGTATAGCTATAAACTTCCCTCTTAGAACTGCTTTTGGTGCATCCCATAGGTTTTGGGTCGTTGTGTTTTCATTGTCATTTGTCTCTAGGTATTTTTTGATTTCCTCTTTGATTTCTTCAGTGATCACTTGTTTATTTAGTAACGTGTTGTTTAGCCTCCATGTGTTTGTGTTTTTTACGTTTTTTCTCCTGTAATTGATTTCTAATCTCATCGCATTGCGGTCAGAAAGACGCTTGACATGATTTCAATTTTCTTAAATTTACTGAGGCTTGATTTGTTACCCGAGATATGACCTATCCTGGAGAATGTTCCATGTGCACTTGAGAAGAAAGTATAATCTGCTGTTTTTGGATGGAATGTCCTATAAATATCAATTATATCTATCTGGTCTATTGTGTCATTTAAAGCTTGTGTTTCCTTATTAATTTTGTGTTTGGATGATCTGTCCATTGGTGTAAGTGAGGTGTTAAAGTCCCCCACTATTATTGTGTTACTGTTGATTTCCTCTTTTAGAGCTATTAGCAGTTGCCTTATGTATTGAGGTGCTCCTATGTTGGGTGCATAAATATTTACAATTGTTATATCTTCTTCTTGGATTGATCCCTTGATCATTATGTAGTGTCCTTCTTTGTCTCTTATAATAGTCTTTATTTTAAAGTCTATTTTTTCTGATATGAGAATTGCTACTCCAGCTTTCTTTTGATTTCTATTATGCATGGAATATCTTTTTCCTTCCCCTCACTTTCAGTCTGTATGTGTCCCTAGGTCTGAAGTGGGTCTCTTGTAGACAGCATATATATGGGTCTTGTTTTTGTATCCATTCAGCCAGTCTATATCTTTTGGTTGGAACATTTAATCCATTTACATTCAAGGTAATTATTGATATGTATGTTCCTATTACCATTTTCTTAATTGTTTTGGGTTTGTTATTGTAGGTCTTTTCCTTCTCTTGTGTTTCCTGCGTAGAGAAGTTCTTTTAGCATTTGTTGTAAAGCTGGTTTGGTGGTGCTGAATTCTCTTTTCTTTTGCTTGTCTGTACTGGCTTTAATTTCTCCGTCGAATCTGAATGAGATCCTTGCTGGGTAGAGTAA
This sequence comes from Balaenoptera physalus, assembly GCF_965194825.1. Classification (NCBI taxonomy): domain Eukaryota; kingdom Metazoa; phylum Chordata; class Mammalia; order Artiodactyla; family Balaenopteridae; genus Balaenoptera; species Balaenoptera physalus. Next base: position 127,607,484 of record NC_138883.1, read on the forward strand.
TCTTGGTTGTAGGTTCTTCCCTTTCATCACTTTAAGTATATCCTGGCACTCCCTTCTGGCTTGTAGAGTTTCTGCTGAGGAATCAGCTGTTAACCTTATGGGAGTTCCCTTGTATGTTATTTGTCGTTTTTCCTTTCTGCTTTCAATACTTTTTCTTTGTCTTTAATTTTTGCCAATTTTATTACTGTATGTCTCGGCATGTTTCTCCTTGGGTTTATCCTGTATGGGACTCTCTGCACTTCCTGGACTTAGGTGGCTATTTCCTTTCCCATGTTAGGGAAGTTTTCTACTCTAATCTCTTCAGATATTTTCTCGGGTCCTTTCTCTCTCTGTTCTCCTTCTGGGACCCCTATAATGCGAATGTTGTTGCGTTTAATGTTGTCCCAGAGGTCTCTTAGGCTGTCTTCATTTCTTTTCATTCTTTTTTCTTTATTCTGTTCTGCAGCAGTGAATTCCACCATTCTGTCTTCCAGGTCACTTTTATCCATTCTTCTGCCTCAGTTATTCTGCTACTGATTCCTTCTAATGTAATTTTCATTTCAGTTATTGTATTGTTCATCTCTGTTGGTCCTTTAATTCTTCTAGATCTTTGTTAAACATTTCTTGCATCTCCTCGATCTTTGCCTCCATGCTTTTTCCGAGGTCCTGGATTATCTTCACTATCATTATTCTGAATTCTTTTTCTGGAAGATTTCTTATCTCTGTTTCATTTAGTTGTTTTTCTGGGGTTTTATCTTGTTCCTTCATCTTGTACATAGCCCTCTGCCTTTTCATCATGTCTGTCTTTCTGTGAATGTGCTTTTTATTCCACAGGCTGCAGGATTGTAGTTCTTCTTGCTTCTGCTGTCTGCCCTGTGGTGGATGAGGCTATCTAAGAGGCTTATGGAAGTTTCCTGATCTTCCCTCACTGCTTTAAATATTTTTTGTTTGTATTTAATTTTTGATAGTTTGATTAATATGTGTCTTGGCATGTTTCTCTTTGGATTTATCCTGTATGGGACTCTCTGTGCTTCCTTGACTTGATTGACTCTTTCCTTTCCCATATTAGGGAAGTTTTCAACTCTAATCTCTTCAAATATTTTCTTAGACCCTTTCTTTTTCTCTTCTTCTTCTGAGACCCCTTATAATTCGAATGTTTGTGCGTTTAATGTCCCAGAGGTCTCTGAGACTGTCCTCAATTCTTTTGATTCTTTTTTCTTTATTCTGCTCTGCGGTAGTTATTTCCACTATTTTATCTTCCAGCTCACTTATCCATTCTTCTGCCTCCATTATTCTGCTATTGATTCCTTCTAGAGAATTCTTAATTTCATTTGTTGTGTTGTTCATCATTGTTTGTTTGCTCTTTAGTTGTTGTAGGCCCTTGTTAAACGTTTCTTGCATTTTCTCCATTCTATTTCCAAGATTTTGGATCATCTTTACTATCATTACTCTGAATTCTTTTTCAGGTAGACTGCCTATTTCCTCTTCATTTGTTTGGTCTGGTGGGTTTTGACCCTGCTCCTTCATCTGCTGCATATTTCTCTGTCTTCCCACTTTGTTTAACTTACTGTGTTTGGGGTCTCCTTTTCACAGGCTGTAGGTTTGTAGTTCCTGTTGCTTTTGGTGTCTGCCCCCAGCGGGTGAGGTTGGTTCAGTGGCTTGTGTAGGCTTCCTGGTGGAGGGCACTGATGCCTGTGCTCTGGTGGATGGGGCTGGATCTTGTCTTTCTGGTGGGAAGGGCCGCATCTGGTGGTGTGTTTTGGGGTGTCTGTGAACTTAGTTTGATTTTAGGCAGCCTCTCTGCTAATGGATGGGGCTGTGTTCCTGTCTTGCTAGTTGTTTGGCATGGGGCATTCAGCACTGGAGCTTGCTGACCGTTGGGTGGAGATGGGTCTTAGCCTTGAGATGGACATCTCTGGGCGATATCCTGCTGATTGATATTATGTGTGACTGGGAGGTCTCTGGTGGTCCAATGTCCTGAACTCGGCTCTCCCACCTCAGAGGCTCAGACCTGACACCAGGGCAGAGCACCAAGACCCTGTCAGCCACACGGCCAGGTACATGGGGATTTTCTTGCCTTTTGGGAAGTCTGAGGTCTTCTGCCAGCATTCAGTATGTGTTCTGCAGGAGTTGTTCCAAATGTAGATGTATTTTTGATGTATTTGTGGGGAGGAATGTGATCTCCAAGTCTTACTCCTCCACCATCTTGAAGGTCCTTGTTTGTTTATTAACTTTCTTTCAATGCAGTGTAGCTGCAGGGTCTGAGAATGTCAGTTTGAAAACGTGATTGTATATACAGCTATTCCTGAAATGGCCACTGGGAGGCAGCACAGTCACATGTTTGCATAGCGATTGGCTGACAGCACCATGAAGTTATAGTAAAAGTAACTTACTTGAAGGAAATTATATACATGTTACATGTTTGATTTGTGGGTAATATATTTGAAGAAAGTTATACATATGTAAGTAGAAGTTTTTAACTAAACACTGGTATGTGTATGAGAGTGTCTACACCCCTACATTTAACACCAGTGTCTGGTTAAAAATGTCTTTCATGGTGGCACAGTGGTTAAGAATCCACCTGCCAATGCGGGGGACACAGGTTCGAGCCCTGGTCTGGGAAGATCCCACATGCTGTGGAGCAACTAAACCCGTGCACCATAACTACTGAGCCTGTGTTCCAGAGCCCATGAGCCACAACTACTGAGCCTACATACCACAACTACTGAAGCCTGCTCGCCTAGAGCCTGTTCTCCACAACACAACAAGTCATGGTAATGAGAAGCCCATGAACCACAATGAAGAGTAGTCCCCACTTGCCGCAACTAGAGAAAGCCCACACACAGCAACAGACCCAAGGCAGCCAAACATAAATAATTAATAAATAATAATAATAATTTTAGAAAGTCTTTCATGACACCAACAGATATATTGGCCAAATCTTGAAATGTTTAAGATAACATTTATGTTAATGACAAGAATCAGTGTATTATTTAAATATTTGTAAAACATGGAAAATCACCAAATATGGAATCCAGTTATGGCACCCAGACCAAAGAAAATCAATGTTAATGGTTTGGTGTGTGTCATGTACGTGTGTCTGTGTGTGTGGGCACACCTGCATACACATGTGTATATCTGTGTGTGTCCACACATACTCTCCTGTAGTTTTTGAGTGGTCTCATTCTCTGAAAATTGTTTTATAAATAGCTGTATAATTTGAAGTATATTGAATACCTTTTTCCTGTCATTAAACATTGTTCTCAAGTATTGTGATCCATCAAATTCCATCAGGTCAGTATCCTGTCATTATATAGTCTCTAAAAAAATTCATGTCATTTCCATTTTTCTCCTCGGTGATAAACATTGCCATGCAAACATATAATTCTACCCATTGGATAAATTCCAGGAATTGGCCAAAAGATAAGCCTTTCAATATGTATTTCCACGTTGCTCTCTAGAAAAACTGTACCAATTCCCCTCCCTCCAACAGGGGGAAGAGGGATGGTCTGTGTTACTTCCTCACTGGCACTTTATCTGTGAAACTGAAAATGAAGCATCAGCCCATTTTGCTACATGAGATGTGATCAACAGTAGAAAAGTCTATGTGTAACAGTTACTCAGCCTGAGATTTATAGTCACACCAGCTCACAAGCTGTTCTGTGAAACGAGTCTCACAGAACAGCTTGTGAGCTGAGTTGACTGAAGATGACCTTTGCTCCTAAATGGGGGGCCTGGGCACCTGGCTGTACAGCACAGCCCTGACCTCCATCTCCCCATCAGGTGTGCATCCTCGCCCTCTCTCAGTTTCCTCGGGCATGGGCACCCAGACTTCCCCAGACAGCTCCCTGAAGCTTCCTGCTCTGCCAGCCCACTGGCACCCGGCTCAGCTCAGGGTCCTCCGGTCGCAGCCCCAAGTCATCTTGTCTGGAGTGTTGGCCACCTGCATCTGATATCCCGGTTGAACTTCTGAGCATCTTGGGGAAGGACCCATGTCTTGATCATGCATGATTCTGTGTAATTTCATACACTCCGTGGACTCTGGGTGCCTGGCTCCTGGGCTGGCCCTCAAGAGGAATTTACTGCACGTTTGTGAAGGAGTATACGGTAATGAACAGACCACATTCCTTAATCTAGGTCATTTCCCTGCTTAGCCCTTAGCTTCAGGGATTTGGAAGGGAGATCTAGAAAATTTCTCTTCCACAAACATGCTCAGTGCTTAGGTTTCTGCCAGTTTTATATTGATTCAAGTTTATGTTTGGCTAACAAATTGTACTTTGGGGATACACATGAGGACATTTTAATACAGGTTTCTTGCCTATTTGGTTTGAAAACATGACTGGAATTATCCTGGGTCAGTTCACTCCAGTTAGTCTAGACTTTTGGACCATTAGATTGGACCACATCATCCTTTGCAAATGGGCAACTCCAGCACATTTTTGTCTTTTTAGGTTCTGACCCCACAAAGGTTGTCAGACACTCAGTCCTAGGCTCCTGGCACCGTGCTCTCCTGGGCTGGAGTCTCGGGCTTCCCTGTCCAGGCAGGGACTTTCTTGAAAAGGAGCCACCTGCAAGCTCAGGGCCACAGCTCACACAATGTCGAGGAATCTCTAGTAACCTCTCCTTGGAGGCAGTTGGTGGAAAGTCCCAGGCAGCTGCTGGCTGGGGACTTGGTTCCAGACCCCATTCCCAACCTCACAAAGGTAAGGTCCAGGCCCTCAGTAATGTCAAATGGAAAAAATCTCTTGACCTGGGCTGCTAATTGCTTTTCAAAAAGGTATATAGCCTTTATTACTTGCCAGATACTTTAGCAGTATAAACTCATATAACCCTCAAAACACCCTAAGAGGTTGATACCATCATTATCCCTGTTCATAGATGAGGCAAATGAAGCAGGTGAAAATGAATATGCAGGAATTAGTCCATCAATAAAGCCCAAATGCCCAACTCACCTGCCTATACCTACTTTAACATAATATCTAAGAAACGTACAGCCGTCAGCTATGCACTCTATTCAGCCAACATGGGTGAAAACAGTTACCACCAGGTGGCGCCCCCATCCACTTATATTTAGGGGGAATGGGCTCAGGAGTGCCTTGTATCAGACCCAAGGAAACTCTGGTTTCACCGAAACACTTTTCAGTGAAAGCAAAGTGCTGCGTTTCTGGAGAGTTTTCCCATGAGACACACTTAGCGTGTCTGCAACCGACCTGAGGTTTCTCAGAGCCAGGAAATCCGTCCTTAGCTCCACACCCTCACCCGCATGCAACTGGCCTGTACCTACCACCAAGCCATTGGGACACCTGGGTGCTGACTCAGTGTCGAAAGGCTGCTGAAGAAGTCCTCCCGCCTCCTCACCTGGGGAAACGTGAAGGGTCCTTCTAGGTTGCTGAAATTGGTGGTCTCAGCTCATGCATAATCATCTGTCCACGCTTTGAGATAATCCATAAATGTCAGACAAGTACCTTGCATAGTATAAAATTCAGAGAGGTCACTGTCTCTCAGTTATGTGGCTAATGCCCTGAGGATTTCTGTATTTACCCTGAAAATGATTATGCATATGTCTGATACTTATGAAGAATGAAGGCACCAAGTCATCAGTGCTTAAAATATTTCCCAAGTGGCATGGAATCATGAGTTTTGGGTTTTGTTTTTCCTATAATCTGTGCTATCTCTAATGTTAAGATACAGTGTACTGTATCTTAACATTAAACTTCAGATTAAATAAAACATTGAACTTAATGTTAAATAAAATTTAAAATTCAGTTTCTCAGTCATACTGGCCACATTTTAAGTGGTCAATAGCTAGTTAAAGAAGGGCTTCAGTATCTGACAGCACAGATACAGGACATTCATATCATCACAGAAAGTTCTGTTGGAAACCCAGCCTAATCCAACAGAAGCAGAAACGTTTCTTAAGGGTCATATTTTTCTATTGGCCCTGATCATAGTTGCACACACAGCACATAGACCAGCAGTAGCCAGCTTTTTGCTGTAACACATACAAAGAAGGGATGACAGTCAGAGGATACCAGGTATCCTCGGATTTCAGTAAAATTTTAGAATAGCTTTGAAAAAAGTTAAAGCGTTTATGATACAATGTTTTTTGTATATTTGTTTTCTAGTTTTATTAGGGTAATTGACATATAACGTTGTATAAGATTAAGGTGTACAATTTGTTGATTTTGACACCTTATGTGTTGCAAAATGATGACCACCATCATATTAGGTAACACCTCCATCACTCACGTAATTACCATATCTTTTTTTGTGGTGAGAACGTTTTAGGTCTACTCTGTTAGCAACTTCCAAGCATGTAATGCAGTATTATAAATATAATCACCGTGCTTCCACATTAGATAGCTAGAACTTATTCATTTTTAACTAGAAGTTTGTACCTTTTTACCAACATCTCCCCCATTTCACCCATCTCCCAGCCCCTGATAATCACAAGTCTACTCTCGTTTCTATAAGTTTGGCTTTTTTAGCCATGTAACATTTGTCTTTCTCTGTCTGACATAATGCCCTCAAGGTTCATCCGAGTTGTTGCAAATGACAGAATTATCTTCTTTCTCATGACTGAATAATTTTCTGTTGAACGTACATGTATGTATATATATCACATCCTCTTTATCCAGTCATCCAGAAAAGGGCACTTAGGTTGTTTTTATATCTTGTCTATTGTGAAAAAACCCTGCAATGTACATGGGCATGCAGATATCTCTTGGAGCTAGTTTGCACTTCCTTTGGAAATATTCCAAAGTGGGATTGCTGGATCATATTGTAGTTCTATTTTTAATTTTTTGAGGAACCTCCATACTTTGTTTCCTGTAGTGGCTGCACCAACTTACATTCCTACTAACAGTGTAGGAGGGCTTGCTTTTCTTCACATCCTCTCTAACACTTGTTATCTCTTGTCTTTTTGATGATAGCCATTCTGACAGGTGTAAGGTGGTATCTCATGGTTGTTTTGATTTACATTTCCCTAATAACTAGTGATGTTGAGCATCTTTTCATGTACCTGTTGGACATCTGTATGTCTTCTTTGGGAGAATGTCTTTTCAGTTCTTCTGCCCATTTTAAAAATTGGATTGTTTGTTTTTTGCTATTGAGTTGTACGAGCTTTTTATATATTTTGGAAAATAAACCCTATCAGATATATGATTTGCAAATATTTTCTCCCATTTCATAGGTTGGCTTTTCATTTTGATAATTATTTCTTTTGATGTGCAGAAGCATTTTAGTTCGTGGAGTCCCCCTTATTAACTTTTGCTTTTGTTGTTATACCCAAAAAATGGTTGCCAAGACCAATGTCAAGGAGCTTTTCCCCTATGTTTTCTTCTAGCAGTTTTATATTTAAATCTTCGATCTACTTTGAGTTAATTTTTGTGAATCTTGTAAGATAGGGATCTGATTTCATTCTTATGCATGTGGTTGTCCAACTTTCCCCACACCAAGTATTGAAGAGACTGTTCTTTTCCCAATGAGTATTCTTGGCTCCCCTATGAAATATTAATTTACTGTATATTTGAGGGTTTATTTCTGGACTCTCAATTCTGTTCCATTGGTCTGTGTTTCTATTTTTAAGCCAATGCCATACTGCTTTGATTACTATAGCTTTGTAATATGGTTGAAATCTGGAAGTGTGACACCTCTAGCTTTGTTCATCTTTTTCAGGATTGCTTTAGCTATTCAGTCTTTCATTGTTCCATACAAATTTTAGTATGGTTTTTCTATCTCTGTGAAAAATGCCTTTCGAATTCTGATAAGGATCGCATTGAATATACAGACAACCTTGGATAACATGGACATTTTAACAACATTGATTCTTCTGATCCATGAATGTGGGTTTTTTTCCATTTGTTTGTGTCTTTTTCAATTTCTTTCATCAAAATCATGTTCTTTTCAGTGAACAGATCTTTCTCCTCCTTGGATAAATTTATTCCTAAGTACTTTATTGTTTTTTGTGTTATTGAAAATGAGATTTTTTTCTTTATTTATTATTCAGATTTTTTTTATTAGTATATAGAAATGCAGCTGATTTCTGTATGTGATTTTGTATCTTGCAACTTTATTGAATTCACTGATTAGTTCTAACAAGTTTTTGATGGAGTTTTTAGAATTTTCTATATATAAGATCATATCTACAAAAAAGTCAATTTTAGTTCTTTCCAATGTGGGTGCCTTTTATTTCTTTTTCTTGCCAGATTGCTCTGGATAGGACATCTGGTAACTATGTCAAATAGGAGTGGTCACAGTGAGCACTCTTGTCTTGTTCCTGATATTAGAGGAAAAGCTTTCAGACTTTCACTGTTGAGTATGATGTTAGTGGTGGTCCTGTCATATATTGCCTTTATTATGTTGAGGCATGTTTTATACTGAAATTGTTATATGTTTTTATCATGAAAGGATGAATTCATTTTCAATGAATACTTCTGTTGAGATGAACATATGATTCTTATCTTTTGTTCTATTTATGTGATGCATCATATTTATTGATTCCTTGCATCACTGGAATAAATCCCACTTGATCATGGTGTATGATCTTTTTAATATGCTGTTGAATTTGGTTTGCTAATGTTTGTTAGGAATTTTTGCATCTAAGTTCATCCGGGATATTGGTCTGTAGTTTTCTTATAATGTCCTTACCTGGCTTTGGTATCAGGATGATGCTGGCCTTGTAAAATGAATTTGGGAGTGTTCTCTCCTCTTCAGTTTTTTGGAAGAGTTTGAGAAAGATTGGTGTTCATTGTTCTTTTTATGTTTTGGTAGAATTCATCAGTGAAGCCATCTGGTCCTAGGCTTTTCTTTGTTGGGAGGTTTTTGATAATGATTAAATTTCCTTGCTCATTTTTCATCTGTTCATACTTTCTATTTCTTCCTATTTCAGTCTTGGTAGGTTGTATGTTTCTGGGAATTTATCCATCTCTTCTAGGTTATTAAATTTGTCGGCATATAGTTGTTCATAGTAGTCTTTTATGATTCTTTGTATTTTGTGATATTAGTTGTAACATTTCCTCTTTCATTTCTGATTTTATTTATTTGTCTTCTCTCTTTTATTCTTAGTCTAGCTAAAGGTTTGTCAGTTTTGATTATCTTTATAAAAAAAAACCCAGTTCTTAGTTTTGTTAATCTTTGGTTTTTCCTGGTCTCTCTTTCTAAAATTTCTGCTCTGATCTTTGTTATTTCATTCTTCTGTTAACTTTGGGCTTAGTTTGTTCTTTTTCTAGTTCCTTGAGGTATAGAGTTAGGGTGTTTATTTGAGATCTTTTTTTTTTTTTAGTCTAGGCATTTGTCTATAAACTTCCCTCTTATTCCCTCTTAGCATTGCCTTTGCAGCATCACATAGGATTTTGTATGTTGTATTTCCATTTTCATTTGCTTCAAGATATTTTTTGATTCCCCTTTAGATTTCTTCTTTGACCTATTGGTCATTCAAGAGAGTGTTATTTAATTTCTAGATATTCATGAATTTTTCAGTTTTCTTCCTGTCATTGATTTCTAGTTTCATACCATTGTGGTCAGAAAAGACACTTGGTATGATTTCACTCTTCTTAAGTTTGCTAAGACTTTTTGTGTCCTATCACATGATCTATCCTGGAGAATGTTCCATGTGCACTTGGGAAGAATGTGTGTTCTGCTGCTCTTGGGTGGTGTGTTCTGTACGTGCATGTTAGGGCCATTGGTCTAAAGTATGGTTCTAGTCCAACTTTACTTATACATTTCCTGTCTGGATGTGTGTATATTGTTGAAAGTGGGGTATTGAATACCCTACTATTATTGTACTATTTCTCCCTTCAGATATGTTAGTATTTGCTTAATGCATTTAGGTGTTCTGATGTTGGGTGCATATATATTTAGGATTGTTATATCATCTTGATGAATTGACCTGTTATCATTATATAATGACCTTGTCTGTCTTTTATTACAGATTTGGTTTAAAATCTATTTTTCTGGTGTAAATACAGTTATCTCTGCTTTCTTTTGGTTTCCATTTTCGTAGAATATCTTTTTCTATCCCCTCACTTTGAGCCAGTGTGTGTCCTTAAAGTTAATGTGAGTCTCTTGTAGGCTACATATGATTGGAGCCTGTTTTTCAATCCATCTACCTACTCTCTATCTTTGATTGGAGAATTCAATCCGTTTACATTTACATCAAGTAATTTGGTTGGATAAGGACTTATGATTGTGGTGGTTGCCAGAGCCAGTGGTGTGCACACACTCAGCTGCAGGGGTCAGTTGCATACACACATGTAGTGGTGGGGGCCAGGACAAGCAGCAGGGGCAGGGTCAACTGTGAGGGTTCTGGCTGTCTGTGTGCATTAGGGGTTGCTGGATCATGCCATGGGTGCAGCAGTGGAGACAGATGATGGGTCTGGCTGGGGGCTTGCTGGTGCACGGCTGGAGGAGAGGGGCCAGCTGCAGGGAGCACAGTGGTGCAGGTCAGTGACAGAAGACAGGGCCCAATTTGAGCCCACCAGCAGTTGTGGTGGCCTTGGCTCTCGTGTGCTCTCGTATGGCTACACAGTCTCCCCTGAGTGTGCACACTGTAGTGGAGGCTGGCAACGTGCACAACCCCACTGGAGGGGCTGGCCTCCAGTGCGTGCATGGTGGTGAGCATCAGCGGTGGGTGTCTAGGCTGGAACTCATGCAGCCATAGAAGCCTGGGATGGCTGCTGGTGTGGTGCCTGGGCTCTGGCAGGGGCACAGGGGAGGGACCGAGGAAAGACCCAGGTGGCTGGAGTCAGTGAAATACCTATGGGGTGAAAGCTGGAGAAATCTACAGGGGTTTGATGGTGGCAGTGCCACCTTTGGTTTCATCAGTGGCAACATCTGCTGGTTTTGTCTACAGAGCAGGGCACTATCACTCTGCTGTCTGGCTGCTTCTAGTAGCCCCTGCTTTTCTTTCTGTTTCTAACCATGTCTGTACATCAGCTTTGCCAGTCTTGGTTGGGTATAAGTGAAGCAGTACCTTTGCACGGTGCCCAGAATAGCTGGGGAACCTGATCGCTCACCCAGCTCTTCCTTTCCTGGAAGTGGAAAGTGGGCTCTAGATCTCCCAGAGCTGTTTTTATTCATGAATAGCAATTTAATTGTTGATCTTTGTGAGGGGAAGGAGATTGGCGTCTTCAAAATGATGATGTCACTCCCCTACAATCTTTTTTTTAAAAAAGATTTAAAAATTTTTTAAAATCTTTAAATGATTAAAAAAAAATTTTAAACGTATTAATGATCAAATAGACTATTTTTTTAAATTATTTATTTATTTATGGCTGTGTTGGGTCTTCGTTTCTGTGTGAGGGCTTTCTCTAGTTGCGGCAAGTGGGGGCCACTCTTCATCGCGGTGTGTGGGCCTCTCACTATCGCAGCCTCTCTTGTTGCGAAGCACAGGCTCCAGACGCGCAGGCTCAGTAATTGTGGCATATGGGCCTAGTCGCTCCACGGCATGTGGGATCTTCCCAGACGAGGGCTCGAATCCGTGTCCCCTGCATTGGCAGGCAGATTCTCAACCACTGCGCCACCAGGGAAGCCCTAGACTAACTATTTTTAAAGACATCCAACAAAAACTAATAAACATTGCTAATCTAATTTTTATTATTGAATGTATTTTTTTCCAGTTGAATCTGATTTCTTTCCCATAGTGCTTCAGACAATGTTAATAAGGTCAATAAACAAACCTTTAAATATAAACAGAGGAAATGTTATTTTCTATTAGCATTAAAACACAGAGAAGAAAAAGAACATGGGAGAGAATAATAGGAAGGGCCCTTTAGGTTGGGCACGGGCCCAGGAAAGACGTCTCTAAGTCACTTTGCAATTGTGGCCAGAAGGAAAAGGTGGTACTGGCTGGGTGTCCTGAGCCAGCATTTTAAGGAACAGAGGAAGGGCTGATGTGGGGAGTGAAGTGCACAGGTTTAAGATTAGGTATCTGCTGCCTTCTGAAAAAAAACAGGGCTTGGAGGAATCAGGCTTCTGACTGGGATCACGGTGCTCTTAGGGGCACCTAAGGACTCCTAAGAGGACCGTGCCACATCTAGGCAGGAGACAAGGCCAGATCTGCTGGAGGCAAAACCAAAGAACAAAATGGGCAGACTCATTTTGGAGGGAGAACTGCCAGGACTTGCTGGTAGAATTGAAATGGAGAGATATGTGTATGAGAAGTGTCAAAAACGATTCCCAGATCTGTCTTGCAAAGCAGTGCTGTTCCGTAGATAATAGTTTGAAGGAATGAATGCATGGGGACACCTGAAGGGCACCAGGGTTTCCTGAAAGGGTCAGAGGAAGGCTGAATTCCATTTTAACTATGCTCAGACTGTGCAGCCCTGAGGTTGCTAAGTGCAGACAAAGATGCAATCACACTCGACATTTTGGTTTGACTTTCAGCACATTGCTAAACCCTTTCCCTGGGTGCCAAACGGCAGAGGCCAAGCCCTGAACAGTGGGCTTGAGGGAACAGCAGATGACAGAGCTGTCCTGATGGGGTTCTGCCGGCCTCCCCGCCCCTGTGGTCACCTGCACCAGGAGTGCTCCATCAGCCCCTAAGTGCACAAGCTGTGCTTGGCCCTGCCTGGAAAACAGACAATTGTGCAGACGTCTGGAGAACGTACTCCTCCTCCCTCCCTGCTCTCTGTTTTCCTAGTGCAGTATTGAGCTGTGGAAGGACATTACAAAGGATGTCAGTGCCAGAGTCGGAGCAACATGTAAGCCTGTGCAGGTGTGTGGGGGTGGTGGTGAGGGGATGAACCTTAATCTTCCAACTGAAAGTATGTTATTAAACAGGGGAGGGGGAGGCAAGACGAAGATCTGTTTGGCTCATCTCCCTGTGTGTTAATTTAAATAACTAAGCAGTGATCATGGGAGCAGACCTGTCATCCAGGATGACAACCTCCTGCCCTTCCCCCCTCAGCCCTTCACTTAACAATCTTTTTCTCCCCACTTGCTCCATCCTTTCATCAATTTACAGTTACCTGAAAGAACTTTAGATGGTGCATAAACACCATCCATGGACCCGGATGTCATGGAAATGGAGGCAGGCATATTAAGGAATACGACAGTGGGGGCCTGTCTTCTTAGGCTGGTGGGCAGGGGACAGGGTTAACAGAAGGAGTGATGGAGGGCTGTCTGAGCTGGGTCTTGAGGAGGTGTGGCTAGCGGGGTGAGGGGAAGTTGCAAGGATGTTCTAGATATAGGGACAAAAATGTGCAAAAATATGAAAATAGGAGTCAGAATGAAATAGTATAAAAAATGTGTGATGATATCTCAGGAGAATAGACCTAAAAGGTGGGCAAGGACAGATTTAAAAGGTCCCTGTATTCAGGGCTAGTTACTTCTGTTTTGGGCCACTGGGAAATTCTAGAGCAAGGAGCAGAACCTTTCCTGACCCCCTGACTGGCCACCCTTCTCCTTTCCTTCTCAGATGTCTTGGAGTAGGGATCACTGTTCTCTGTGGCAGGTCAGCAGCACGTGGGGCTCATGGCTTCAGGCTGTTGCACTGTCTCTGTTACCTGTTTGTAAAAGCTGGTCCCTGATTGTCAAGGATCAGCCGGGTCAGACCCACTTCCCCTCATTGTCCTTCATCTTAATCCCTTGGTCTCTGAACACTGGGGCATGAACTCCCTCTACAAGTGTTCACCGTCCTTCACTATATAAACCTGTGTTTTCCTGTGCTCTTCTCTCACCAGACCCTTCCTTTCCTCTCACATTAGGAAGACGCTAATACCTGTTATTTTAAACTCTTGAGGTGCATGGTGTACTCTCCCTTGGGGAGATTGGACATATATTTTTCCCTATTCTGTAGGGGGTTGAACTGAGACTTGGGACCCTTTCAAAGCCACACAGACCCAGAGGCACAGCTGGGCCAACAGAACATCAGGCCCTCCAGTGTTTTGCCTTCTCGTCTCACTCCCGGGTTTCTTCTCTGAAAATTCTTCTGTTTCCATGGCCCAACCTGTCTATTTACTTATATGCTGTAAAACACAAGCCCTTATTTCGTCTTGTGTGGTCCTGGGTTCCCAGTGGCCTTTAGGACACCCCCTCATGCACATCTGCCGAGGTCTGAAATGTGGCCCAGAGTTCTTCCCAGATAGCAACTGCTTCCCTAGTTTTTGGTTGACCAAATGGTTCCTTTTCATTCTTTCTCTGTTATGTGGCACTGGCCCTTTTTTCCAGCCCTGGCTACAAGGGGCCGCCTATCCCTCAAGTCCTGTCCTGCCTGCCAGGCCACTCAGGCCCTTCACCTCCGCCGGGAATGTTGCACTTGGCTGACTCCTGGCTCTTGGGGAGCCATTCTGAATTATTCATTCTGAATACAGAAGCCAAGACAATTTAAAACACAATCTGAGTTTCCCTTGTTAGGGATGCAGAGCTTGTTAACTAACTTGCAAGTTCTTGACCTGACACCACTTGTGTGCAGGCTCTGGAATGATTCCACTTGGGTTGGAATCCTAACTGTGCCACTAAATGTGTGATGTGGGAGAAGTTTTATAACTTCATTTGTAAGATGGGTATAAAAATAGTACCCGTGTTCTAGGGTTTTTGTAAATATAAGTGAAAAGAGCCTTTTCACAGCACACGGCCCAGAGGAGAAACCCGTTTAGTTATTGTCAGCCAGGCTGGGTCAAAGTCTCCATGAGAGCCGGGCAGACCCCACTCAGGCTTTCCAATGAAGGGATGAACCTCCCTTTTGTTTTTCCTCCAGAATCATCAGTTTAAATCCTTCCCACCCTCGGCCATTCCCCAACCTTGAATTGTTTTGGAACCCAGCACCTCTGGCTGCTCCTTCACTCTGTATCACACAGGGGTGTAAAGACTATTTGGAATACATTGCCTTTCTTTTTAAGGGCTATGAGGTGTCACTTGGTGTGTGCGCCAATGTTGCCCCCAGATGAACCAAAGATTTCTTGCTGTCTCAGCAAAGCAACCATAAAAGAGCTGTTCAAAAGATCTCATAAAAGGCATATGAAATGGAACATAATGTCTCACAAATTCAAAAGTTTTCACCCCCTTTTTAAAGTCACGTGTCAACAGTCCAGGTTTAACCAATTCAGGTAGATTTCCTCATTGTCTTGTTTCAGTCTGTATGCCATCATTTGTCAAGTCAGAAAGGTGGGGGGAGCTGCAGGTAAGAAACACATGAGTTGGCTATTGTCATGGGCTGAATGGTGTCCCCCCAAATTCACACATTAAAGCTAAGCCCAGGTTCCTCAGAATGTGACTATATTTGGAGATAGGTCCTTTAAAGGGGTAATTACGTTAAACAGAGGTCTTTAGAGTAGGTCCTAATCCACTACGACTGGTGTCTTTATAAGAAGAGGAGATCAGGACACACACAGGCACAAAGGGAGACCGTGTGAGGACAGAAGGCGGCCGTCTGTAAGCCAAGGAGATAGGCCTCAGGAGACACCAGCCCTGCATTGATCTCAGACTTCCAGCCTCCAGATCTGTGAAAAAATTCATTTCTGTTGTTTTAGCCAATGAGTCTATGACACTTTGTTTTGGTCGTCCTAGTGAACTCACACAGACATCAGTGAAAAGCTACAATGCCATACAAACCATCCCAACACACTCTGCACAGCTGTCTCACCTGCACACTCAATTCCTTACGAACTTGGAGAAGTACAAGTTGCTCATTGTTAAAATCTAAAGTTTCAGGGTTCATATGTCGTTTATGTCTACTAATGATAAGGAGAGTGGAACCCAAATCCTCTTGTCGGTTTTCCTGTTTGTTTTTTTTTTTTTAGAAGATTTTTTTAAACTTTTTAATTAATTAATTATTTATTTATGGCTGTCTTGGGTCTTCGTTTCTGTGCGAGGGCTTTCTCTAGTTGCGGCAAGTGGGGGCCACTCTTCATCGCGGTGCGCGGGCCTCTTACTATCGCGGCCTCTCTTGTTGCGGAGCACAGGCTCCAGACGCACAGGCTCAGTAGCTGTGGCACATGGGCCTAGCTGCTCCGCAGCATGTGGGATCCTCCCAGACCAGGGCCCGAATCCGTGTCCCCTGCATTGGCAGGCAGATTCTCAACCACTGCGCCATCAAGGAAGCCCCGGTTTTCCTGTTTTATGCTCAGCTCCTCTACTACAAGTATCTGATCCTCTGCTTTACGAACTTGCATTGTGAAGACCAGTCAACACTACTCGTAGGGTATTCACTGTGCTGGGGGTAAAACCAACCCAGAAAGGGACTTTTTAGGGCACATTTTATTATGCTGTTTTCTAAAAATAATGCAATTTTCCTAAGTCGATGACATTTGGGGACTGGTAGCCTTGAGCTCAGTAATTTAACCAATAGTGAGAGAAACCCTTCCTGATTCACAGAAACTCCATAAAGTTCCAAAATATTTGTCTGGCCACTTAATGGGAGTGATAGACTGTCACAAAATGAGTTGCTAGAGTAGAAAATAGAGGATTCTGAAATGTGAAGTGGAAAGAGGAGATTGATGGTCAGACCACAGTCACGGAAATCAAGAGGAGTGACACTGAGGGGCAGTTCTAGGTAGAAAATCACTGAGTCTCTGAGTTTGGGCAAAGAAATCCCCACTGTCCAGTGAAGCCAACAGAAAATTTAACCCAAGTCCTTGCATTATGGAAGATGCAGCTGCCACTCAGTTGGGGCTCAGCCCTCTAGCATCACCCAGTACAGCAAGTGTCTGTCTACTCACCCAAATGCTCCAACACCACCCTTTCTATCAGCTCTCCAAAAGAAGGATGTGGTCATCATTTGAAAGATTCTGGGTTGTTAAAATATGTTAAATAACATTATAAATCCTGCTCTAGTTGTCCATTATCCACAGCATTCAGAATTCTGGAAGAAGGGATTCAGGGATGGAAAACTGCAGCATCTGTGGTGTGGAAGTCTTGCACTGGGGCTGCAGACCCTGTGGGCTTTAGGTCACTGGGCAGCATGCCCTCTGGCTTCTCTGTGAGAGAGGCTGAGGTTTTTCTATTCACTATTTCACTTACCCAGTCTTTATTATTTCCTTCCTTCAGTTAGCTTTGGGTCTAGTTTGCTCTTCTTTTTCTGATTCCTTAATATGTAAAATTGGGTTATTGATTTGAAACTTTTCTTCTTTTTTTATTTTTATAAATTTGTTTATTTTATTTATTTATTTTTAGCTGCATTGGGTCTTTGTTGCTGCACACGGGCTTTCTCTAGTTGCAGCTAGTGGGGGCTACTCTTCATTGCGGTGTGCGGGCTTCTCATTGCAGTGGCTTCTCTTGTTGCAGAACACGGGCTTTAGGCACGTGGGCTTCAGTAGTTGTGGCACACGGGCTTAGTTGTTCCATGGTATGTGGGATCTTCCCAGACCAGGGCTTGAACCCGTGTCCCCTGCATTGGCAGGTGGATTCTTAACCACTGTGCCACCAGGGAAGCCCCTTTCTTCTTTTTTAATGCAGACATTGACAGCTCTGAATTTCACTCTGAGCACTGGTTTTGATGCATCCCATAGGTTTTCATATGCTATATTTTTGTTTCCATTCATCTCAAAGTTTTTTTCTCATTTCTTTTGTGATTTATTCTTTGACCAATTTGTTATTTAGGATTGTGTTGTTTAATTTCCACATATTAGTGAAATTTTCAATTTTCCTTCTGTTATTGATTTCTAATTTCATTCCATTGTGGTCAGGGGAGATGCTGTGTATGGTTTCAATATTTGGAAATTTATTGAGACTTGTTTTGTGGCTGTTCATATGGTCTATCTGGGACAGTGTTGTATGTGCCCTTGAAAAGAGAGCTATTGTTGGATGAAGTTCTCTATATACCTCTGCTAGGTCTAGCTGGGTTACAGTGTAGTTTAAATCTTCTATTTCCTTGTCATTATTCTCTGGTTTTTCTAACCATTATTGAAAGTGGGATATTGAGGTCTCCAACTATTATTGTAAAAAAACTGTCTATTTTTCCTGAGTTTTGTCAGTTTTTGCCTCATATATTTTTGAGGCTCTGTTGTGAGGTTCATATATGTTTATAATTTCTATATATTTTTACTGGATTGAGTCTTTTGTCATTATATAGTGTCCTTCTTTGTCTCTTGTAACAAATTTTATCTTTAGCTCTCTTTTTGTTATGTTTGGGTGGAATGCTTTTTTCCATCCATTCACTTTCAACTTATTTGTATTTTTGGAACTAAAGTGAATCCCTTGTGGATAGTATATAGTTAGTTCATATTTTTTTATTGATTCTACCAGTCTCTGCCTTTTAATTGAAGTGTTTGTTTCATTTAGATTTAATATAACTACTGACAAGGAAGGATTAAAGATAATGTAGTAAGGGGTGTTTTTATGGGCCAAACTGTGTCCCTCCAAATTCGTATGTTGAAATCCTAACCCCCAGTACCTCAGAATGTGACTGTGTTTGGGGATAGGTCTTTAAAGAGATGATTAAGTCTATTTGCTTTCTATATGCTTTATTCATTTTTTGGTTCCTCAACTCTTAAATTATTGCCTTCTTTGGTATTTAATTGATTATTTTTTCTAGTGCACTATTTAAACTCTCATCTCACTTCTCATACTGCACACATTTTTAGTTATTTTCTTAACGGTCACTCTGGGGATTTAAATTAATATCTACATGTATGACAATTAGTTTGAATTAATGCCAACTTAGTTTCAATAGTATATGAAAACTTTGCTTCTATAGTTCTGTTCCCCCTCTTATGTTGTTATTGTCAAAAATTACATCTTTATACAGTGTGCCCAGTAACATAGATTTATAATCACCACTTTATGCATTTGTCTTTAAAATCATATAAGATAATAGAGAAGTTTATGAACCAAAAATAAAAATAATACTGGCTTTTGTATTTACCTATGTCTTTACCAGTACTGGCATTCTTCATTTCTTCATGTAACTTCCAGTTACTGCTAGTGCTCTTTTGTTTCCACTTAAAGGACTGCCTTTAGTGTTTATAATAGGACAAGCCTATCACAATGAATGCCCTCAGTTTTTTGTTTATCTGGAATATCTTAATTTCTCCTTCATTTTTGAAGGATACTTTTTTCTTCCAGCACTTTGAATATGTCACTTTACTGCCTCTGGCTTCCATGGTTTCTGATGGAAATCTGCTGTTAATCTTATTTAGGATCTCTTGTTCATGAGATTATAATTATAATGTGTCTCAGTGTGGATTATAATATGTCTCAGTGTGGATCTCTTTAAGTTTATCCTACTTGGAGTTTTTTGAACTTTGATGTTAGATTACTATTTCTCATTAAAATGAAGACATTTTTGGCCATTATTTCTTCAGATATTCTTTCTGCCCCTTTCTCCTTTTTCACTAGTTCTGGGACTCCCATTATGTATGTTTTGGTATTCTTGATGGTATCCCAGAGGTCTCTTAGGCTTTGTTCATTTTTATTCATTTTTTTCTCTCTATCCTCAAACTGGATAATTTCATTTGACTTATCTTCAAGTTTGCTGATTCTTCCATCTTCTCAGATATGCTGTTGAAACTCTCTAGTGAATTTTTCATTTCAGTTATTTTTTTTTTTCACCTGTAGAATTTCTATTTGGTTCTTTTTATACCTTCTATCTCTTTATTGATATTTTATATTTGTTGAGATATTGTTCTCTAGGTTTCCTTAATTTCTTTGTCCATTGTTTTCTTTAGCTCCTTGATATTTAAGGCAATTGATTTAAAGTGTTTTCTAGTAAATCCAATGTCTTTGCTTCCTCAGAGACAGATTCTGTTAATTTCTTTTTTCCCCTGTGAATGGAATATCTATTTTTGTGGGTTTTTTTTTTTTTGTATGCCTCAATTTTTTGTTGAAAACTGGATGTTTTGATTATCATAATATGGTAACTAGAGAAGTCAGATCCTCCTCCATCCATAGAGTTTCCTGTTTTGCTTTTTGTGGTATTGTTGTTTGTTTAGTGAGTTTTCTCAACAACTTTTAAAAGTCTGTATTCTTTGTCATGTGTGGTCAGTCTCATTAGCTTAATGGCCAGCTAGTGATTTGATACAGATTCCTTAATACCTTGGAACAAAAAAACAGAAAATAAAAGCTCTCCTAGTCTTTGCAGATAGACTCTCTGTGTATGTTGGAATGCTCTTTAAAGTTTAACCAGTTTACAACTTTGCCATAGCTTTCACTTCCTGCCTGTACAGATCCTGAGAGTCAGCTGGAGATGAGAACTTAGGGCCTTCTTGGGTCTTTTCTGAGCATGTGTCCAGTCCTGAGCATGCACATGGCCTTCTAGATTCTCTGGAAT
This sequence comes from Balaenoptera physalus, assembly GCF_965194825.1. Lineage (NCBI taxonomy): Eukaryota > Metazoa > Chordata > Mammalia > Artiodactyla > Balaenopteridae > Balaenoptera > Balaenoptera physalus. Next base: position 127,627,669 of record NC_138883.1, read on the forward strand.
ATGTGGGAGCTTTTCAGCCCTTATTTCCCCAAGTAACTCCTTCCTCAGCCTCTCCTTCCTAGGCTTTCAGTCTGTCTGTTGATTGCCCCAACTGTATCCATTTCCCCTGTGACTGTGGTGAATACATTTGCCTTTAAATGTTTTCAACAAATAACACCCTAGGAAGACACCTCTGAGTCAGTTGAAACAAAGGCAGACCCTTGAGCCAATCCTTCAGGGACCCACCAGACAGATCAAAGCAAGCAACTAACATTCTTTGAGAATAAGGTCCATATCATTCCTGTTACCAGCAACCTGCACAAGTATTGTGAGTTCCCATTTTCATGCCCACTGCAGAGCTAGAGAGTGGGGGCTGGTAACAGGGTAAGTTAAAATGCTACAGAACCTGCTTACTGGTTTTCAGACATTTTTTTTCTTGTTAAGTTTTCTCTGGCTGTTGTAAGTTTTTTATCAGATTCCAGAGTTCCATAAAAAGTTGATGACTGTTTTTGCAGCTTATTCACTGCTTTTGTGGATGTTCCCTAGTCCCCCACTTCTACTGATGTCACCTTTACTTCTCCTCTAGGACTTTTAAAGCATTTACTGTGTGTCAGGCATTGTACTACATATCTGTATTGGTATTTGGTATGTCAGGACTTAACACTGTAAGATAAGCTTTATATAATCCCCTTTATAGGGAAATGTGGGCACATGGAGACTGAGCTGAGCATTGGGGCTGGGTCTGTTTGATTTCACTGTCTATTCCATCTTCTCTGTAACCCACAACACTGTTGATTGCATTGTGCTTTATGATTAGAGATGTACTTGAATTTCACTTTGAGAAAGGAATGTCTTTGCATAATTTTGCTGCTCCTTTTTTGCAGCAGTCTTTTTATTGACCAAGCTTGTGTTTATTTTCCTACATTTGATTTATTAAGAAGGTTTATTGCTGGGTGTGTGGATACACATAAAAAATTAACCAAAATGTTTCCGCTCTCACATCAATCATTACAGTGCCTTCCTGAGGAACACAAGCATTAAAAAAGAAATAGCCATGTTAATCAAAATAAATCAATAAAGTTTATATGCCTTTTGGATAAGAAATATGGCTAAGTTTGTAAAATTATCATACATCTACTAGTTTTCCCAAAATATAGAAGAATTCCTGACATCTTCTTTCCAACAGCTGAAGAGGAATGAGAATCCTAATAAATAGTGCAAGTTCAGAGAGGATTTTCAGCCAGAATAATTCTGATGGTTGCTCCCTTGTACATCCCTATTACATTGAAGAGTACAAAATGAATCAATTAGATTTAGAATGACTTATGAAATGTGTAACTCAAGCTGGAAGTAAATTGTAGAATTTGGTTTAATTGCTAAAAGGAAGAGGTTCATTATGTTATCTCAATAACAGTTTTGTGTTTTTTTTTAAGTATGGAACTTTACAATTGTATAAACCAAAACATGCATCATTTTAGTATAGTCTTATTGGAACTTTCAGATAATGCCCAAAGTTCTGCTTTCTGCAAGGTTGCCCTTCAATGAATTTAAATTCTATTGCCTTTTAAACAAGTCACTGCACCCTTTATTCTTCTGCTCTCCATTGGCTGCTGCCCACCCCAACCTGGGCTGTACCTGCTGAACTTGGTATCTCATCTCATCTTTATCACAGGCAAAGACCCTGCTTTAGCTTTGGGTAGGGTCAGGGTTAGTGCTAAGACGGAGATCCCTCAGGAGGGCGACTAACCAGGATAAGCACCATGGCCAGGCCCTGAAGGAAACTAGGCTTGCAGTTCTGGTTTGGATCAAACTTAATTACAATAGGTGTACAACTGTCACCAAAGGGACCAGTATGCACAGGTTAGTTAGTAAAAAGATGGGGTGGGAGTGGCTGAACCTGACAATGACCTCTGGGTTCCAACACACATTGTTCCCAACTTGTCAATGTTTAGATTTAAAAAGTTCAGTTTTTACATAGCTGAGCTTTAGAATGTCTTCCTCAAAACATTATTATGAATTGTAGTTAGTTTCAAGGAAAACCAGCGATGCCTAACTGACAAATAATAAACATGGCATATCACTATTTATCACGATACACGGAATAGTGATTGTTTACAGGAAGAGAAATGCATTCATGCATTTTTTTATTGAATGAATAAGTTTGCAGTTCTTCCTGAGCACAGGAGTATAGGAGAGAATGCTCCAGTAAACAGAATTTTGACATCAGGCAGAGCTCTTGGGGAAGTTTCTGAAGGAGAAGCAGGGCTATCTCTATTCCTAGCACTAGTGACTCAATAAATACATATGAGTAGACATGTTATATTAATAAAAAGACCAATTCTTTGTAGTACCTGAGTAAACTTCTCTTATTTGCCAATCTAGAGGTAAATCAAATATAAGGAAAACAAGCATATAACCCTCAGAGCTGGGCTTCCTCTCAGAGACCTTCCCCCTGACGACCCAGCACAAAAGGTGCTCCTCGTGCAGATATTACTCTATAGCTTCTTCATCTCTGAGGATGTGACTCAGGTGTAGAGCAAGGAAGACTCTCCAGAGTGTTGAAGTAGCCCTGCACAGCCCCATCCAGGTGGGAATAAGCCAGAGGCAGCACAATGAGCCTACAGAAAAATAAAGATGTTGCCTACAAAGAGCCAGCTGAGAGTGCCAGCTTTCCTCCATCTCCAAAGCTGGCAGCCCTTCAGATGGGTGCAACCATAGTAAACAGAAAGTTATGTACATTAAGTATTCTTATGTTCCTTACAAAGACTCACTTGGAAAAGTATCAGCCAAATTAAGCCTCACCTCTTTCCCATAACACCAATCATTAGGTGCTATGTTAGTATTGAATTTCAAGAGTCCCCAAATATATTTCATATATTGCCTGAGAGTCTTGATAGGAAGGTGATGTTTCCACTGAATGACCAGTGGAGGCATATTACTCAGCCATAAAAAAGAATGAAATAATGCCATTTTCAGCAACATGGATGGACCTATAGATTGCCATACTGAGTGAAGTAAGTCAGACAGAGAAAGACTATCATGATATCACTTATATGTGGAATCTAAAATGTAACACAAATGAACATATCTAAGAAACACAAACAGGTAAGAGAACAGACTTGTGGTTGCCAAGGGGGAGGGGTGGGGGAGAGAAAAAAAAAACAGTGGAGATGCAGCCTGCAGCTCAGTCACTGACCAAGCCAGGCCACCTTGCATGAGGTGTCTGGTCCATTTCATTATCAAGCCTGTGATTTTCATGACAGTGAATACTTTGTGAGTTATTTATAAGTTGACCAAACCAAATTTCTTTCTCAGCTTTGTGAAAATTATTTAACAATTGGTTATTGGATTATTAATATTATTATTATTTTATTTTATGGAAACTACTGTGCTAGTTTTCTATTGTTGCTGTAACAAATTACCACAGACTTAGTGGCTTTAAAACTATACAAATTTATTATCTTACTGCTCTGGAGACCAGAAGTCTGAAACAGGTCTTACGTTGCCAGGATTGTGTCTCTTCTGGATTCTCTAGCGGAGAATTATTTCCTCACCTTCCCCAGCTTCTGGAGGCTGCCTGCATTCCTTCGTTCATGGCCCTGCATCACTCCTTCCACTATCACTGCTTCCAGCATCACATCTCCCACTTCAACTCAGACACTCCTGTCTCCTTCTTATAAGTAGGCTTGTGCTTACATTGGGCCTGTCCAATAATTGGGGTAGTCTCCCCGCCCCCAAATCCTTAATTTAATCTCATCTGAAAAGTCCCTTTGGCCATGGTAGGTATCACGTTCATAAGTAGGAAGTATTAGGACATGAACATCTTTAGGGAATCATTATTTTGCTTACCACAATCTGTGTTCTGCCCCCCAAATTCATGTGTGTCCCATGTGCAAAAAATATTAATCTCATTCCAATATCCCCCAAAGTCTCAACTCATTACGGCATCAAAGTCCATAGTCTCAACTAAGTCTCATCAGCTCCAAAGTTCCAAATCTCATCATCTGAATCATCTAAATCAGCTATGTGTGAGGATTTGGGTATGATCTACCCTGAGGCACAATCCTCATCTGTGAATTTGTAGAACTCAAGAAACAAGTTAATTACCCACAAAATACAATGGTGGGACAAGCATAGGATAACAGTTAAAGATATTCCCATTTGAAAGTAGAGAAAATAGTAGGAGAAAAGGAAGCACTATTCCCCCCCAAATTTCTAAATCCGGTTAGGCAAACAACAGTAGGTTTCAAGGCCTGGGGCTAATCCTCCATGATTAAGCCTCTGCCCTTAGAGTCATCCTTCCTTTTTCATGAAGGGTAGCACATGTTTGCAGTTGAGTAGTTTCTTTCAACCTACTTCCTGTCTGTGGAATGTTGGTGTTCTGACAGCCTTCTTTCATTTTGGCCTCTATCTGTCCCATTCAGCCCAAACTGACAGTGTTTCTGCTGGTATAAAATGTTTAAGAATCATTTACGTCTCCTGTGTATGTCTCAAGAATTTATGCTACTAGACCTCCTTCATAAATCTTTCATGGATAATTCGTTCTCTAATGACTTTTGCTTACATGGCTGAGAGGACCCATGAGTCACACATCTAATTTCCTCAAAGAGTCTGAGGCAGTAGCAAAAGATCCAACCACACCCTTGGCTTTCCCTTAAGAGTATGTTTTCCTGACAATGAATCTCCTAATTATAGCGTCTTTTGCAACCTGGATAAACTGAGAATTTCCCAAATCAAGTCTTGGTCCCTTTTTTGTTGGCAGTCCTTACCTTAATCTGTCTCCTTCTTCTCACATTTTACTATAAGCAACAGTAAGAAAAAACAGGCCACAACTTTAACACTTAGCTTGGACTCTCCTCATCTAAGGGTCCAATTTCATCATTGTATCAGTTTCCTGTGGCTACTGTAACAAATTACCACAAACTTGGTGACTTAAAACACATTTACTGTCTTACATTTCTGGAGACCATGAGTCTGAAATCAGCGACACTGGGGCAAAATCAAGGTTTTGGCCGGGCTGTACTCCCTCTGGAGGTTCTAGGACAAAATCCGTTTACTTGCCTTTTCCAGTATCTAGAGCGTCATGCGTGCATTCCTTGGCTCAGGGCACCTTCCTACATCTTCAAAGCCAGCAGCACAGCATCTTCAAACATCTGTGCTTTCATCACATCACCTTCTTTCATCTATGTGCAATTTCCTTTGCCTCTCCCTTATAAGGATCTTTGTGATTGCATTCAGTGCCCACCTGGTTAATCTCCCCATCTCAAGACCCTTAATCACATTTGTAAAGACCCTTTTCCCATATAAGGTAATGTTTAAAACTTCCAGGAATTAGGACCTTTTATCTTTGAGGGGCATTATTTAGCCTACTGCAATCTTTTACAAGTTCCGCTTTCCACCTAAGCTTTCTGTCACTATACAGTGAGAATCTCCTTTCCTCCAAGTTCCAGTTTCCTCATTTCCTTCTGTGACCTCACCATTAGGGCCTTTGATGTCCATATTGCTACCAACAGTGTGTTTATGACCATATAATGTAGGTCTTCTCTACCATGTTTCTCACTGCAAGTTCTCATTACAGAATCATTAACATTCACATTTCAATTAACAGTCTGTTCAACGTAGTCTAGGGTTTTTCTATAATGAATCTCAAAATTCTTCCAGCCTCTTCCCACTGCCCAATTCCAAATCATTTCCACTTTTTTAGGTATTTGTTACAGTAGCATCCCACTTCCAAGTACCAAATTTTGTATTATTTTCCTATTGATGTTGTAACAAATTATCACGAATTTATTGGCTAAAACACAACCAATTTATTATCTTACAGTTCTGGAGGTCAAAAGTCCGAAAAGGTCTTATGAGGCTAAAGTCAAGCTGTAGGCAGCAGGATTGCATTCCTTCTGGATTCTCTAGGGGAGAATCCTTTCCTTGCCTCTTCCAGCTTCTAGAGGCCGCCTGCATCCCTGGGTTCATGACCACAATCCCATGACCTCTGCTTTTGTCATCATATCGCCTCTGACTCTGACACTCCTGCCTTCCTCTCATAAGGACTGCTGTGATTCTCCTGGGCCCATCTGGATAATCCAAGATAAACTCCCCTCTCCCAAGGGCCTTAACTTAATCACGCCTGCACAGCCCTTTTGCTATTTAAGGTAACATATTCACAAGTCATGAGGTTTGGGGGATTAAGACATGGATATCTTTGCAGGACCATTATTCTGCCTACCACCACACCTTCTATTGCACTGAAGTATTCTCATGTAAAGGAAGAAAGCTCAGATCTGGAGAGCATATTGGGTAGAAATCTCTTTTCACACCTATTAACTCTTCTCTTTTTTTTCAGAGAATAAAGGAGCTGTTATTATTTCTCTTTTCAAATGGAAAGGCTGGACCAGAGAAGTTAGGCAGTTTTACAAAGGTTGCACAATTCATTAATGGCAAAGCTACTCTAGAATTTGGCTGTTTTAACATCTGAAGCACATGCCACTGCGGGCTGCCCCTGGGCAAGCAGAGAGCTCTCTAGCGAGTTTACATCCAAGTTGAAGCAAACAGCTTAACTCACAAAATGCCCTTTTTCTTACCCTAAAATTAAGATGTTCAAAAATGGGATATTATGTTCCAATAAGTTAATGCTTGAATGTCTTTAGAAACAGAAATTTGACCTTTGGGAAAAAAAGCTGGATCCTTGGATCTACCAGTAATTCAGTAAGTTTTTCCATAGGCACATTCCTTAACCTTTTGAGAAAAGTAAGGGCTTCTAGGAGGTGGCCTGGCTGGCTCCTTTGAGCTCTGACAGTCCACATTCCATGGAGTGCTCTGATCTCAATTCTGTGTGAAGGAGGTTGGTTGTACATCAAGGGACACTGCATTTTAAGAACCCCATGAATGGAAGGGTCCCTCTTATCTAGAGATATTATTTGAGTACTATAAAAGCATAGGCCTTTTTTGAAATGCTTAAAGGATCAAAATTTTAAGTGTTGTTCTCTTACTAAGGGTGAAACATTTGCTATTGGGGAATTTATCTGAATAATACATTCACTCCTTAGAGGAGAGACACTATCATAGATGAAGTATATTTTTCTGATGTTTGGAATTCAAATTCTAAAGAAGTCTATTAAAATGGGGGAACAATCTGTGAGGCTCTAATGTTAGCATTTATCAAGATGGTAATTGTAGAATTATCTTTTTTATGTTTTCACTGGAATTATTTTTTTCTTCAAAAGGGTTTTCTTTTTCCATCCAGCTAAATTCTGTCCACCTGTCTCTACCCACCCTCTCTCCTCCTGTTATATGCTAAAAGCAGACTCCTTGGTGTACATTCCTTGCCATCATTAAATGTTGTCAGTGCAGTGGTTTTGGCATAGATCTCAGGACCAAACAGCTAGAATAAAACAAGACAGCAGATGCTGAGACCACAGTGACAGAAAGGATGGCTCCTCACCTCTCTTATAAACACACGGTGTTGGCCAAGAAAGAGGAGTACATGAGGAAAAGGAGGAAAAGCCAGGAGTGGGCAGAGTGCCAGAGGTGGGAGGTCAAGTCTCCCTGAGGGGTCTACTCTGACAAGTAAGGGCAAGCAACAGGAATGCAGGTGGCAGTGCCTCCAGTGACCCCGGGGATCAAAGCACCCCAGCACCAAGCAGCGGGGAGAGGAGTTAACTGTGATTCACCACATTTTCAAGAATTCAGCCAACAGATCTGGCTTCAAGGCAGCCTCCAGACCCAGTGGGCCCTAGAGTGTTTTCTGGGAGACAGAAGCCCAGTTATGTGAGCTCCAAGACATGGCAGTGTCTGGAGAGAAGATTCTGCCATGGAAGGACCATCTCCACGTCACCCTGCTGGTGGGAGTCCAGCCCATAGTTGTTGATATTATTGGGGGCAACTTGAAGACTGCAGCACTGGGTCTGCTGGTTGAAGTCTGCTGTGCATACAGCAGGGCTTGGACAGTCAGGACCACCTGAAGCACCCTGCACCCCCTCACACTGTTCCCACTGGCTGAGCCCAGCATCTTCCTTACACCAAGGCCATCAGCTGTTGGAGCAGAGGCCATAGACCAGCACTGAGATGTACTTTTCTAATTGGAAGCGTTCTCTGTTCTCCCACATCACCATTTCTTCATGTGCTTATTTTCACATTTATTGCTTTGTACCTGGCACTGTAGCTTCATATATACTTTTTATGTCCCTACTATAAATTTGCTTCTCAAAGAAATTCTAGATTTACTGAGTCATTGTGATTTTATTCTCTAGAACATATTTGACTCACTTAAGTTTTCTGCCCCACTATTGCTTTGTTTAACAAATGGCTTAAGTTTACTAACAAGATAAATTAAAACACTGTTTTCCTTTATGTTGTCCTCCTCACAGGCTGTGGTTTTTAAGTCCTGTTTTCTTAATTCTAATAAGGAAATATTCCTTTACCTTCCCCATTTTGTAGTCTCTAATAATAATCCTTTTACATAGTTTATGCTTGAAGATGTCCACACATATACAGATATATGTATATATATATATTACACAAACACACATCTGCATGCTAGAATTAAATATTTTACCTTTCAAAGTCATGATTATGCAGAGATTTTAAAGATGTGGGAAATACCCCTGCTCTAATGTTAGGTAAACAGAAGACTGAATTTTATAAACCAAGAACAAAAAGAAAACATCTGTAGCTGTGAAGAAATCTGGACAAAGTGTACCAGGTGAAATTATAAGTGAAATGATATGTATTTGTAATTTTCTTCTTTATAACTTTTCTGTATTTTCCATATTCTTCTACGAACATAGGTGGCATATAATTTTAGGTATCATCTCCCCACCTGAATATGAGACTTTTGTGGTATATTCTCATCCATGTGCACTCACACCCTCTGGAAATCACTCCATTTTGGGGAGAGTGGTACCCCCAGGCAGAGGCAGCAGATTTCCTCTCCGTGATGGGCACACACCTTCCTTCCACTGACACGTTTTAGCTTCATTCAGAGAATACATGAATTGACTACTCCAACTGCAATCGTCAAGTGTGAATTTCATGCCCAATTTAATAGCAAAAAAGTTAAGCTATCTTAAAAGAAGGAAGCAGTAAAGGCAAAAATGATTGTTTTTACATTTTGATTCTCACCCCAGGCACATGGGCAAGATCCAGACTTAATATAACAAAATAGAATTGTAACGTCTGTTTAAAGTTGAAAATTGTGCAATTTGATTTCATTTAATGCAATTACATTTCATTTTAAATAATAAAATTAAACACTAAGGAGAGAAGACTAACTCATTAAAGAAATTTAGATTTACTACTTAATTAGTAAATCTGTAGAGAAATAAAAGCACTACAGCATGACGACTCTGCAAGTACAAACAGAGCTTTGGGTCACACAGCCTGTGGGGCACGTGCCATTAGGGGCTCTGCATTCTTGTCCAGATCCCTTAATATCCATGCCTCACTTTCTTACCTTGAAACTGGGGTGATAATAGCAATACACTGTGCTATTCTAATTAGATATGTTAATGCAGGTGAAGCACTTAACACAGTCCCTAGCCCAGACCAGCAACTCTTATGATCAGCACTGTTTCAGTCATTGGTGACAGTGGTAGTGGATGGTGGTATTATTATTTGGAAGACCAGACTTGGATTAAAAACAATAAGAAAGTTGCTATCATAACACAATTTCGCTTACTCTATAGTTTCATGACATCAACCCAGTACACAATAATTATAGCCAGCTTCTGGTCAAAACTTGGACTGTGTATTTATTCCACATTTATATTTTTGAGCGTATAAATTATTTTAGAACATACATATATTTTCAGCCTTGTCAAGGGAAGTTTTTTAGATTACTGTGGGTAAGTGATGGGAGAATAAAAGAATAAATTATCTTTAAAGGCATCTCAAATTGCTTTACAAGCTGTAATGTATGTACAGACACTCAGCAAGCCACAGAACTCCTGAGTAGATTTGATTTAAACCTTATTTCTAAATGATATTCATCTACAATGCAATCCTATGTAATTTGGTGGGACAGTTTAGACAATTTCATAAAAGATAGTAATTAAAATAATGAGTGGAGTACTTAATATGGCTTTCTGGAACGTGGTGTCCAGTAAATAGCCAGAGTCGGTGAGTCATTGAAAGGTCCCCATCTCTTGTTTTTCAGCTTGACCATCTCGGCAGAATGCCCAATGCAACTTGAAGACTTCCCGATGGATGCCCATGCCTGCCCTCTGAAATTTGGCAGCTGTAAGTTATTTTCACAAGTAAGAACCATGGATATATTTTGGGGGTTATGTCCCCCAAAGACAGAGAAGCATTTAGGTTCTATATGTGAATAAGCATGAGATGACCTGCAGTCTGCTTGGGAAGGCTGGAGAGTATGGTGGGGCACACACCAGGCTGTTTTCCTTGCTTGTAACTGAGAATACAAGTGGAGGCACTTGCCCATTAGGGTATGCTCCTCAGGAAGCAGTTCCCTACCCTTAGACCTGCACCAGGCAATTCTTTCTTGTCTTCACTTCTCAGATTGCAGGTCACCTCCTCCAACAGCCCTTAATGACCCAATTTCAGTTACCCACCTGATAACTCCTTATTGCATGGTAGTTATTGCTATGTTGAGTCACTTCTTCTCAGATGTTCCATATGAACATTTGATTATTTATATGTGGGTTATTTAATTTTTAAACAGTTTGGGGATTTTCCAGTTATCTTTCTGTTACTGATTTTAGTTTAATTCCATTATAGTCAGAGGACACCCTCTGTATGGTTTCAACTTTTCTTACATTTATGGGGGTTTATTTCATGACTCAGAATAGGATTCATTTTGATATTTGTTCTGTGAACACTTGAAAGTCATGTGTACTTTGCAGTTGCTTGGTAGAATGCTCTACAAGTATTGATTAGATCCTGTTGATTATGGTGTTGTGAGTTCTATATTGTTTGCTGATTTTCTGTCTACATCAATTGTTGAGAAAGAGGTGCTGAAGTCTTTGACTGTAATTGTGCAGTTGACTATTTCCACTTTCAATTCAGTAAGTTTTTTTGTTTCATGTATTTCTCAGCTGTTTTGGTGTATACACATTCAGGATTATACTTTCTTGTGGATGAATTAACCCTTTATGATTGCATAATGTTCATCTCTGTCTCTGGTAATTTTCTTTGCTTTGAATTCTACTTTATCTGAAATCCATATGGCCACTCTTTCTTTTGATTAATATTTGAATGATGTATATATTTCCATATGTTTACTCTAAGCATCATTACATTAAAATGAGCTTCTTGTAGATGGTGTATAGTTAGGTCATATTTTTTAATTCACTTTGCCAGTCTTTATTTTCAATTGGTGTATTTTCATAATTTACATTTTATCGAACTATTGATATGTTAGGACTTAAGTCTGCCATTTTATTTGATTTTTTGGTTTTCCGTTCTCTATGTTTTCCATTTCTCTATTTTATTTTTCCTGACTCCCTGTGGGTTAGCTGAACATTTATTATGATTCCATTTTTATTTATTTATAGTGTTTTTGTGTATATCTTCTTGTACATCTTTTATTTTAATTTTATTTATTTATTTTTGTCTGTGTTGGGTCTTTGTTGCTGCATGTGGGCTTTTCTCTAGTTGCGGCAAGTGGGGGCTACTCTTTGTTGTGGTGCATGGGTTTATTGCAGTGGCTTCTCTTGTTGTGGACCATGGGCTCTAGGTGCACAGGCTTCAGTAGTTGTGGTGCACAGGCTTAGTTGCCCCGTGACATGTGGGATCTTAGTTCCCTGACCAGGGATCAAACCCACATCACCTGCATTGTAACAGATTCTTTACCACTGGACCACCAGGGAAGTCCCTAGCCATTCTTTTAGGATAGACTGCTGGCAATAAATTCTCTGAGTTTTTCTTCATCTGAAAATACCTTGATTTCTCCCTTCATACCTGAAGAACATTTTTAGTGAATATAAGATCCTGTTCTGACAGTTCTTGTGGCATTTGAAAAATGTGCTACTTTGCTGTTGCCTCCATGGTTTCTGTTGAGGAATCTGCTGTAATTCAAACCATATTTTCTTTATAGGTGAGATATCTTTTCTCTCTTGTTGCTTTCAAGTTTTTTTCTTTGACTTTAGTTTCAGAAGTTTGACTATGATGTGTATTAGTGTGGATTTCTTTGGGTTTACTGATTTGGGATTTACTCCACTGCTTGCATCTATAGATTTTGGTCAAATTTAGGACGTTTGACCAGTTATTACTTTGAATACTTTTTCTGCCCCATCCTCTTTCTCTTCTTCTTTCCTGACTCAAATGACATGAATATTAGATCTTTTGTATTCTTACAAGTACTGAGGCTCTTTTCACTTTTTTTTCTATTACATCTGTGTATGGTCACAGGCTCCTCCAGATGGCTGTTCCCTTGTTCTCTGTATATCCCTTGCCTGACCGGTGCCTGCTTCACCTACACCCTACTCATATGACTGACCTACATACTTGCCCCAGGCCACAGCTAATGACTGTTCTAGCTTTAGATAAGAACTCTCCACTCTGCTTATCAAAGGGGTGGTGAGGGACAGACCCCTCTGCTGGTTTCCCTGGTAACCAATGAGGTAACCTGATATAATTTCCCCCTATAACTGGCAATCTCTCCTTCCGCCCCAGGAGCAAAGATGGCCACATGTCCTGCCCGCCATCTGCCAAACATGGTGGGGTGTCACTCCAGGACCTTGCTTCAGAGGTGTAAGCTCCCCCATCCATTAAACCGTTGATGTTTCTGTCACTGGCTCTTTCTTCAGTCTTAAGGATGGGCAAGTAGAGGCCTTTGTAGACCTGCAGGGTGCAGCCCAACAATCTGTTTTTCAGATAACTTAATTTTTATTGTTCTATCTTTAATTTTACTGATTCTTTCTTTTGCCCCCTCCATCTTTCTGAGGAACTCATTCACTGAGCTTCTTATTATGGTTATTGTTTTCTTTAATTTTATGTGTCAACTTGACTGGGCCACAGGATGCCCAGATATTTGGTCAAACTTTATTGTAGGCATGCATGTGAAGATATTTTTTGATAAGATTAGCATTTAAATCAGTTGACTGAGTAAAGCAGATTGCCCTCCCTAATGTGGATGGGCCTCGTTCAATCAGTTGAAGGCCTGAATAGAACAGAAGGGCTGACCTTCCCATGGGTAAGAGGAAACTCCTCCTGCCGATTGCCTTGAGCAAGAATGTTGGTCTTCACAGGGAGATCAGCTCGGTGCTTTGTGACCATCTAGAGGGATGGGATGGGGAGGGTGGGAGGGAGGGAGATGCAAGAGGGAAGAGAAATGGGAACATATTGTATATGTATAACTGATTCACTTTGTTATAAAGCAGAAGCTAACACACCATTGTAAGGCAATTATACTTCAATAAAGATGTTAAAAAAAAAAAAAAAAAAAAAAAAAAAGAATGTTGGTCTTTTCCTTCCATGCAAACTGAAACAGCTCTTCTTGGGTCTCCAGCCTAACAATTCTCAGACTGGAACTACACCATCAGTTCTCCTGGTTCTTCAGCTTGCTGATTGCAGATCTTGGGACTTCTCAGCTCCCATTATTGCATGAGGCAATACCTTATAATAAACCATGTATGTATGTGTGTGTGTGTGTCTATATATATATATATATATATATGTAAATATATGTATATGTATATATGTCTATATAGAAAGAGACACACACACACACACACACACATATGTATATATACCTATTGTTTCTGTTTCTCTGGAGAACCCTGACTAATACAGATTTTGGTTATGAGACGTGGGTGCTACTGTAGCAAATACCTGGAAATGTGGATGTGGGTTTAGAACTGGGTAATGGATAGAGGCTGGAGAGTTTTGTGTTGCATGTTAGAAAAAGCCAAGATTGCTATGAAGGGACTGTTGGGTGAAACATGGATGTTAAAGGAGATACTGGTAAGGGCTCAGAAAGAAAAAAAAGACAGCTAAAGAGAAACGTTTCTTCTTCTTAGAGAATACCCAAGTAATCATGAACAGAATGCTGGTTGAAACTTGGATGTTAAAGGTCTTCTGGTGAGGCCTCAGACAGAAATGTGGGACAGGTTATTGGAAAGTGGAGGAAAGATACTGCTTGTTATGAACTGGCAAAGCACTTGACTACATTGTGATCCAGTGTTTTGTGGAAGGTAGACCTTGTGAACAATGAAATTGGTTATTTAGTTGAGAAGATTTCTAAGGAAAGTGCTGGAGGAGTGGCTTGGCTCCTCTTGACAGCTTAATAGTAAAATGTGAAAGGCAAGAGATAAATTAAAGAAGGAATTGTTAAGCCAAAACAAAAAATGAAAGAAAAAAAAAACAGAACTTAAAGATTTGGAAAATTCTCATACTCATATTGCAAAAAAAGAGGAAGTTTCTTCAGGAGAGAACACCAAATAAAAAGGTTACCCATGGTGTTATTGGCCATCTCAACAGAAGGCTGGAAGAAAGACCCCAAAGGCAATTCAGAGACCATCAGGGCTGCCAGTCCCACCCCAGGTGCAGAGTGCACAGGCCCAGGGGGCCAGACGGCCTCCACTTGGTCTTCAAAGGGCAGGGCTGCCACCCAGCAGAGCCCTGGGTGCCACGCCTTGCAGGGCAATGAGCATGAGGCTGCTGCCTCAGAGCATTGAACCAAGGAGAATTATTCTCAAGCCTTAAGATCTAATGGAACTTGCCCTGCTAGGTTTTGGACTTGCTTGGGACTTGTCATTCCTTATTTCCTTCCATGTTCTCCCTTTTGGAACGGGAATGTCTATCCTATACCCATCTCACCATTGTATTTTGGAAGCAAATAACTTGTTTCACAGGTTCACAGCTGGAGAGGAATTTTGCCTCAGGATGAATTCAGTCTAGATGATATTTAGATGAGACAAAAGTCTCATTAACCTTAGATGTTAGAGTTGATGCTTGGAATGAGTTAAGACTTTGGGGATACTGGGATGAAATGAATGTATTTTGCATGTGAGAAGGACATAAATTTTGTGGGGCCAGTGGTAGAACACTATGGACTGAATTATGTCCCCCTAAAATTCATATTTTGAAACCCTAATCTCTAATGTTACTGTATTTGAACATAGAGCCTTTGTAATTAAAGTTAATTGAAGTCATAAAGGTAGAACCCTCATCTGATAGGATTGATGCCTTTATAAACAAAGGAAGAGAGAAATCTCTCTCTGTCTCCACATGCATGCAACGAAGAAAGGCCATGTGAGAACACAGCGAGGAGGCAGCCCTCTGTAAGCCAGGACAAGAGTCCTCACCAGAAATTGAATCTGCTAACATCTTGATCTTGGACTTTCCAGCCTCCAGAACTGTGAGAAAATAAATTTTGATTGTTTAAGCCAATCAGTCTATGGTATTTTGTTATGGTAGCCCAAGCAGACCAACACAAGTGCTAAAACTTCTCTTTGGTATTTCTTTCTCTCTTCTGTTTCTTTGCTGAGACTCTATTTTTTCACTTGTTTCAAGCATGTTTGTAATTGGTTGTTGCAACATTTTATGGTGGCTGCTTCAAAAATTCTTTTTTTAAAAGGATTTTTAAAAAGTAATTTTTTAAAAGGTAATTCTGACATCTCTGTCATATTTTCTTTGGCATCTGTTGATTTTTTAAAAATTCAGTTTGATCTTCCTGGTTGTTGTTAGGACACTTTTTTTATTGGACATTTTGTGTATTATGTTATGACAATCTGGATTTTATTGAAACCTTCTGTTTTAGCTAGATTTTTAAAACCACTGCTCTGGCAGGGAAAGGTGCAGCATGGCCTCATTACCGCCGAGTGGGCTTCCCTTCAGCCTCCACTGACACAGGGGTGACTGGGCTCTTGCTGCTGCTGGGTGGACACAGGACTCCGAGCTATATACAGGTCTTCACTGACACCATGTGGGGTAGGGTGGCCTTGGGGTGGCAGGAGTCTGAGCCTCCACTAAGCTTCCTCTGATGCAGCCCCAGCAAGGAGCAGGAGGATATGCTCCTGCTGATTAGGGTGGGAGTCCAGGCTCCCCACTTGGCCTCTAGCCCACTACGGAGAATTGTCATCATTGCTGCCCAGCAAGGATGAAAGCCCTACTCCCTCGTGTTGGAGCTTCTCTGATACCTGCTGAGTGTGAAAGCCTAGGCTCTCCACTCTCTTTGCTGGCCTGGGGTGGGGTAGGGCAACATCTTTTCTGTGGTATTTGACTGGAGTCGAGTGATATTTTCTGTCTTTATAGGCTGACCCTTTCCTGATCCTTTGGGTAGAGAGAGCAGGCTTCTGTTGTTACTGTTTTTAGTCTGTGCCCATTGGCATTTCCAGGTTGCCACCTTCTTTAGTTCTAAGTCTGGAATGTAAAGGATAAGAAGAAAACTAAAGAACTCACTACTGTGTCATCCCTTGGGTCCCAAGACCTGTCTGCCTTACTCTCTGTACCTTTCAGATTCTTCCCACATTAATTGTATATGTAATATCCAGGGTTTCCAGTTGTACTTAGTAGGATGAGTAGGAGAAAACACATCTTCATTCTCCTGGAAGCAAAAGTCCCCCTAGATGTGTTTTTTCTATTATTTACACTTTCTGGAGTTTGCTGAGCCTCTCGAATCTCTAAATTTATGTCTTTCACCAAATTTGAGGCATTTTTACCATCATTACTTCTAACAAATTTTCTTTCTCATCCTCTCTTTTTCCTCTGGAGCTTTAATTGTAGGTATTGTAATTTTTGATATTAATACCTCAGATCCCTAGGGGTCTGTTTACTTTTTAAAAAACTTGTTTTCACTTCTATTCTTTATATTGGATAATTTCTATTGCTCTGCCTTCAGCATTTCCACTCTTCTGTCATTTCTGATCTGCTGTTAAGCTCACACAGTAAATGCTTTTTATTCAGTGTATTTGACAGGTTTAGAATTTGTATTTGGTTCTTTTAAATAGTTTCAATGCCTCTGCTCAGATTTACTCTTAGTTTTTTCATTACAACAATTTTTCATCACAAAACATTACATTTTTTCCTTTACACCCTAAAGCATAGCCATGATAGCTGCTTTAAAATCCTTCTATGCGAAATCGAACATCTCAATCTTCTTGGTGTCATTCTGCATTGATTGTATTTTCTGTTGAACAAAGGTCATGTTTTCCTGTTTCTTTTACATTTAACAAACAGTTTTGAATTGTTTCCTGGACATTTCAGTCAGTGTTATACCGCAGGGACTCTGGATTCTGTCAAATTTAGAGCATGTGTGTGTGTGTGTGTGTGTGTTTGTGTGTGTGTGTGTGTGTCTTGGTGAGGGTGAGGGGTGGTTGCCAGATAACTTGACTGAGCTCCAACTCCAGACTCTGTCCTTCCTGTGGTACCACCTGAAATGTCTGGAGGGTCTTGTACTTAGTTGGGCTGGTAGGATTATGCTCCATATGTGTAATTCAGCCTTGAGTTAGGTATCTGGTTAGAGTTTGCATACATCTGTTTACATCAGTGTGGGGCTCCCTCTCCGTGGCTCTTTCCTTTCCAGGATTTTATACTTCACTTTCCAGCTGTGCTGCTCTGATAGCTCCAAACACTTCCTTTTGGTTCTTCAAGCCAATAAGTCTGAGGGATCCCTCTGAACCACAGCTGCCTCATGGCTCTGACTCACAGCTTTTTAAGAGAAAAGCCATTCCCTGCGTCCAAGTGCCAGCTCCTCTCCGGAGCCCTCCTGCTCTTGTTCACTCTCCAGTGCCTTCAGGGAGTTATTTTTCATGTGGTGTCCAGAGTTAATAGTTGTTACCTACTAACAGCAACTCTGCCATTACTGGCAGGGAACTTCCTTCGATTCTGAGGGTTTCCTTTTATATTGCTTCCATAATTCCAAAGGGATTTGGGAGATTAGGAGAAATAAGTATGTGTGATGAGCCAAAAATTAAGTTGGATGGGAATAATTCATTTTTTTCAAACTATGATCTTCAAACGCCATGGAGAGATAAAACATACATTTATTTGGGGGAAGTAGTATAATGGAAAGGGACTCTCACTAGGATTTATTTAAACCACTTACTGCCATCGGATAGCTGTGCACATCAGTAGCTGGGACAAAGCCTTCAAAAGATCCCTAGGGCACCTCACTTGGGAATCACTGATTCATGTCTCTAAGAGGAAAATGAGTTGTATAACTTAAAATTATGCTACTCTTTGTACCTGAAAATTATGCTCTTCATTTGATCAAAGGTAAAAACACTAAAAGTCAAAGATTGTTATTTTTTCATCATTAGTTAAATAAATTCAAGTCAATGTGATATTCGGATTTAATGGCAATGGTGTGCAGGGCAGGAACACAAAGCAATTTTTGGTGAAAAAAAGTATGTGAGCTTTTAACCCTTCTTCATATCATCTCATATTCAACGACTCACCAGCTGCAGTTGTATCATTTATCATATTCAAAGCTAAAATATGCATCTGATAGGATCTTTTCCTTTCAACATTCAACCAAACAAAACAAGATCAATTTATATATATATATATATATATATATATATATATATATATATATAAATTTATTTATTTCTTGAACTCCATAGAGAGACAAAACCAATATAACCATTTCTTCAACTCAGTAGAGATATTGAACTCTCATGCCAAATTTCTTTTTATTTGCCTGATATTTGAAGACTGGTTTGAAATAGATGAGATCACTTATTTATATTTGCTCTTATTATCATTACTATGATATACAAGGCAGTTTAATAGGTTTTCCTCATATATCATGTTTGCATACAATTGATCAAGAGCTAGAAAACTGCATAAACTTCACCTTTCCTCAGCTTGTATGGTTTCAGCTCAGGACTTAATAGGTTTAAGAGAAGAAATGCTATTCAATGAAGTGTTTTTCTTACTTGTCTTTCATCTTTTGGATTTACTAAAAATAGCTGCTTGGCCAAGTAGTTCACTTCTACCATCAGCATCGGAGCCTGCAGGGGCTAAATGTGATAGTATAATGAGTTTCAAATTACCCAATCCAACAGTTCTCTGCTATTAGGAGACAAAGCAATGCAAACAGTTGTCATTATTCTAACGAGCCACATGCTCTGGCTTCTCTAATGCAGAGCTGGATTAACAGACATTTCTGTTATTGCTATCTCTTCTCTCAAGAATTCAAACAGTTGTTGAAATTAGCCCTGGCTTATAGAGGGATACTTCCCAGTACATAAGGAAATTCCTTAAATATAATGGTATGGCTTACATTTAGAAGCAAATGCTTAAACAAATCAAGAGCATTTAGAAAAGAAAAAAAAAATTTTGTTCATTTTATTTGTGAAATGGTTCCTTAAGTATTAGATTAAGTCATGAGAAAACATCTGGATTCATGAAAATATATTCTATATTAGACATGGACCCTGTTTCGGTGGATCTCCAGTAGAGAGAATTTCAGACCGTCGGGGGTAAATGTCATGGGGGTGAGCTGTCAGCGCATTCAGACATGTGGGATTACAACTCCGCTGCTGCCTTGGTCATGCCCAATACGGAGCGACTCAGCTCACCTGTCAGTGGTCTAGAGCGCAGGTTTCGGAGTGCCTGATGTGAGGTCTTAGAAATACATTGAAGTTTTGTCTGTATTGTGCGTTAGTTAACCTTGATTACTATCTAACAGCTATGTCGGGTGTGCTCTGCACTCAGCACTCTGCTAGGTGTAGTGAGAAAAAGAAGCATGACCGGTGCTCAAGGAGCAGATGATGGACACGTTAGATAATCAGGTTAAAACCCTTGTGAAACTGAAGGCCATTTGGGGAACCTCCTCATGAGGGTCATATTTTGAACTGAGCCTGGAAGGATTTGGATAGAAGAAGGCATAATGGAAATAGGACAAAGCACAAATGACAGGTGATCAGTTAGTGGAGGACACCCTTTGGGGAAGTGACAGGACAGTGTCACAACCCAGATAGGAAGGGCCTTAAATCCCAAAGTGTAAAAGTAGTAGGCAGAACAATGATGTTGTGGAGTAAGGGGAGGATGTGCTGAAATCACTATTTTGGAAGTGAAACCAAGCTCTTGGAATGCCATGAAGCAGTAGAAGTGATGAGAGCTGAGAGCAGGGTGGATTTTGAGATGGACTCTGGGCGCGTGTGTAAGAGTCAAAGATGGCATCATGATTTTAAGACCAGATGACTTGGAAAATACTATTTTCTATTAGAAATTGGAAGTAATTGGAAGGAGCTGCTGATTTGAGTGTATAAAAAGCTAATCAGTTTATGAGAGGGTAAGAAAGTATGTGGAGGGATTTCCTCCTCATACTCCCGGCCTTTTACCTGCCTCTCACTCTTCTTCACAAAGGAAGCAGCTTTTCTGCTGGGAGGGTGACAGTCCTTTGTCCTTCTTTCCTGATTTGGTCCCATTTAAGTCTATAGACACAGAGAGCATGGTCTCTTGACTCTCCCTCAGACCAGCCAGGACAGTGACCCCAAGTAATTTTACAAGGACCTGACTGTGGGGTGGTGATGGGCCATGTGACTAGCAAATCTCAGGCTTCCAGTGTCGCTTCCTGGGTAACAGGGCAGCAGTGTTATCTGTTCATCTCCATCTGCAGAGAGCTGCACTCACTTCCCAGTTGATTCTGGGCAAGGAAAGTGGCCTGGCAAAGCCCCACTGATCTGTTACCTGCTTAATTGAAAGCAGGGATATTGGTTGTGCAATAGGCCATTAGAAATAATGTAACCACAGACATTTATATTTTACAAATTTTCTAATTTAGATTATGGAATCGATGTGTCAGGTATTGACTTGGTTTTCAGCTCAAGAGACTGAGACTCGGGAACGTTGAGGATGGGCAGGTCACGCAGGTGATGGGTGGTGAGGTCACCTGGGGCAGGTACTCTGCCCGTTTCCACCTCCAGTTTTAGAAGAGGGAGGAAGGCTGAGGACATGGGTGTCAGAGAACTCAAATCCTGTACGTTTTGCAAATCGCCAAAATTCCAATTACATCCTAACCTGCATTTCTTCTAATGCCAAAGGCAGTGAATGCACAGAGTAAAAGAGGTTTCCTCACTGGTTACTGGCAGTTCCTGGGTGTCCACGCAGCCTGTCAGATAAGACTAACCAGTGGTCCTCACATACTGGGTTTGCTTTTGATAGACATTTAGAAAGTGAATTCATGTAGAAAAATCTTCTCATAAGACTGGATTTGACACCAAGCAAATCTTCTTTCCAACTTAGGGCTATGTTTCTTATAGCTACTATTTATTTATAACTGTGTGTCAGGCATGTGCTAAATACTTGACATTCATGAATACACTTTACCCTTAAGCACCGCTACGTTGTTTCCCTCAGTCTGCAGATGAGGAAGTAGAGCTTTGAGCGTAAAGAGGTTGTCGAAGATCATCCCATAGTGAAGGTCAGACATGTTTCTCTCATAGTTAGGCAAAAACTCATCGCTTCTAAAAGGCCTTGGAAATAAGGGGTTGATGTGCCATTGTGGCCTTTTATTCAGGATTTGCAGTGCCAGAAGAGGACAGACAGGAAGTGTCAACCCAGGGACAGGGCTGCTCTGAAAGCAGTGATGAATTCCCAAGTTAGTTGTGGATGAAAATGTTTCAAATCTTCTTGCCTGGCTCCGCTGATGTGTGGTTGGATGAAGACAAGCATTATGTTTCTGGAGCTCTAAATCATGACAGATGATGGCAGCATGGCAAATGATGGCCTCGTTTACTGTCGTCCCCAGATAAGAGATGGGCTGCCACACCTCTGACACACAAAGAAGAATTTAGTGTTGCTAAATGCCCAAGCAGAAAGGCACACGAGTGCCTCATTTATTCCCATCCTTAATTTGATGGCGAGAGCAGAACTCACGGTGTTGAACTGACATGCCAGAGGCCGCGCTGCCTCTCGTTGCTGCTGTTATTAATGCCATTAACATCATCAATATCAATAGGCCATTTAATATTTACAGTTTGAAAAACAAGAGGATATGAATTATTAATATACATTGTAGGTGACATTCATACATCACTCTGTGATTTCAAGTAACTTTTATCTAGTTATAATTATTATTTTATTGGGTCCTTATTGTATTATAAGTATTATAATCCACCCCCACCCCACCCCCCACCAACAATGGAGAAAGAGGCTTGGAGGACTGGTGCCCAGCGAGCCTGCAGGTAACAGAGCCAACCTCTCCCCAGCCACTGATCCCTGCAGGACAGACACGCTTCCCTGGTCAGTGCGCTTCTTAGCCCCAGAGCTCAAGGACAGCCATCCCCAGTCCCAGTGAGGAGAGTGATGCCCAGCCTGCAGTCAGGACCATGTCCCCAGCAGTCCAGTCTGCACGCCCACCTCTGTGCCTCCACCACCCCACAGGTCCCACCTGCATCCCCACATTCTCAGTTGACATCCCTCCAGGCCACCCGAAGGGACACCTGCCCCACTCTCCCAAATGCCTCATTCGTCCCGAATGTCCTCCCTCTTCAGTGTGTTGCCAACTCTTTGCCCTCTTTCCCCTCTTACTTGAGGATGCTGGGCACTGAGTAGGTAGCTCCATGGGGGAGGGGGAGCGGGGGAGGGGAAGCATAGTTTTCTGTGCTCTGTACTCTCTTTAGATACATGTCTGTGCTCCCAGTCTTTCCTGACTCTCAGAACTGCCCTGGTCACTGAGACCTATTGCCCCAAGGTTTGAGCTTCTTTTTCTTTTTGAGCTTCGGGATTCACATTTCCCAACCCATTCACATCTTCCAGGGGTCATGGGGACCCCCTTAACTCTTTTGGCCAGGGGACAGACTCACAACCCACGTGTGGATTGGGACTGGAGTGGGGGTTGTTAGTGGGACATTGGCAGCCCTCCTCACTGCAAATGTAGCTGGGAAGGGGGAGGCCATCTTCACAGTGCAGCAGCTCTGCCTGCTATGAGACAGAGGAGCTGGGGGAAGATGCAGGACAGTGGCACAGGACAACAGGAGCACAAGCTGCCTGAGCCAGTCTGGGGACTGCCAGGAGATGCTGCCTCATCACCGTGTACCATCCACTCCATACTAACAGCCACAGCTAGAATCCAGTGTGGCTACTCTGCTCAAGTCCATGTCTCAGTGCCACGGCCCTTCAATATTCAGGGTCCTGTAGCATCTAAATAATAGGAAGATAGAAATCTCATGTCTTTTATGGGAAACTCAGGGCACCATCCAAGACTCAGCATATGCCTGGTGGTGTCTGTGACCAGACACTTAGAAAGCAGCTTGCCAGGGTGGAGCACATCGTCAGGCCTCACCTCCCTCATCCCCAGCCATGTTCCCCCAGTAGAGAAGGGAAATTACTGCAGAATGCACTGTGTTGGGGAGCTCCAGTGCTGTCCATGTGAAATCAACATTTCTGTAGTACCTGAAACTTGGAAATGGAAGGTCATGCTAATTTAAAAAAAACATGACAAGAGCACTCAACCTCCACCTGCTGTGTAAGTCAAGTGTAGCATCCATGTTATTCCATTGACTGCTGTAGCTGGTCTACTTTATTTACGTCCTTCTATTTCATGTCTTACTAATATGCAGATGAACATTGGAATCATGTCACTAATTCTCAGGGTTCTGCCCACCCCCTCGCCGAGCAGCCTTCTGTTAAGTTGGGATCCCATATGGCTTTACTCAGAGACAGGATACACTGGTTATTGGAACCATATTGAGTAACACACATCTGGAGGGAGAATGTCTAGCAAAAGAAAGAAAGTGATACAACTTCACTGAAAGATATTTCAACCTAGAAGACTACTTTATGTTGCTCTCAGCTCATACATTAGCAGTCAGAAATGCTCTGTGACTGGGAATGCCTGGGGTGCCCATACTACCCATGGTGGCCCCTCAGACATTCCCTGACCAGAGCAAACGCTGAGGCTGGACTGGCCTTTGCGGTTCCTATTACGATTGTAAGGCATTCTCAGCAACAACCACCAGGGAACTTTGAAAAAACAAGGCTTATTACTCAAAGTTCTCAGAAGGTACACAACATGCCCAGGGCCACACAGCACAGTCATGGGTAAGGGAGAGAGAAAGAGCGCAGACCCAGGACTCTACCCTTATTGGGGTCCAGGGTAGGGTGCTTAGGGTTTCACCAGTTCAATCTTCATTGGCAAATTTAAAATATAAGAACAGGAATTAGGCACTCTAACTGGGGAGAAGTGGGGTCATCAAATGACCAGTTATCTAGGTCACCTTGGGCTTTCTAGAAGGGGAACTGCATGGGTGGACTTGCCCTTTATCTAGTAGTGTAGCTGGGAATATGCCTACGTGAGGTGGATGCCTTTTAAATAGTTGCCTCGGCAATGGAAAGCTTAATGCCAGGCACTTACATTACAATCAAAAAGGCTTACTGTCAGGCACTTTCACTCCAAAGACCTAAATACACATCAAGTCTGTGATAAAAAAGACTCAATACCATAAGATGTCATGTGTCCCCAATCTGTAATCTATAGATCCAATTCATGTCCAACATAAATTTCATCAGTATTTTTGGGAAAGCCTGATGAGTGGATTCTAACATGTATATGGATGAGCAGAGGACCAAGAACAGCCAGGGCCCCGTGAAGAAGAAAAGGGGGCACCTCGCCCCTCCAGCTGTTCTTGTCTAGAATTCTAAAGTCTGCGTAGTTAAGACAGGGGAGATTGAAATTGGGGTAGAAAAAAGGAGCAGAACAGAGAATTCCGCAAGAGAGAACCCATCCCTGATGGAGATCTTACTTGTCAGAACAGGCCCTGCAAGTACCTGGGTGGGAGGGACGGCTTAATGATTTCGGTGGCAGCACCAAAAACCACAAGGAGAAGATCTGATTGGATGCTTATGTAGGAAAATATATACAGAAGTCAACTCTGTGATCAAGGCCCTAATGGTTAAAGATGGAACATTCCAGCTTTGATACTACATGTGTAACATCAGGAAGGCCTCTGAAATAAGATGCAGAAAGATTAAAAGGTTGATAAATTTGACTAACTTAACATACCATTTATCAAAAAATTTTTTAAAAAATGAACAAAGTGAAAAAGCCACAAACTTGAAGAAGACATTTGCAACACATGGAGCAAAAAAGTATGTATATCAGAATATATAAAGAAACCATGAATCAAATGGGTAAAAAACACAAAACAGATTTCACAAAGAAAACATAGGCAAGGCAAAAAAAGCCCCTTTGTTTAGTGATGTCTGCCCAGAAGGTAAAACTACAAAGCAAACAATGCAATGATTATCATAAAGTTCAGAATACAACCTGTGGGGAGAAAGTGAGCCTTTGGTGAGTCGTGGGCGGAGGGCCTAGAAGGTTCTGACGTTTTCCACTGTGTTAAGCTCAGTGTTTGCTACATACATGCTTGTTTTATTATTTTCCAAGTGTTACGTATACTCTTTTGCACATAAAGCAAGAATAAGGAAGTGATGTGCACTAGCAAAGAAACTCCCACACTTAGTGGGAACACTGCTCATTACTAACATGACCTCTTCTGGCTCCTTCTGTGGAGACCTCTGATCACGCGTGTAGTCCTGCTTGCCTGCCCCAGCAATGGCCACACCAGTAGCCCATTCACAGTGCCGGGCACCAGCCCTGCCTAGTGGAGTCCCGGAGCCTGCTGTCCTGCTTAGGGATGCCTTCCCTGCCAGCCCATCCCATCTCCTGAGACGTCTGCAGAGGCCTCCCTGTGAGGGTGCATGGGTTCTGTCGCATCTGGAGTTGGCGTCAGGCTTGTGAGCCAGCACACAGCCTTGTCCAGAAGGCATTGAGTGCTGTGTGTGGCAGCTGGGAAGATGCACAGGTTTGTACTACAGAGCGGGTGTGCGGGTTTACCTTCAGGGGCCTCAAGAGCCATGGGGAACACTTGAGCTCCCCTGTTCCTTAAAGCCAACTGCTCCTCTGGAAGTGCTCTTGCTGAGGTGAACAGATGCCACGAGGCCCTGAGGCCACTTCTCGGCTGTCCTCTGAAGCCTGTGACACAAGCCCCTGGGAAGCACACTCCCTATGTCCTCCCACTGCAGTGGCCGCTGCGCCAGTGGCTCTGCAGCTCCCTCCTCAGCTTCCCAACCGCTAGGCCCTGCAGTGCCCTCCCCTCCACCAACATTCACTCTGCAGGTGACCCTGTCACCAGCCCCTGCTTCAAGTGACATCTGTGTGCCAATGACTCAAGAAGTCACATCCTCACCAGGGACCACTCCCATGAACTCCTGACTTGTGTGGCCCACTGTCTGCTTAGCATCCCGAGGAGACCTCTCATAGGCCTCTCAACTCTGAAATGTCAGCACCTGAATGCTGCTCTTTCCTCAGAAGCTGGATTGTTCCAGAATCTTTGCCATCCTAGAGTGCAAATGACGTGTCCAGATGCCTGGTTTGGTCACCCTCTTCCTCTCACAGCTCACATCTGATTTGTTAGCTGATTGGATGACCCTTTCCTTTAAAATGTATCCCTATTTTCTCCTCTTTTTACCACTTCCAGCCACTATCATCTTTCACCTGAATTATTTTAATATTGCCCTAAGCACTCTCCTGTTTCTGTTCTTTCTCCCCCTGCATTCTAGTCTCCTATCTCACCCAGATCGGTTCTTTTACAGCATGAACTAGACTATGTCACTTACTTGCTTATCCCCGCCCCCGTCTTCCTGGCTAGCTCAGAGTAAAAGGCAAAGGCCTTAAATAGCCTTGAGGCAACGTTTATCTCGTCTTTTCCTCTGCCCTCTGCTGTCCACCCTGTCCAGCCACACTGCCCACCTGCCTTCTCCTCAGGCATTGTAGGCACACTCTTGCCCCAGGACATGTACACCTGCAGTGCCCTTTTCTGGGATACATGTCCTTCTGACAACCATGTGGCAGGCTCCTGCACAGCCCTTGGGTCTCTAAAGTTATGCCTTCCCAGATTACCTTATTTAAAATAGCACCTCTTTCCTCTTCATAGCTTATATTTCTCCATAGCACTTACTACCACCTCACATGTAACATGTCTTATGTATATTTGTCTCCCTCCTCTGGGAGAGAGTCTTCTGTCTGTTTATCAGTCCATCTACCTGTTCCAGTTTTCTACTGCCATGACAAATTATCACAAACTTAGCAATTTAATTGAAGCAACACATTTATTAAGTAACCTTATTGTAGTGATCATTTTGCAATATGTATCAATACATGTATAAAATCATGATGTTGTACACTTTAAACTTATACAGTGATACATGTTAATTATATCTCAATAATCAAAAACTTGTATTATCTTACAGTTCTGTAGGTCAGAATACAATGGATTTGCCTGGTGTTTCAGCTCTGGGTCTCCCATGGCCAGGATCATGGTGTCAGCAGGGCTGCTTTCCCTTCTGGAGGCTCTGGGGGCAAATCCACATCCAGCCTCTCTCAGGCTGTTGGCAGGATTCAGTTCCATGGGTTGTAGGTTGAGGTCCCTGTTTCCTGCTGGCTGTCACCTGAGGGAGTCATTCTTGCCTTCTATGGGCTGCCCACATGCCTTGGCTCATGACCCCTTCCTCCACCTTCAAAACCAGCAATGGCAGTCGATTCCTTTCTTTCTGCTTCAAATCTCTCTGAGCTGGGTCTCTCTGACTGGCCCCAGCTGGAGAAAGTTCTCTGTTTTTAAGGGCTCAAGTGATTATACGGCGTCCACTGGGATCATCTAGGATAATCTCCTGATTTTAAGCCCATAGCTTTAATTCCATTTTGCACAGTGCCTTTTGCTGTGTAAGGTAACAGTCACAGGTGTGACACCAGGGGTAAAGTTTCTGCCTTCTGCACCACCCTCCCACCAGGACAGCATGGACAACAGGGCAACAAGTGCCTTCTGAAAAGAGAGACCTTTATAGTAGCTGATGTGGTCAGATGCTGCTCCAAGTTGTTAGAATCAAAAACAAACAGAGGGAATTCCCTGGTGGCATGGTGGTTAAGGATCTGCCTGCCAATGCAGGGGACACGGGTTCAGTCCCTGGTCCGGGAAGATCCCACATGCCGCAGAAGCCTGCATACTAAAGCCCACGCTCTGCAACAAGAGAAGCCACCGCAATGAGAAGCCTGCGCACCGCAACGAAGAGTAGCCCCCCCTCGCTGCAACTAGAGAAAGCCCACGCGCAGGAACGAAGACCCAACGCAACCAAAAATAAATAAATAATTAATTAATTTAAAAAAAAACAAAAACAGAGACCAGACTTGAAAATTCCCTGAGCAGACAACCAGTTTAGTCCTACAAACAAAGCTTAATTTAGCTTATTTTGTAAGGCTAACTTGACCTGGGTCATTTCTTCCTTATGCCTCTGAGAATCATAAGCAAAACTTAAACTGTTTCCCAAGGTTGATATGAGGTAAATACTGACCATTTCCCTATCATTTAAGAAAATTCTAATACTGTAACCAACACTGTGAAGAATAAACAAACCATCACCACTTTCCCACTATACAAGATGCTTTATAACAGTGTACCCCTGAGCCTCAATCCATGTTTTGGTTTGAGTGCTGCCGGTTTCCAAACTGTCTTTTTGGTGTGTATTCATTGCTTCTTGGGTGATTCATTGTTCTTACTTTGACTGTTTATGAACTGTTGACAAGGCACTCTATGCATTACATCCTTACAGAGCTCTTGTAATGACAACAGGAGCCCTAAGAAGCAGGCGCTGTTATCACCTCATTCTCAGAAGGAAGAACTGAGGCACAGAGCATGGGATTTTCCCAAGACCATGGAGCTGGGAGAGCCCCAGGCCCTGTGGTCTCAGGCCCGTGTGACAGTGCACCCTGAAGAGAAGATACCCCATAGGAAGCACTGGGCCCGGCTTCTGAGCACTCTGCCCTTTAGAAATGAGAAGGGCCTGAACCGTGTTGCTGTCTGCCCTGGTCTGACTGCCTGTACTTTCTTTAGATCATTTAACTTTGACTTTCCAATCATCTCTCTTACTACTTTTATAAACATCTTTGGTTGTGCCACGCTGCAAATGATTCCATGTTTACACCACTTTTTTTCTCCCCCATACAGATGCATATCCTAATTCCGAAGTTGTCTATGTCTGGACCAACGGTACAACCAAGTCGGTGGTGGTGGCAGAAGATGGCTCCAGGCTGAACCAATACCACCTGATGGGGCAGACAGTGGGCACAGAGAACATCAGCACAAGCACAGGTAAGCCTCGCCCCCCATTCAGGGTCGCACACCCTGGGAGAGCCCAGGACTCTCCTTAGCCACCCGGGCCTGTCGTTCTGTGCTGGCCACAAGAAGCCTTCCACATCGGGTCCCCTCCCTCCAGCCGCACATGGAGGCATCAACTGTGGCATCCTGGCATTAAGGGTCATGAGAGGCATTAATCCGAGGTGCATTTGCCTCCGTGTGATCAGCCCTGGTGACCGCAGGCCCTGCCCGGAGGCCTCATGGACCTACTTATATAACATAGTCCTGCCCAAGCACTGAGACACGAGGGCAGCAGCCTCTGCAGGAAAGGTAGAGAGCTTCCTGTAAATACTCTCATTTACCTGTTCTACTATCTCCCCACTTTGAACATTTCAGAGGTTTTCCTGGGGTTGAATTTGGGAAAGCACAACCGGGCAGCATAGAAATAGCTGAGGCCTTAGCAGGTGCTGTCACACCCACAGGCACAGGGCTGGCCTGAGCCCGCAGGGCAGCACAAGCTGGGCTTCACCTGACACAAAGTGGACAGGGTGTCCAAAGGAACACAATGCGTTCCCTTCTTGCACCTGCAAGGGGTGTCCTCAGACACCTCCTGGCCACAGGAGGCCCAGCCCTAGAGGTCACGGTCACGAGGTTGGCTGTGAGCAGAGGAGGGTCCTGCAGGGTTTCTCATGGCAGGAGAAATGTGGAACAGGGATGGAGTAAGTCCTTGCAGCACGCTTGCAGCATGAGTTCTAAACCTCAAATGTTACCCTGGTCAGCGTCACTCTGTCAGCATCACCACCCCTTGGAGCTGGCTGGAAGCACGGGGATGTGCAGTGCATGCCTCCTCTCACACAGGTACTCAGTGCCCATCCACTGGTGTGGGCTGGCATCCTGGGGAAAGGGTCTGGCAGGGCTGGGAGGAGGCTGCTGTGCCATGTGGTTACCATGTTAAAGGCAAGGGAAGAGGAAGCAGACCTGATTTTATGGGAACAAGTGAAAAGGTGGCACGGCAGAGGTTTGGGGTTAAGAATTGCAATGCTAATGGAGGGTGCTACCGTTGGGAGTCGTTTCATGTCCTTCTTTAAAAATTTATAAATGGGTTTCTGCTCCTATTTGCATTCCAAAAAAATGGTCTTTTTTTGAACATTATCTTATATTGCTATCCTCAACTCAAAAATAGAATGAAAAGAACCACCACAACAAAAGAATTATAAGTAGGAGAGTAACTTCAAATCCTAATGCAAAGAAACAGAATGGCATTTTCCCTCTTCTCAAGCATTGAGAGGCAATATCGGATCATGATAAAGATGTCTTTGCTACTAAACATATCTTGCCCCCCTTCTCTCTGTCCCTGTCTCCTTCTGCTAGGCCTGAGCCTATTCCCCTCCTCTCACCTGCTCTCATCTGCCTCGGGCTGTGGGAAGGGCGTGGTGCATCTTGGCCCTGAGGGAATTTTGGTCTCCTCTTCTGTAAGAGGGTAGAGTTTGCCACATATGATCTTAACTCATGCTGTGAGAAAAGGCACGTAGGGACACATCCACAGCTGGCCTTGCTGAGCACTGGGCTTTGAATCCAACAGCAAGCGTCCGAGCTATGTAATCAGTCTCAAACGTCTCAACATTCTGCCCATGCAGCCAGCCGACCACCCTCGAACAGATGGCCCCCGGGGGTCTACCTTAGCAGAGACCCCAGGCCCTTCCCCCCACATTCACAGTTCCACCAGGCTCCCTGGCCACACCATCTACTTCTTGCAATTCAGCTGAAGAACTCTTGTCCTCAGATCAACTCAGCTCTGCCTCCACTTCTCAAAGCATCCTTCCCATCTCCCCAGGGAGATGCAAATTCACACAGCAAAGGAGACTCTGTCTAACACACCCTCCCACCGCAGCTGCCTTGGCTCCTTACCAGTTCACCATCAGGGCAGCATCGTTCTCCACAATGAAGGGGAGGTCTGCACTCGCCTCCCACACAGCCAGGCAGATCCAGAGAAGGCACTGGGGCATCGCCAAGGAAATGCCCTCACTCTCCCTGTGGACCAGCGAAAGCTCAGAGCGGCCAGCACCCGTGGCCTCCTGAGGCTGTTGCTCCTCACCCCCAAGCTGGGTGAGGGGGCACAGAGCCTGTGGGGAAGTGGTAGCCCCCCACTCCTTCCAGCCCTCCCTGGCTGGGAAATGAGGAGAAAACCCTCCGCCCACGACAGGGCTCTGTGATGTCCTGAGTTATATCTGGAGAGGCTAAATCCTGAAATCCTGATGGCAGTAGCAGTGAGGGGGGCAGGTGGAGAGTGGCACAGATTGTGACCAGGGATTAGGAAAACACACAAATCTGATTTTCCCCAGCAAAGCATCCACCAGCAGAGGCTCTTCAGAGGCTGGGGGTCAAAAGACTTACTTATAAAATGACTGTTAAGAAATCCATGCATCTTTCAGCCTCTCCTTCATGCAAACAATACAAATAAATGCTTGTCCAAAGGGAGGGTGGAGAGAAGGGAGGCTCCCGGGCTCTGACCAGGGGCAGGAACCACAGGGCAAGACTGTAGGGTTTCATTTAGGTGGCTGACTGCACTAATTTGCTCATTTGCAGGTGAATACACAATCATGACGGCTCATTTCCATCTGAAGAGGAAGATCGGGTACTTTGTCATCCAGACCTATCTCCCCTGCATAATGACTGTGATCTTGTCACAAGTGTCCTTTTGGCTGAACCGAGAATCAGTCCCAGCCAGGACAGTGTTTGGTGAGTGTCCCCAAGCCAGGCCTGCAGACTGTGTTCTGTGACTGCCTCTAACCACCCCAAAGACAGCAGCCTCAAAGTCCCTAGTGCTGCCTGTCTATTCTGTGACCTGGAAAATAAATGGACCAATTAGTTATGAATGCAGTGTTAAAGACTAGATTTAGGGCTGCTCTCTGAACCAGGGTTCAGAGCAATTCGATCACTGTTTCCCTTTTGAAGTCTTTCACTGGTAGCCTTTTTTTTTTTTTTTTTGAGGTTTGAAATTGCCAGCAATCTGTCTTATGTGGGATTTTGCTACGGTATTTTCACAAGTCTCATAAAGTACTGTTTTCTGTGTTATCAGGCAGTTTTCTTTGAAATGTGCATGCCACTTTAAAATTAACTCCCAAGTGGCAGTCAATATGTTACATATGATATGATAGTAATAGATTAAATGTATATAAAATATAATATATATTACCTTATGTATATATAAATATAATATATATGAGATATACATATGTATGTATGATACATGTATATATGTATACATATATATGATAAGAATTTAGAACATTATCTGACATCCCTGAGACATAAATCAAGTTTAGCAAGATCTAGCTCAGGAGGTACCTTAGCACAGCAGACATGGTTGAGTGTTTGACTTTTACGTGGAAGCTCATTTCATCAAAATCAATATTAGAAGTAATTTTGTGGGTCAGTTGTAATGGATGCTCACATCTTTCTAAACTGTAAAGTACT
The DNA here is from genome assembly GCF_965194825.1 of Balaenoptera physalus. Taxonomy (NCBI): domain Eukaryota; kingdom Metazoa; phylum Chordata; class Mammalia; order Artiodactyla; family Balaenopteridae; genus Balaenoptera; species Balaenoptera physalus. The sequence goes on from NC_138883.1 coordinate 127,660,161, forward strand.
ATTCCCGCCTCAGCTTTTCCTATTGCACTGTCCCTTCCAAAGAAGGAAAGGGTGCCCTGCGTTTCCCGCCAACGCTCCTGTTGGTGGAGGAAGCTGGGGGGGCTCGGGATTTCCAGTGAGGGCCCAGGATTGCTCCTGTCCGACCATCTCTCTACCTCGAGCCACATACCCAGCTTCACCTGCCTCACCTGATTTAGCTTCAGGAAGGTGTGGAGGTTGGTTTGTGGCCAGGCAGTGCTCCCCCAGCTCTTTAGGGGAGCATTAGTAGGAGGGCAAGGAAAAAAATTTAGTTGGGAGAATGCCCTATGTTCCAGTCTGCTTCCTCTTAGAGATTCTCAAAGCACATTAGGATGTTAAAGGACTCAAGGAGACACAAGAAGCCTGTTCAAGGTCACACACAGAACACTTCTCTCCAGCACAATGATTAACTGGATTTCTAAGAAAAATCAAAGATGACTACTGATTTCTCATTTACTGTTAATTCCATGCACAGTACCATGTTCAGTGAGGGTATATAAATACCTCTGAAGGATGACACTGAATGAAGACTAAGCTGCTATGACCACCCGCAACATGACACTCTTTTGGTGCTCTTTCCTGAGGCTGCCCTAACAAAGTACCACACACTGAGGGCTTAAGCAATAGAAATTAACTGTCTCACAGTTCTGGAGGCTACAAGTCCAAAATCAGCAGAGTTCGTTTCTTCTGAGGGCTGTGAGGGAAGGCTGTGTTTCTGGCCTCTCTCCCAGTTTCTGGTACTTCCTTGGCTTGTGGCAGCATAATTCCAGTCTTCACGTGCTGTTCTCCCTGTGTGTGTGTGTGAGAGAGAGAGATACCAGTCATATTGGATTAAGGCCTACCCTAATGACCTCATTTTAACTTGATTACTTCTGTAAAGACCATATTTCCAAGCAAGGTCTGGAAAGTAAATCTGAGGTTCTGGAGATTAGGAATTCAACCTATGCATTTGGGGGGGTGCACAGTTCCACTCATAACAGGTGTGTTGCACCCCCACCCGATACACATATGTGCACCTTTTTGCAAACAAAACTGTAGTAAGAAGAAAGACACAGACCATGTGGAAACTACATGGGCGGTAAGGGTTCAGCAGACCTGGGTCCCAGTACAGGTTCTCATTTGCCAGCTGGCAAATTTGGGTACATTACTATTTTTAAATCTTTAAGCTCCTCACTTGCAAAATGGGGATAACGACACCCATCCAGAATGTAGCTTAGATCAGAGTCTGGCCCTTAGTAGACGCCCGTTAGAGGCTCATCGTCCCCTTCCGAGGATCCAGACTTCCTTTATGGTCACTGCAAATTTCCCCAGAAGACAAGACAGATGGCTACAGGCATCTTGCATGGCAGCACTGAGGTGGCCCAGATCCTTCTTAGAGGCAGTGAAGTGCCAAGACCCAGATTCAGATGTGGTGTTTCTGTTGTACTCCGGTCTTCAGAGTCTGCAGGCTGCGTTAGTCCATGTGAAAGCAAGCCTGTCTCATCAGCTTTCTGGAGCCCAAGACTTGAAGGTGCACAGTGAGTCTTTGTGAAGCACATTGTTAGAGCGGTGGGAACGTTCTTGCCCTTCTCAGCTGGACTTGCCTTGGGGCCACTAAGATGCCCCACTCCTCTGACCCATCCTTGTTGAGCACCAGCTCTCTGCAGGGTCAGGTCAGGACAACGGGGACACAGTTAAGGTATGTGTATGAATCAGACCCAAATCCCTGCCCACCTCGATTTATGTTCTAGAAGAAGGAGACGATTGACAAGGTAAATAAACTAAGCAGTGTTTTAAATTCTATGAATGTGTTGTGCTGTGAAAATCGTAGAGGGAGAGGGAGACCTGGGCTGGGGATTAAAGTGATAGTTCCTTTCTTTCTTTGTCATATTCAGGGGTGTTATACTGGGGTCTAGTGCTGGTGCTGGTCCTTGTTCCCATTGTCCCCACCCCTGTCATTGACAACCACAGGGGTGACGACGGTGCTGACCATGACGACCCTCAGCATCAGTGCCCGGAACTCTCTGCCCAAAGTGGCTTATGCGACGGCCATGGACTGGTTCATAGCTGTGTGCTACGCTTTTGTGTTCTCTGCGCTGATCGAGTTTGCCACTGTCAACTATTTCACAAAGAGAGGCTGGGCCTGGGACGGCAAAAAAGCCTTGGAAGCAGCCAAGATCAAGGTACTGACTTCATTTTCCTCCGTACTCCAGAGAAAATGTGCCTGATTTTATGTCCAAATATAAGACCAGGTGTTTCTTTTCCCTACATCCCTCCCCCTGAAAAATGATTTCTTCCCTTATACTCAAGGTCCTTACAAAGTCTTATAACAGGTCTTGTTTTACCTTTGTTTTGAATCACCAGCTTCATTCAAGGGAAAGGTCTGATGTCAGGCCTATTTTGCTAAAGTACCTTCTGTCTGTTCAGGGACTATTTATCCAGTTTTGAATGGTACAGTCAATTCTTCTGCTCACTCTTGCCACTTCACCATGCAGCGTGTCTTCTGCAAGGTGGCTTGAAGGTCATGAAGGGAGCATTCGAATTATTGGGAGTGACACAACAGGCAAACATACCTAATTCCACTGACTAGATGATTTGTCTTGCTTAAACGATGCACGTGAGTTATTGTGGGAAGCATTTCTCTATTCAAAGCAATTAAGTGCTGAGTATTTAGAGGGAGGTCGGTGCCTGAATCTAAAAAATATTTGAAGAAAAAAGGTTGCACGACATTCCAACCTGAACCAGGTCCTTGGGGAAAAGAAAATAATATACATGGAATAGAAAATGAATAGCACATGGTAAAGTGCTAATTATGCCACATTTAAAACAAACAAGTCCTTTGCTCTGAGAGAGGAACAGGCTGGAGTTATCAGGGTAGACTTGAAAGTGAAACTTCATCTGTCCTTTGGAAATCATCATGAAGGGAGTCTAGAAGGCCCTACGGGAGACTGTGCCCCAAACCCGTGATGACACCAGGATACTCTGCTGCTGCTGAGGGCACTCAGTTGTGCGCACCCACGGCCCCACACCTGCTTTTTGCATTCAATGCTGTTGTTCCTTTCTTGTGAAAAGTCAGAAGTTCTCACTTGACCTGGCCTATCGGATTCTTCCCACCTCCAAGCGCCATGAGTCCACTCCCATTCCTGGGTTTCAGTCACGGAAGAAAAACCCACTTCCAGGCGTAGCTCACCCGGAGGGAGGAAAGACTAGTGGGACCCATTCCAGGCCCCTCAGGGAAGAAGGGAAGGGGGGAGATGCCTGGGAAGGGCCTTGACAAACAGGAATCTCACGAGGGGGTGTGTTTTGGGGAATGATGGGGGACAGGAGTGAGCTGACCACAGCAGGCAATTGGTGGGGAGCTGAGAAAACATGGCAGAGGCAGGGCGTCTTCAGACTGTGGGAATTCTGGACTGAAGTGTCCCAACAGACAGAACCATGGAGGATGTTTGTTGGGGGACATGGAGTCTGGGGAGAGGGGCTTCCCGACCCCAAACACTGTGTTGCCAGGAAGTAAATGTTTGCTACAGGCCTGGAAACGGCCTCCCTGAGCCTGAGCGGGGCAACCGCCTGGGAGGTGCTGCAGGAATTGAGGCCATCAGTCTGGTGTCTGTGAGTCTAGGAGGAAGGTGGAACCCGGAGGCAATGAAGAGTCCTTGAAGGTTGTCGAATGGGCTGTCATCATCGTCAGCCACCTCGCTTGCTCACACTCAGCCTCACTGTCCTTATTACTCATCACAGACCTGAATGCAGACCTGGAGGGAGAGGAGGGCATGGAGGTAACTGACTCATCTAATCCCAGATTAGCACTGATCTTCTAGAAGACTAGGTGTTGTCCCCCAAGGCTGTGGTGCTGGGGATCCCATCCCTTAGGCCAGTGGAGGCATCAGGGCATCTGCAGGTATCCCGGCAGGCAAGTCATACTGTTACACACGGTGGTGAGCATGAATAAGTAAGTATAGCGTTACTGGCTTTTACTTAGAAGTGGAGAAAATTTGAACACTGGACTGTGTTCATCATCGTTACCTGTTGGGGTCTTCAGAGTTGGGGGTGCAAGGTGGTTTTCAGGGGTGAACACCTGTGAAAGGACACAGGAAGAAGTTGAAGTTGACCATGTAGGGAGCTGTCTGCTCTCAGCTGGACAGCAAGTTGTCCCGGAAGGAGGACAGAGGCCCGTCTCTGGACCACTGTGGCCATCCTCGGTCCTGTTTGAAACACCCACTTCCGAGACCCATCATTCTCTCCTCCAGTGTCTGCTCTGTCCTGGTTACACCCAGAGACAAAGGTCGTGCAAACCATTGAGGTAGCTAGTCCATCATGCTGATGGGCTTCTTCTGGCAGCCCAATAGGTGTGTGTGCATGGCACCACGGGGGCTGCAAAGAACCGTACCATTTCTGAGGAGTGGCCCACAGGCCCTGCTTTGCTCTGACGCTGTGGTCACCCTCACTGGCCCCGGGGTCGTTGTGCTCCCCGCATCTGGGTACATATGCACGCTTATTCCACCTCACTTTTCACTGCTTCTTCTTGCTCCTTCTCCATGCACTTCCTCTCTGCTTTTCATCTTTCACATATATTTTTTTAACATCCTTATTGGAGTATAATTTCTTTACAATGGTGTGTTAGTTTCTGCTTTATAACAAAGTGAATCAGTTATACATATTCATGTATCCCCATATCTCTTCCCTCTCGCGTCTCGCTCCCTCCCACCCTCCCTATCCCACCCCGCTAGGTGGTCACAAAGCACCGAGCTGATCTCCCTGTGCTATGTGGCTGCTTCACACTAGCTATCTATTTTACATTTGGTACTGTATATATGTCCATGCCACTCTCTCACCTTATCCCAGCTTACCCTTCCCCCTCCCCGTATCCTCAAGTCCATTCTCCAGTAGGTCTGTGCCTTTATTCCTGTCTTGCCCCTAGGTTCTTCATGACCATTTTCCTTTTTTTAGATTCCATATATATGTGTTAGCATACGGTACTTGTTTTTCTCTTTCTGACTTACTTCACTCTGTATGACAGACTCTAGGTCCATCCACCTCACAACAAATAACTCAATTTCATTTCTTTTTATAGCAGAGTAATATTCCATTGTATATATGTGCCACATCTTCTTTATCCATTCATCTGTTAATTGACACTTAGGTTGCTTCCATGTCCTGGCTATTGTAAATAGAGCTGCAATGAACATTGTGGTACATGACTCTTTTTGAATTATGGTTTTCTCAGGGTATATGCCCAGTAGTGGGATTGCTGGGTCATATGGTAGTTCTAATTTTACTTTTTTAAGGAACCTGCATACTGTTCTCCATAGTGGCTGTATCAGTTTACATTCCCACCAAGAGTGCAAGAGGGTTCCCTTTTCTCCACACCCTCTCAAGCATTTACTGTTTGTAGATTTTTTGATGATGGCCATTCTGACCAGTGTGAGATGATATCTCATTGTACTTTTGATTTGCATTTCTCTAATGATTAATGATGTTGAGCATTCTTTCATGTGTTTGTTGAAAATCTGTATATCTTCTTTGCAGAACTGTCTATTTAGGTCTTCTGCCTATTTTTGGATTGGGTTGTTTGTTTTTTTGATATTGAGTATAGTCATTTTCACAATGTTGATTCTTCCAATCCAAGAACATGGTATATCTCTCCATCTGTTTGTATCATCTTTAATTTCTTTCATCAATGTCTTATAGTTTTTTGCATACAGGTCTTTTTTCTCCTTAGGAAGGTTTATTCCTAGGTATTTTATTCTTTTGGTTGCAATGGTAAATGGGAGTGTTTCCTTAATTTCTCTTTCAGATTTTTCATCATTAGTGTATAAGAATACAAGAGATTTCTGTGCATTAATTTTGTATCCTGCTACTTTACCAAATTCATTGATTAGCTCTAGTAGTTTTCTGGTAGCATCTTTAGGATTCTCTATGTATAGTATCATGTCATCTGCAAACAGTGACAGCTTTACTTATTCTTTTCCGATTTGGATTCCTTTTATTTCTTTTTCTTCTCCGATTGCTGTGGCTAAAACTTCCAAAACTATGTTGAATAATAGTGGTGAGAGTGGAAAACCTGGTCTTGTTCCTGCTCTTAGTGGAAATGGTTTCAGTTCTTCACCTTTGAGGATGATGTTGGCTGTGGGTTTGTCATATATGGCCTTTATTATGTTGAGATAAGTTCCCTCTATGCTTATGTTCTGGAATGTTTTTATCATAAATAGGTGTTGAATTTTGTCAAAAGCTTTCTCTGCATCTATTGAGATGATCATATGGTTTTTCTCCTTCAATTTGTTAACATGGTGTATCACATTGATTGATTTGTGAATATTGAAGAATCCTTGCATTCCTGTGATAAACCCCACTTGATCATGGTGTATGATCCTTTTAATGTGCTGTTGGCTTCTGTTTGCTAGCATTTTGTTGAGGATTTTTGCATCTATGTTCATCAGTGATATTGGCCTGTAGTTTTCTTTCTTTGTGACATCTTTGTCTGGTTTTGGTATCAGGGTGATGGTGGCCTCGTAGAATGAGTTTGGGAGTGTTTGTCCCTCTGCTATATTTTGGAAGAGCTTGAGAAGGTTGGGTGTTAGCTCTTCTCTAAGTGTTTGATAGAATTTGCCTGTGAAGCCATCTGGTCCTGGGCTTTTGTTTATTGGAAGATTTTTAACCACAGTTTCAATTTCAGTGCTTGTGATTGGTCTGTTCATATTTTCTATTTCTTCCTGGTTCAGTCTCGGCAGGTTGTGCATTTCTAAGAATTTGTCCATATCTTCCAGGTTGTCCATTTTATTGGCATAGAGTGGCTTGTAGTAATCTCTCATGATCCTTTGTATTTCTGCAGTTTCAGTTGTTACTTCTCCTTTTTCATTTCTAATTCTATTGATTTGAGTCTTCTTCCTTTTTTTATTTGGTTTATCAATTTTGTTTATCTTCTCAAAGAACCAGCTTTTAGTTTTATTGATCTTTGCTATTGTCTCCTTCATTTCTTTTTCATTTATTTCTGATCTGATCTTTATGATGTCTTTCCTTCTGCTAACTTTGGGGTTTTTTTGTTCTTCTTTCTCTAATTGCTTTAGGTGTAAGGTTAGGTTGTTTATTTGAGATGTTTCTTGTTTCTTAAGGTAGGATTGTATTGCTATAAACCTCCCTTTAGAACTGCTTTTGCTGCATCCCATAGGTTTTGGGTCGTTGTGTTTTCATTGGCATTTGTTTCTAGGTATTTTTTGATTTCCTTTTTGATTTCTTCAGTGAGCTCTTGTTTATTAAGTAGTGTATTGTTTAGCATCCATGTGTTTGTACTTTTTACAGATTTTTTTCCTGTAATTGATATCTCTTAGCGTCTCATAGTGTTGTGGTTGGAAAAGATACTTGATATGATTTCAATTTTCTTAAATTTACTGAGGCTTGATTTGTGACCCAATATAAGATCTATCCTGGAGAATGTTCCAAGAACACTTGAGAAGAAAGTGTATTCTGTTGTTTTGGGCTGTAATGTCCTATAAATATCAATTAAGTCCATCTTGTTTAATGTATCATTTAAAGCTTGTGTTTCCTTATTTATTTTCATTTTGGATGATCTGTCCTTTGGTGAAAGTGGGGTGTTAACTTCCCCTACTATGGTTGTGTTACGTTGATTTCCCCTTTTATGGCTGTCAGCATTTGCCTTATGTACTGTGGTGCTCCTATGTTGGGTGCATAAATATTTACTATTGTTATTTCTTCTTCTTGGATTGATCCCTTGATCATTATGGAGTGTCCTTTGTCTCTTGTAATAGTCTTTATTTTAAAGTCTATTTTGTCTGATATGAGAATTTCTACTACAGCTTTCTTTGGATTTCCATTTGAATGGAATATCTTTTTCCATCCCCTCACTTTCAGTCTGTATGTGTCCCTAGGTCTGAAGTGGGTCTCTTGTAGACAGGAGATATACAGGTCCTGTTTTTGCATCCATTCAGCCAGTCTGTGTCTTTTGGTGGGAGCATTTAATCCATTTACATTTAAGGTAATTATCGATATGTATGTTCCTATTACCATTTTCTTAATTGTTTTGGGGTTTTTTTTGTAGGTCTTTTCCTTCTCTTGTGTTTCCTGCCTAGAGAAGTAGCTTTAGCATTTGTTGTAAAGCTGTTTTGGTGGTGCTGAATTCTTTCAGCTTTTGCTTGTCTGTAAAGGTTTTAATTTCTCTGTCAAATCTGAATGAGATCCTTGCTGGGTAGAGTAATCTTGGTTGTAGGTTTTTCCCCTTCATTACTTTAAATATGTCCTGCCACTCCCTTCTGGCTTGCAGAGTTTCTGCTGAAAGATCAGCTGTTAACCTTATGGGGATTCCCTTGGATGTTATTTGTTGTTTTTCCCTTGCTGCTTTTAATATTTTTTCTTTGTAGTTAATTTTTGATAGTTTGATTAATATGTGTCTTGGCATGTTTCTCCTTGGATTTATCCTGTATGGGACTCTCTGTGCTTCCTGGTCTTTAACTATTTCCATTCCCATATTAGGGAAGTTTTCAACTATAATGTCTTCAAATATTTTCTCAGTCCCTTTCTTTTTCTCTTCTTCTTCTGGGACCCCTATAATTCAAATATTGGTGCATTTAATGTTGTCCCAGAGGTCTCTGAGACTGTTCTCAATTCTTTTCATTCTTTTTTCTTTATTCTGCTCTGCAGTAGTTATTTCCACTATTTTATCTTCCAGGTCACTTATCCGTTTTTCTGCCTCAGTTATTCTGCTATTGATCCCTTCTAGAGAATTTTTAATTTTATTTATTGTGTTGTTCATCACTGTTTGTTTGCTCTTTAGTTCTTCTAGGTCCTTGTTAAACATTTCTTGTATTTTCTCCATTCTATTTCCAAGATTTTGGATCATCTTTACTATACATTATTCTGAATTCTTTTTCAGGTAGCCTGCCTATTTCCTCTTAATTTGTTAGGTCTGGTGGGTTTTTGCCTTGCTCCTTCATTTGCTGTGTTTCTCTGTCTTCTCATTTTGCTTAACTTACTGTGTTTGGGGTCTCCTTTTTGCACGCTGCAGGTTCATAGTTCCCATTGTTTTTAGTGTCTTTCCCTAGTGGCTAAGGTTGGTTCAGTGGGTTTTGTAAGCTTCCTGGTGGAGGGGACTAATGCCTGTGTTCTGGTGGATGAGGCTGGATCTTGTCTTTCTGGTGAGCAGGTCCATGACTGGTGGTGTGTTTTGGGATGTCTGTGGCCTTATTATGATTTTAGGTGGCTTCTCTGCTAATGGATGGGGCTGTGTTCCTGTCTTGTTAGTTGTTTGGCATATCGTGTCCAGCACTGTAGTTTGCTGGTCGTTGAGTGGAGCTGGGTCTCGGCGTTGAGATGGAGATCTCTGGGGGGTTTTTGCCATTTGATATTTCGTGGAGCTGGGAGTTCTGTTGTGGACCAATATCCTGAACTTAGCTCTCCCACCTCAGAGGCACAGCCCTGGTGCCTGGTTGGAGCACCAAGAGCCTGTCAGCAGCACCAAGAGCCTGTCAGCTACATGGCTCAGTGTAAAAGGGAGACAAAAAAGAAAGAAAGAAAGAAGAGATAAAATAAAATAAAATAAAAATTATTAAAATAAAAAATAATTATTAAAAAAATTTTTTTAAAGTAATTTAAAAAAAGAGAGAGAGAAAGAAGGAGAGCAACGAAACCAAAAAAACAAATCCACCAATGATAACAAGTGCTAAAAACTATACTAAAAAAAAAAAAAACCGGACAGACAAAACCCTAGGACAAATGGTAAAAGCAAAGCTATACGGACATAATCACACACAGAAGCATACACATACACATTCACAAAAAGAGAAAAAGGGAAAAAAAATATCTGTATCATTGCTCCCAATGTCCACCTCTTCAATTTGGGATGATTCGTTGTGTATTCAGGTATTCCACAGATGCAGAGCACATCAAGTTGATTGTGGAGATATAATCCACTGCTCCTGAGGCGGCTGAAAGAGATTTCCCTTTCTCTTCTTTGTTCGCACAGTTCCTGGGGTTCAGCTTTGGATTTGGCCCCGCCTCTGCTTGTAGGTTGCCTGAGGGTGTCCACCCCCCTCCCAGACAGGACAGGATTAAAGGAGCAGCTGATTAGGGGGCTCTGGCTCACTCAGGCCGTGGGGAGGGAGGAGTACAGAATGTTGGGCGAGCCTGCGGTGGCAGAGGCCAGCGTGACGTTGCACCAGCCTGAGGCGCACTGTGTGTTCTCCTGGGGAAGTTGTCCCTGGATCACAGGACCCTGACAGTGGCAGGCTGCACAGGCTCCTGGGATGGGAGGTGTGGATAGTGACCTGTGCTTGCACACAGGCTTTTTGGTGGCTGCAGCAGCAGCCTTAGCATCTCATGCCCGTCTTGGGGGTCCGCGCTGATAGCTGCAGTTCGCGCCCATCTCTGGAGCTCCTTTAAGCGGCGCTCTTAATCCCCTCTCCTCGCGCACCCTGGAAAAATGGTCTCTTGCCTCTTTGGCAGCTCCAGACTTTTTCCCGGACTCACTCCCAGCTAGCTGTGGCGCACTAGCCCCCTTCGGGCTGTGTTCACACAACCAATCCCAGTCCTCTCCCTGCGATCTGACCTCCGAAGCCAGAGCCTCAGCTCCCAGCCCCCACCTGCCCCGGCGGGTGAGCAGACAAACCTCTCGGGCTGGTGAGTGCTGGTCAAAACCGATCCTCTATGTGGGAATCTCTCCACTTTGCCCTCTGCACCACTGTTGATGTGTTCTCCTCCGTGGCTCCGAAGCTTTCCCCCTCTGCCACCCGCAGTCTCCACCCGCGAAGGGGCTTCCTAGTGTGTGGAAACCTTTCCCTCTTCATGGCTTCCTCCCATTGGTGCAGGTCCCATCCCTATTCTTTTGTTGCTGTTTTTTCTTTTTTCTTTTGCCCTACCCAGGTATGTGGGGAGTTTCTTGCCTTTTGGGAGGTCTGAGGTCTTCTGCCAGTGTTCAGTAGGTGTCCTGTAGGAGTTGTTCCACATGTAGATGTATTTCTGATGTATTTGTGGTGAGGAAGGTGATCTCCATGTCTTACTCTTCCGCCATCTTGAAGCTCCCTCCCACATATTTTTGATGGTTAATATATTTTCTTTCTTTTTTTAAAAAAAACATAGTCACCAGGCTGTGCATTACATTTCCTGATCTTATTTATCTTACAACTGGAAGTTTGTACCTTTTGACCACCTTCACCCATTTTGCTCCCTGCCCCCCGACCTCTGGTGATCACCAATCTGCTCTCTGTATCTATGATTTCAGCTTTTTGTTTGTTTGTTTGTTTTGTTTAGATTCCACATATAAGAGAAATCATATGGTATTTGTCTTTCTCTGTCTGACTTATTTCACTTAGCACAATGCTCTCAAGGTCCATCCCTGTTGTAAATGGCAGGATTTTCTTCCTTTTTTATGGCTGAATAGTATTCCATTGTGTTCCAATGTGTATTCTATTGTGTGTGTGTATATATATATATATATATATATATATATATATATATATATATATATACACACACACGCACGCACACACACACCCCACATTTTGTTTAACCATCTATTGGCAGACACTTACGTTGTTACCATATTTTTGCTATTGTGAATAATGTTGCTATGAACAAGGGGATGCAGATATCTTTTTCAGATAGTGATATATCTTCTTTAATTATTCTTATGTTTTCCAAATTTAATTTAATGAGATTATGTTACTTTGGTAAAGGAACAGAATTTTTCCCAACATTCTATCATGCAAAATTTCAAACCTACAGAAATGTTGAAGAACTACAAAACGAAAACCTGTCTATTAACATTTTACTGAGCTTGTGTCATCACCACCCATCTATCATTTATCTATCTATCTATGTTACCTAAAATATGCCTATCCATTCATCCATCCACCCATCCTCAATCCATCTGTCAATACATCTTATTTTTTGATGTATTTCAAAGTACATTTCCCACTAAATACTTCAGTAAGCATATCACTAACTAGAGTTCAATATTTGTTTACTGTTTAATTCTTTTGAAGCAAAATTTACATGGTATAAAATGCACAAATGTTAAGGGTACTTTTGCTGAGGTTTGATGAACATGTTCACCTGTATAACCCAAATCCCTATCAAGATAGAGAACATTGCCAGCACTCCAGAAAGGTCACCATGCCCCTTCCCAGTCCATTCCTGTCCCCACCACAACAAAGGTAACCACTATTCCAAATTTTTCTACCATAAAGTATTTTGCCTGTTCTAAAATTTCACATCCAAGACTGGCCATGTGGGGTTCTAGGCTTAGAAGTCTGTGGAAGGCTGCCCTCTGCCAGAGCTAAGCTGATACCCCTCTCTGTCTCTGTCTCTGTCTTTATGTCTGTCTCTGTCTCTCTCTTTTGAGAGATAAACCTTCAGAACCTTTAGAAGTGAACTGACAGCTGCCTGCAAATGTCATGCCCTTAAATTTTTTATATTTTGCAGAAAAAGGAGCGTGAACTTACACTAAATAAATCAACAAAGGCTTATACTACTGGGAAGATGACCCACCCCCCAAACATCCCAAAGGAGCAGACCCCTGCAGGGACCTCAAATGCCTCTTCAGCCTCAGTAAAACCTGAAGACAAGACTTCTGAAAACAAAAAGACTTACAACAGCATCAGCAAGATTGACAAAATGTCCCGAATTATATTCCCAGTCCTGTTTGGCACTTTCAACCTAGTTTACTGGGCAACATATTTGAATAGGGAGCCAGTGATTAAAGGGGCTACCTCTCCAAAATGAGCTGCCATGCTCCCAAACTCCAAGACAGCCATACGTTCAGTGACGGGCACCAAGGAGAGGTTGAGCTTGGGGGACCTCCCTTATTTGGGCACTATCTTTCAGGAAATTTTTGCATGTTTAATAATATGTACAAATAATATTGCCTTGATGTTTCTATATATAATGTCAGACGTTTCAAAGATGTCACATTGATAAATCAAGCCACTTTCTAGAAAAACAGGAGACAATGGCTCTGACACTCAGATGCTCAGTATCTTACATTGATAGTTTACAAACAAGTATATTTTTAACTGTTCCAAGTGTTACCTAACAATGTTTTTTATACTTTGAATGTCATTTCATACAAATTTTCCCAGCAAATAAATATTTTAGGAAATACTCCATGATTATTACTTGACCAACTCTCACAAGAAACAAATATCACAAAGAGCACATTTTTCATTGAAAAAGAAACTGTGGGCATTTATGTACAGAACTAATTGCCTTTGATAATTCTTACTGTTCTGAAATTAAAAGTACTGCATGCTCTTATGTTAAGAAATAGAATAAACAAATATTTATGCAGACATTTAATAACAGAAATATATGGTATGTTAGATTAACAGATACAATGTTTCCCCAAGGAAAAATTTAACTGCTTTAAAAATATTTTTTTGGGGGGAGGTGGGAATGAAACTTACTTCTCTCCCTCCAACTCCCCCCACTAACTGAACAATGACCAAGAAAGAAAAGATCTTAAAACAAAAAGTAGTGTGATGACAGTCTTGGCATTTGGCCTGAGCATCCACTGTCTGAAACACTGACCACACCTCACTGCAGCCAGTGTGTAGTGTTTCAGTGGTGAGAAATTGTAAATGAGTTATTTTCCATTTTATTTCCCTGTATGTTATTTCATGATTGACTTATTGCTCTGTTAGCTTTTGTATATGAACCTTAAATGTTCATTAAAAAATAAAAAATAAACTGATCTTGTGGATAAATGTCATATTTTGAAAAATATTTCATATTTTGGTGGGTGGATTGACTCATTTTATAAAAATGATGTAAAGGAAACCCATCATGAAATTGCTTGGGAAAAAGTGTCTCACTTGGCTGCTCACCTCTGTTCCAATCTAATTCTTCTGGGTAGTATGTAGAGAGAAAGCTGACTTCAACCACAGTGAGGTGAATAGGTAGAATTGGAAGTTCTTTCCATCACATACAACTCCAGGGTGCAGTGCCCTACAGGTCTCTGCTTGATAGAGCTCTACCTGAAGGTGTTCCCAAGGTGGGTGCTTGCTGTGGGCAAAGTGACTGCTCAATTCTCCATGGCTTTCCTTTTGCTGTTTGTAAAGAGTGATACAAAGAACTGCATGTGGACCAGCTACTTACTGTTAGAAGAAGTATCCAGGAACAACATGTATAAAAGGAACAGTTTCTGTCTCCTCTATGACTTATAAAAGGGAAATTATGACCATTAGCAAATGGTATCAAAATTAAGCCTGCCTAAATTGATTACTTCATGGTACCTAATTCTTAAAAACCCATCCACCTCACCATGTTTGGTGGACACAGACATGGTCATGGCCATGGACACACATATAGGCAGATATTCTGAAGTCTTTCATCTTAAATAACCAGATAAATGCCTATAGCATCCATTCACTGAAAACTCCAAGTACTTATCCTGAAAAACCTTTTCACAGGATTCAAGATCAGGTATTACATTTTATCAGAGTAGTATGAGAGATGCACAGAACTACGACATTTTTCAAAAAGACTGGTGCCCATTTTTGGCATCCCTCATTCATTAAATACACAGAGGTTCCATTGCCGCTACTCAGGCTCTCATAATAGAAAGGTAAAGGTCAACAAAAGGGGTGCTCTTAAAACTTCATACAAGAAGCATTTCTCTATTTCAAATGGTGCTATATTTGTAGAATGATGTTTGTGCTTTCCATTATACCACAGCATAAAATCGACCAAAACCAAAGGCAGACGTGAAGCTAACTATGAAGCTTCTGTTTTCATTTACTGTTTATTTATACTTCTCTTACATTCTTTACAGTTTAGCCTTGCACTGTAGTTTGGAGGAAAATATACTATAGGTTAGAGCTAAAAGGCTACACATACAAATGCTCACTTTAAACATCTCAATCCTAACGGGAAATGATATCTTCCATATCAGGTTGCAATAATTTTCTTGACAAGTTCTAGCTTTTGTTACAGGAAACCCTGGGAGCCCTGCTAGGTGAATTCCAGTTTGAAGATATAACTACTGCATTTACATGCTGCTCAGCCTTAAATCTGATGAATATTTAGTGAAAAAGGTCATATCAGTTTTCTGCTGATTTTGTATTATAGATATTTCAGTGTTTGTTATTTTTAATGAGGACATAATGAAGAATCACCTTGGGAAAAATGACAACAAGGCAAGAAATAAATTTTTTTGAAAATAATTATAAATTACAGTGCTCTACTTTTAGAACCAGAGTATTTAAATGTATCTCTTTTGACATCAACATAAATAGACAGAATATTCTAATAAGTCAGCAATCAGTATTTCTTCTCTATTACTTAGGAAGCGATGGGTCTATTTAGGGCAGGCTATGGTGAATGAAAGTTGACCTAAATGTTTATATGCAACAATTGGGTTCAGGTATTTTGAGAGTCACTATCAAAGCTAAAATGGTACAACAACACCCTGCATTGAATATTGACAAGGAAGTTGTAAATCTTCTAATCTATTTGTTATGTTAATGCTTTAGGAATAATGCTGTATGTCTCCTTTGTGATAAGTTAAGGGAATTAGGTAAGGTAAATGAGAAATCTCTATTTTACAAATAAGGATACCGAAACCCAAAGAGGTTAATCTATTGGTTCAAATCATTAGGAGAAAATAGATTTCAGTTCTCATAGTTTCTAAATCTGGGTTCACAACACCATGTAGTTTCTTCCAGATTGAAGTTGATTTAGAACAAAAATGTAACCTAAAATGTAAAATCTTGCTTTAAGCACTGGTTGAATGATAAGAATGCCCTAGAGAACATTTTTTACACTGAAAACGTGACCTTTAAGTCTGTTCCTTCTTATATAAGATTTTTGTGCTTCTGTGATCCTAGAAACTTCTCTTGATAGAATGGACCTGTCACAGTAGCACTCTCCCCATCTGAGAGAGAGACAGAGAGAGAGAGAGAGGAGGGAGCAAGGATGCAGGGAGGGAAGAGAGAGAGAAGCACTGATTGACTAGAACCCCGTGTTTGGATGCGATTGCTCCTTTCAGAGCACCCACGTAAATGATTACGGTGACTGCAAGGAGCAGGGAGTCTACATCAAGGGGAAAGCATAACTACGATGGCACAGAGTCTTCAATCAATGTTAGCCTGTATTGTAAGAACTAACTTCAAATCAAAAAGAACTTTTTTAAAAAAAATTGGAAATGCCATAGTTCTCTCAGTGAAAACAGTAGTTTAAATATTTAAAAATTAGTCTTAATGTCTTTTTTACAATACTAGCACATCTGGGACAATCAATGCCATAAGCAAACATGGTGAGGATTTGAATATGAATTACTACTCTGATCATTGCAATTACTTGTCAGGTTTGCAGTGATGTAAGGTAATGCTTTTGAAGTGTGCAAAAAGTTCCTTTCATCAAAGGTTTGCATGATTATCTGTTTGTCAATGTCATTTTCAATAGACTATCTCAACTCCAGTCTTAGTGGCTCTGTAGCTTATTTTAAAATGAGCATGGGTTCTTTATGGAAACTTGTGATTGAAAAATATTTACTGCTTAGAATTTCCCTAATATAAAAGTCTGAAGAAATGGGTTTCCCTTAGTTTTTCTGAGTTCAGATCGAAAGACAAGTAAAACCAAAGATCAGATACTATATTTTTCAATGCATGGCCTTAAAAGGAAAATTTGAAATGAGGTTTAATTGACTCAATATACTAAGTTAAGCCTAATTTATTATACATTCTTCATGTTGCTACCACTGTCTCCCTAGCAGCCAACACTATTCCAGGCCAGTGACAGGTGCTCAGTGAATCTAAATTGATGGAGGGAATGAATACCGGAAAGTGGGTGGCCTGGATGTGATGAAACCTCTTTGGGTAGGGGCAGTTGTATCCCACCCAAAGGAAATATGTCTTTAAGAGTTTATAAAATAAAAATTTCGGGATTTTTACAAACCTATCCATATTCCACATAACAACATTGGGAACACAACCCACACATGGTGACAACTGGCTTGGCCTGAGTAGCAGGCTGACCCTTTAGGTCAGTGGTCTCCAACATTCTTGGCACCAGGGACCGGTTTCGTGGAAGACAATTTTTCCATGGACGCGGGGGGTGGGGCAGGGGGAGGTGGTTCAGGCTGTAATGCGAGCAATGGGAAGGATGGTTCAGGCAGTAATGCCAGCACTGGTTCAGACCATAATGCAAGTGATTGATAGGCAGCAGCAGCAGATGAAGCTTCGCTCGATAGCCCGCCACCGCTCACCTCCTGCTGTGTGGCCCAGTACTGGTCCGCGGCCCAGGGGTTGGGGACTCCTACTTTAGGTAGAGTGGCCATATAATTTACTATTCAGAGGTGAGACTACTAGATGGTGGAGAGAGTACCTCAGTAAATCTTCTCCCTTCAAAAAGCAACAACAACTCTGGCAAGATTATCAAAAGCAACCATTTCAGAACTCTGGAAATTTAGATAAAGGCACACAACAAATTAAAAGTGTTTATTGAAGAAAACTACTGAGCCTCAATTAGAAAAGTGGGGTTTATGACTCTTTAACTTAGGGATATTCCCATCTTCCTACCAGCTTCTTGGCATGGTCCCATAAAGGCCAGCAGCTTTGCTGCCACAAAGTGGGCTAACTTGATTTGGAACTCCAGAAAAAGCCCTGTCCCCAAGGCTTTGCCATGATTCGACCTGACTTGGAGCTCCAAGGAAAAGCTTTATTCCCAGGGCATTGTTGATAACAGAAGTCAATAGCAGTCAGGGAAGGTAAATAGTATAGGTTCCTAGGGCTGTGATATAATCTGGCTAAAAAGAGTCCAGCCAAAAATTTTAAAAGATAATGTAGGGACTCACATGTCCACAGTGAACTATGAAAACCTCTGACATATTCCTAGATCTGGAAGGCTGTTTGAATGTTCAGGGCTGTGTGAACAGTCAAGAATGAGCACAGAGAGCTATGCTGATCCAGAAATGACACTTAGAAAGACAACTACAAATTAAACGAAATTAAAACAAACAGAGATTTCATACTCTAGGAAACACAAACACTGCAGAACTGGTCCAGGAAAGTTACTAAACAACAACAAAAAATCTAACCTCCAACAACAAAAAAAGTACAACAACAAACAGTAAGTAGGAAGGGAAGAATGACTGGATTTCAAAGTTACTGAACTATATGTCTAGTATGTCCAGTTTTCAACAAGTACTATGAGATATGCAAAGAAGCAGGGAAATATAGCCTATATACAGAAAACAAAACAATCCAAAGAAACTAACCCTGAGGATACTCAGATGTTCAACTTAGTAGGCAGACTTTATTTATTTATTTTTTTAAAAATTTATTTATTTATTTATTTTTGGCTGTGTTGGGTCTTCGTTTCTGTGCGAGGGCTTTCTCTAGTTGCGGCGAGCAGGGGCCACTCTTCATCGCGGTGCGTGGGCCCCCCACTATTGCGGCCTCCCCGGTTGCGGAGCACAGGCTCCGGACGCGCAGGCTCAGTAGTTGTGGCTCACGGGCCCAGCCGCTCCGCGGCATGTGGGATCTTCCCTGACCAGGGCTCAAACCCGTGTCCCCTGCATTTGCAGGCAGACTCTCAATCACTGCGCTACCAGGGAAGTCCCTAGTAGGAAGACTTTAAATCAGCTTTTATAAATATGTTCAAAGAATTAAAGGACACCATGTTTAAAAAATTAAAGAAAAGTAGGACAACAATGTTTCACCAAATAGATAATAGCAATAAAGAGACAGAAATCACTTTTAAAAAGAACCAACTAAAAATTCTGTAGCTAAAAAGTACAGTAACTGAAATGAAATATTCAGAAGTCGGTCTCTATATTGGATTTGAGCAGGCAGAGGAAAGAACCAGCAACCTTGAATGTAAGTGAATAGATAGTATTCTGTCTGAGGAACAGAAAGAAAATACAGAGAATAAAATGAACAGAGCCTGAGACACCTGTGGAACACCATCAAATAGACCACGTGTATGAAATGAGTCCTAGAAGGAGAGAGGAGAGATAAAGAAGAAAATTATTGAAGAAATAATGGTCAAAAGTTCTATATCAAGCAAAGTTATCCTTCAAAAAGGCAGTTGAAATAAAGACATCTCTGGGTAAATAAAAATGGAGTAAATTAATCTATAACAGACCTACCCTACAAGAAATATCAAAAGAAGTATTTCAGCTTGAAAATAAATGATATTAGATGGTAACTTGAATCCATACAAAGAAAGAAAGAAAACCAGTAAAAGTAATTACATAGGTAAATATAATAGGAAATATAAATATAGTTTTTACTCTTTCTTCTGTTAACTGATTTTAAGAGGTAGTTATTGGAAATAATAATTATAAAACTGTATTGTTGACTTTATTAGCAGTAATTTGTAGGATAATAATATCACAGTGAGGGGATGACAGGGCCCTATATTGGAACAAAATTTCTGTATACTATTGAAATTAAATTAGTAATAATCTGAACTATATTGTTTTAAGGTAAGAACAATACTCCCCAGAGCAACCACTAGGAAAATAAGTAAAAGAAAAAAAAGAGTAAATAATCCATCAAAGGAATTAAAATGGTGCACTAGAAAATATCTAACACCAAAGAAGGCAGAAAAGGAGTAACACAGGAACAAAGAGGATATAAGAAAACAAAAAGCAAAACAGGACGTGTAATTCAATCATATCAATAATTATGTTAATTGTGTTAAAAAATGTATTTGGTATTCCAATCAAAAGGTAGAGATTATCAGACTAAATTTTAAAAAAAGATCCCACTATATGCTGTCAATAAGAGACAGATTTCAGATTCAAAGACACAAATAGGTTGAAAGTACTGCATGCATACAGTAACCAAAAGACTGCTGGAAAGATTATACCATTATCAGAAAAATAACTTTAATATAAAAAGATTACTAGAGACAAAAGGGACATTTTATAGCAATAAAACAGTCAATTCATCAGGAATATATAACAATTCAAAGCAGATACACACCTAACAACAGAGTCCCAAAACATATGAAGCAAAAACGGACAGAACTGTAAGGAGAAATAGACATTTCAACAATAATAGTTGAAAACATCAATTCTCCACTCTCAGTAATTGATAGGACAATTGGACAGAAAATCAGCAAGGAGCCAGAAGACAAGAACAGCACTATCAACCAACTTGACTTAGCTGACATTAATAGAACACTCTCTCAGCAATGGCAGAATATATACACCTTCTTTACAAGTACACCTGTACTTTTCTCCAGGATAGAGCATTTTCTGTATCATAAAACAAGTCTAAATACACTAAAAGAGATTAAAATCATATAAAGTATGTTCTCAAAACATAATGGAATTAAATTAGGAATTTATTGTTTAAACCAGGACACTTTTAAGAGGACTCAAGACTGATAATTACACTAGGAAAACAGGCATAAATCAAAACTGACTTGAGCGAATTCAAGGCTTGTGTTCATTCTGCCTTTGGCTGGGAATCCACTATACAGTTCCCCATAGTTCCTGCTCCCTCTGCTTCAGTCATCTCCAGAGTGAAACCTAACTCATCCTGTGAACTCTGAGTCTGCAGCACCTTTTTTAGACCAGTTTAAACTGGGGCATTTCAGAAAACATGCACTTTATTTTCAAATGAATTAATTTTAAATTCCACTATGCCCCATCCCTATTTTAAGCCATTTTAAAAACATAGATTACATCAGGACTTTTACATTTTTTTATTAAACCCACATGACAAAAGCTGGGCTATGGGAACTTTTTAAGAAGAGCTTGGCTTTACCCTTTTGTTGCATACAGCTACTGACCTTGTCTTGGCCTTGGGAATACTTGACATTTTAAAATGGTTAATTTCTAATCATAAGATCTTTCTGGAAGTTCCATGCTTTACTAGAAATGTATACCATGCCAAATCTCAAACATCTTAAAATCTTCACAAGGTAAATAAGACAGGGGAAAAGAAATTTCCACTTTTCTCACCTATTGTTTTTGCTTACAGGAGTGAGCCAATGGAGCGTGATTGTATGGAGGGGAGTTTCTTAGCAGAAGTATTCTAATTGGGATGAATTGGGAGATTGGGATTGACATATATACACTAATATGTATAAAATAGATAACTAATAAGAACATGCTCTATTAGAAAAAAATTTAAAGTTCAGAAATACATAAATAAAATTGCATGCTTTGAAAAAATGCAATGAAGGACCATTAAAAAAAAAAAGAAGTATTCTAACTGAAGTATCTGGGCATGACAGGGTCAAAGGCAATGTAAATGTAGTCATTCAAAACCACTCTTCTTCTGACTTCCTGAGCATTGTCTGTGAGAGAAAGTAGTTTGAATATTTTTGTGACCCTTTTATCTTGCTACTGAAACTAACAGTATACCTCTGTACCTCCAAATGTTTAATAGTTAATGATTTTATATTCTTCAGCAGTAAAGCAGAGAAGCAAACCAGTAGGAGATATAGATATAGATCTGTAAATATATAGATATATGTGATAGACATACATATGTATTGCTCATACACTATGGGAGCTGGCCAGGCAAGTTCAAAGTCTACAGTGCAGGCCAGTAGGAAGGGACCATCGGGAGCAGTCTGGAACTCCAGGGACACAGGCCAAAGATGTTTGCCCACAGGTGGGAATCTTTTCTCTTTCTCCATATGTCTCTCTGTCTCTCTCCAGAAAGTCTCAAGCCAGTTTTTAAGGCTTTACATCTGATTAGGTCAGGCCCACTGAGGAAAATGTCCTAAACTTAAAGTCAACTGATTAGGGATTCTAATTACATCTACAAATTCCTTCACAACAGCACCTAGATTTATATTTGATTGAATAATTGGGGACAGTAGCCTAACCAAGTAGACAAATCAAAATGCCACCACAGTCTTCCCCTTGTCAACTTGGCACCCATACACATCTCTCAAATCATATTTAACCTCCAAATAAAGACAGTAACAAAGTTATATTTCTGCTTAAAATGATACAACTAACCTAACTACAACCCAAAACATGCTAACACTTTCCCCAGAAGAGAACACAAAGTCTTTTGGTGCTGTACACTCATCTTTTGATATCTTATAACTTAAATAATGAGATATAAAATTAACTATTATTAACATCCTTTATATTAGATAAGGGGATAATAGAGGGAAGAAAACAACAATATTTGTATACATACAAAAACATATTCACACCAAAATAAAGAAGAAATATTCGTAACTGTTAGACTCCTCTTTTTTGAAACTGGCCCTATGGTTATAGCTGGTATTTACAAATACTTCCTTCCACTAATTGTTTCATATTCACTTTACCCTCACCAAGCATTTCAATTGGTCATGGTGTTTTGCGTGATAGGCTGACCCAGATTCATTCCTGGTGGGTTTCTGCTGAACTGTGTTGTTGAAGTTTTCCATTGGCTTTAATCACAGGACATGAAAATACTAAAAGATTCCTTAAGAGATCTCCTGTATTTTAGGTATACTTTTCCTAATGTCTCTTGTGGAGCAGCAGTCCAATTTCCCCATGGTCATTAGGGTTAATCACCCAGCCAGCACAGTCAGTCTCTTTCCTGGCTTGTTGATTCAGAGGCCTGAGTCCCAAATGGCTGGTTGCCAGTCTTATCTCTGTTTTCAATGGAATCCTTGTCATGTCCCCAGGTAGAAGCATTCCTCCCTTTGGAACTGAGACCTCTAGACCAGCAGAGTCTAAGGTCAAGGAGAATTAGGAACCAAAATCTTTCTAGCTATTGTTGATGCCAAAATCTTGGCTCTCTGTGCACTAATGCTGAATAGAAATATGGAGACAGAGTTTTGGAGGAAAAAGAAAAAGAGTACCTTTATTCTTTGCCAGGCAAAGAGGGAACACAGCCAGCTAGCACCTCAAGAACTGTACCCCCGTTCCCTGGGGAATTAGGAGAAGACTTATAGGTGGGGCTCGCAGTCTGGGGTAGGTGATAAGGATCAAACAGCCCAGATGTCTTCACAGGGGAATTCTAAACTTTTGGAGACCTTAGAATCCCAGTTTAAGTAAATTGTTTCAAAATATAGAAAATGAAGAAAAACTTCCAAGTTTATTTTCAACTGTGTAAGAACTGTTCAATATGAGGAAACTCAATAATATAATTCAGTTATTAATCACCTATGGGGAAAATCATTTGAGTAACTCCATTGTTGCTGCAAATATGATAAATTTCAATACCCATTTCTGATTTGTTTGAAAAAAACTTCAAAATAATTATTTATGGGTATCTCCTTTCTCCTCCTTCTGTTTATCTGTCTCTCTCTCATTAAGGGACCCTAGAGAACTTTCTACTGTAATTTGGAATAAGAAATTTCCTCCACTACTTCCTCTATTCTTTTATTAATTAATTAATTAATTAATCAATTAATCTTTGGCTGCATTGGGTCTTTGTTGCTGTGCACGAGCTTTCCCTAGTTGCAGCGAGTGGGGGCTACTCTTCGTTGGGGTGTGCAGGCCTCTCATTGTGGTGGCTTCTCTTGTTGTGGAGCATGGGCTGTAGGGCGCACGGGCTTCAGTACTTGCGGCACGCAGGCTCAGTAGCTGTGGTGCATGGGCTTAGTTGCTCTGCAGCATGTGGGATCTTCCCGGACCAGGGCTCGAACCCATGTCCCCTGCGTTGGCAGGTGGATTCTTAACCACTGCACCACCAGGGAAGCCCTCCTCTATTCTTTATCATCATACTTAAAGTATTAGCTACTGGAATTAGACAAAGGAGGCATACTGGAGGCATAAAACTGGAGGACATTAAAATAAATCTACCTCTATTTGTAGATAATGTGATAATAAAACTGGAAAACACTGGAGAATCAATGATCAATTAACTCAAACATCAAGGGAATTCAGAAAGCAAGCAGGATATAAAAATAATATAAAAATAACAGAAACGTTTATATGCATGAATAATAACCAATTAGAGGACACTGTGGAAGAGAAAACACCATTTACCATAGAAATAAAAAGATAAAATTCTTACAAATAAACTTAACAAGAAATATGAAAACCTTATATGAAGTACTCATGAACAAATAGAAAAAATATTTCTTGTTATTGTAAAGGACAACTGAACATCATAAAGATGTCGATTCTCCTTAAGTTAATTTATCCATGTAATAGAACTCCAATAAAACATGAAAAAAGTTTTTTTTTTTCTGAGGCTATACAAGTTGAGAATAATGTTAATCTGGAAAAATTAATATGTGAGAATACTTGAAAATACTGACCAAGAAAACTAAGAGCTAACACTGGTCCAAACAGATATTAACACATAGTACAAAGTGTTTATAATTAAAATGGTGATACATATTAGTAGTAAAGCAGCCACTGGAATTAAATGAAAATTCAAAACCAGATCTAGGTACATATAGAAATTTAGTATATGATAAAGTATTTAAATCAGTACGGCAAAGTTGAACTTTTGAATAAGTAGTGTGGGTAGATCTGGATAACCATCTGGAAAATGTCAAAATAGCATCATGCGTCACGTAACACACAAGAATGTACTCCAAATGGATTAGAGATATAAATGTAAAAAATGATCAGAATTAATCATGAATGAATTCTTTTATAACTTGAGTGTAGGGGGAAGGTTTCCAACTATGTATTTAAATTGAGATGCAATAAAATACTGATAAATTTTACTACAGAAAAAAATTTTTAAATTTGCATGATGCAAAAAATACAAGCAAATCAAATGAAAAATGACAAGTGGGAAGAAACTATTTGCAACATATACCACGGGAAAATATAAATTCTCAAAATTTGAAGACAAGATATGAAGAAATCTTATAGAAAAATGTACAAAGGGCATGAAAAGATAACTTGCTAAAATTTAAAATGGCCATAAACATTTTAAAATGTTCAATACTACTCATAACAGGAAAAATGCAAATTAGAACTATGTTGAGATACCATTTCTCACCTCAGTTCAAAGCAATGATATTTTAATAACAGTTAGATCATGTTTTTTAAATATTATTTTTAATTAAAAGAACCAGGGAGAAAGTATGGATTCAAGGGCTGAGAAAAGGAAATTATGAGTGAGCCTGGAAAATCTTCTTGTACAAGAAAGTAAGGACGTGCTCAACAATACATTGGAGATATGCTAAAAGGAGTCAGGTGTCAGCTTGAAGAGGCCCCTACTGTCTAAATCTTGGATAACTTGAGAATAACAGTAAATAAGAACAGTAATGGACTAAAATGTATTAAGTAAGACAAGAAGTCATGAGTCCATACTAAAAATAGTAAGAGAGGAGGAGGGAAAGCGCTTCCTCACAATATAATACCAACTCATAAATGCAGAAGAAACAACCAAGTTAGCAAATCTCCTTTTTACAACCAGCAGGCAAGAATCACCAATGAAAGCTAAAACTAAAATGTTTAAATATTCTTAAAGAGTTCCCTCCAAAGAATATTTAACAATATAAAATGAAAAAAAGCAACTTCACAGGGGAGAAGGTTGGCAGATACCAACTTAACCAAGGGATCAACATGACCCATAGTAGGACAAACCAGCATTAAGTGCCCCCGATGTGATGTTCTGAGAAAAGCAACATTACTTACATTGTATCTCTGCCAAAAATACATAACCTGAATCTGATCAGGAAGAAACAGCAGATAGACTCAAACTGCGCTGCATTCTACAAAATCACTTGCCGCTACGGAAATTGTCATGATGTTATGAAAGATCATGAAAGGCCAAGGAACTGCTCTAGATTAAAGTCACACTAAAAGGGCACAATAACTGACAATAATTGTGTCATCTGAATAGAATCTTGGACTATGTGGGGGAAATATTAAAGATGTAATTGGAGCAATTAACAAAATTAGACTCTGGACTGTAGATTATACTATATGGAAATTTTTGTATTATTCTTATACATTTCTTTTTAAACTTGTGAATATTTCATATTAAGTAGTTTTCGAAGATTGGGGAAACTTTACAAGCTGACATATGGAACTGCAAAGAGCCTAGAACAGCCAAAAGAATAAATTCAGAGTACTAAGAAATAGATATTAAGAACAATTTTAAAGCTATAGAAATAAAAAAACATGGTAATGATGCAAGTTTAGACAAATAGATCAAGAGAACAGAGCTCAGAAAAAAATGCATTCATATATGGTCACCTGATTTATACAAGTTGAGTGGTAAAAGATGGTGTTTTAAATAAATCATGCTAGAGAAATTGGTTATATCAGTATGGAAGTAAATAAACATTGACTCATAAATAAAATCAGACACTACAATTAATTAGAAATGAAACCTAGACCTAAAAGGAGTTTTCTTATTAAAGCTTTTAGAAGAAAACATAGTAGACTATTTTTATAACCTCTGGGTAGGCAATGATTTGTTAAATAGGATGCAAAGCAATAATGTTAATAAAAGACTATTTGCAGAAAGTAAAGGCAAACCATCAACTGAGAGAAGCTATTCATCACACACATTAAAGGACTCATATCAAGAATACAAGAAGCTTCTATAAATAAAAAGAAGACAAACAGCCTAGTTTAAAAATGGGGAAGAGACTTGAATGATACTTCGTAAAAGAAGATATTTTAATGGCTGGCAAGACTTTGAAAGGAGCTCAATGAAATTAAAACCAGAATGAAATATCAGAATGGCTATAATCAAGAAGAATGACAAGGCCACATTTCACGGCTATGTATGGAGCTCATACAGAGCCAATAGGTGGTAATGGATACAGCTACTTTGGAAATCTCTTTAGTAATGTTTATGATCACTAAACATACACCTTCCCTGTGATCTAAAAAAATTTTTTAGTCAGATAACCAAGAGAAATCAGCACATATGCCCTCCAAAAGACATGTACGAATATGTTCATGTCAGCTAAATATTGTGTGCTATACTGAATACCACAGTGAAATACCATGGCAGAATAAGAAGTAATGGATGCCTGCTACCTGCGGCAACATGGATGCATCCGGAACACATTACGTAGGATGAGAGCCAGAGGTTACATAGAACACACTACACGAGTCTATGTGAGATTCAAGAGCAGGCAAAACCAGTCTGTTGTGATGGAACATGGAATAGTGGTTACCAGGGTCGGTGGTGGCAGTGAAACTAGCTCAGCGCCCGGGAGGGGGCACCGGAAAAATGTTCTGTATCTTAATCTGGACAATAGACACATGTTATTCTTATACATGTGGTATATACATACGTAAAAATTCACTGAGCCATACTTTTCAGACGAGTGCATTTTGTTGTATGTGTATTACCCCTTGATAATAAAATTATTTAAAAGTTGAGAAGAGAAAGTTTTTTTTTTTTTAACCACGAAACATCACTATACAATTCAGAAGTAAAGTTTTGAGAGTGGAAGAGATTTTATTCAAACAGAAAACCCAGAAGCAATAAAGAATAAGATCAACTGATGCAGCAGTTCAGTTTTATTCAGCACCACAGCTCGCTAGTTCCTTCGCGCCTGTAGGAGGTGAAGTGAGGCCAGGCAAGGAATTCTGAGAGGTATTTCTTGAAGAAGCCGCCAAGAGGATCCCTAGTCCAGGCAGTCAGTCTCGCCGCCCTCTCGGGCTCCCTCCTCCTGCCAGACGCAGCAGCCAGCCCAGGTCTTCCCGGGAAACCTTGAGTCTGAATCAGATGCCAGTACTCTAAACAAACAGCAAGCATAGCTAGAGGATGTTCGATATTCACAGAAGTGCATGTGCTCCAACCTTTACCTCTTTCTTAGGTTACTTTTTATTTACCCTTTCCTGAGAACTTGGGGAATGGAATGCAAATGCCGGGCGCCAAGTGGAACCGAACTGTCAGCTTCTCTACTGCTGAAGATGGAGAGGACAGAGGCAAAAAAAAAAAAAAGGAGAGTGAGCACTGCGCATGCTCCGTAAAGCATTTCTTTTCCCCCTCCTCCTTGCCTCCCTCCCTCTCTATTTGCTCCCCCCACCCTCCCTCGGTCAAGCTGGGCCAGGCAGGAAAATAAGCCAGAAAGCTTTTCTTTTGAAGATTCTAGATTCTTGACCTTGAATTTTGCTTTCACACTTCTGCCCAGAAAGCTTGCTTTGAATTTGCCTTTCCTCAACTCATTTAGCTTTAAAAAAAAAAAAAAAAATCTTGTTCCAGGCAGCACCATGGGAAGGGGGGCTTTCTATGGTAAAATGTTCAACTCTATCAAGTTGACCCACTAAGTCTAATAAATGGGGCCAAGTGCCAGAAGAGATCATGCTACACTCATTCATGGTAACAACAGATTGAAAATATGCAAGAAAGGAAAAGACTAAACAACAAAGGGATGTAAAAAGAGCATCACATTTTCTTTCCCACTGTTTGTGTTGTAAAAACTTCATTGGACACTTCTCATTATATGGATAATTTGCAAAAACGTTCAAGTATCAGTCTGTTCTATTACAAACAACTTGTAAGCATTTGTACTCATGCTCAAATAATAAAGAATACAGCAAGGAATCTGAAACTTTGTTTGAAGAACCAAACAACAAATGTTTACTGAGCTCCTATTCATCTGAGAAGTAGTATGGCATAGTGATTAAGAGATGTTGGAGCCTGCTACCTGGGTGTTAACTCCCAGTCCTCAACCTCCTAGCTGTCTGACCTTAGGGAAATGACTTAAATTCTCTGTGTGTTTTCTCCATCTTTGAAATGGGAATAGTATTGTGAGAGTTAAAATTAGTTCATTTATATAAAACTTTCACATTAGCCCTGGGCCTCTATTATGTTATCAATGTCTGTTATTTTACCCAAGTTCCTATTACTGTGTTTAAAATTGAGGCATAGATGAATTGTTTCTTTTTACATGCAGTTTTCTTGCAGCGCACATAAGAAGTATGTGGAGACTTGACATATTTCCATAAGCAATTAAAGAATGATGTCATTATCTAACTGATTTTTTAAAAAATAAATTTATTTATTTATTTTTGGCTGCATTGGGTCTTCATTGCTGCACATGGGCTTTCTCTAGTTGCAGTGAGTGGGGGCCACTCTTTGTTGCAGTGTGCGGGCTTCTCATTGCGGTGGCTTTTCTTGTTGCAGAGCATGGGCTCTAGGTGTGCGGGCTTCAGTAGTTGTGGCATGTGGGCTCAGTAGTTGTGGCATGCGGGCTCAGTAGTTGTGGCACACAGGCTTAGTTGCTCCGCAGCATGGGGGATCTTCCCCAACCAGGGCTCGGAACCAGTGTCCCCTGCATTGGCAGGTGGATTCTTAACCACTGCACCACCAGGGAAGTCTCCATCTAACTGATTTTTAAAGTGCTCAATTGCAGTGTGTGATAGAGAAAATGAAAGATTAGGACAGAGTATGATAAAGGCTTATACTCCCCTGAAGCTGGGAGAAGTGTTAAAGGTGTTGAAAGTGGCAGAATGTAGGAATGTTGGAAGGCTTCTTAGTGTCAGGACCTGAGTGAGAGAGATGTGGAAGGCAGGGGAGGATGTCAGAAGGAGTCCTGGGAAGGGATGAGCTGGAGCAAGCTCAAGGTGACACAGAGACAGATAGAGACAGGAAGATGGCAATGCAAAGAAGGCCACAGCTCCACTGTTAATGTGTGTGTGTGTGTATATATATATACATATATATATATATATATGTATATATATATCCTCATCACTAACAACTTCAGTCTACTTCATGACCACGTTCATGTTGGTGAACCCAGAAATAAGAGGGAAGCACCAGGCAATTTTCAACTTACCCTTGCATATATCCTGTGAACAAAGCTGTTTGACAATATATTAAAGAAACATCACACCTTTATAATTCTATGAATAGTAGTTCAAAATAAAAAAATACTTTCTAAGAACTATCTTTTTTTCTCCAACATAAAAGCCAACTTCTTAGTGGATGTATTCTAAGGTACTCTGACACTGTAATTCTTATATAGTGAAAGACTAACATTCTTAATGATTATTACTAATGAAAACATAAATGCAATTTTCAGTCTGTGAGTCTTTGAAAAGCTATTGAATGAAGTGCGTTTCATAGTTCAACCACATGGAACGTCTTTTGCTCTTTTATCTAGGTAGGGATCTTTGTCTCCTACCTTCAACACCCTTTTTCACCACTGCTGTTTATTGGTATGTATTAGGCTCTCTGTGTGCGAAAGGTACACATCGGGGGTGCTTTTTTCCAAATACTCCCCAGCAAGCCACTTTTCCTCGCAGAATCTCAGCAGTGTGAGGAAGAGGTTCAGTCGATTTAGCACGACGTGTGCGAAGGAAGGGCTTCTCAGCAGACCGTCTCGCTCCTTCGCCAGGGCGCCTAGGTAGGGACGCTCTGGGAGGTCAGGGAGCACGGAGAACCGCT
Organism: Balaenoptera physalus; assembly: GCF_965194825.1. Taxonomy (NCBI): domain Eukaryota; kingdom Metazoa; phylum Chordata; class Mammalia; order Artiodactyla; family Balaenopteridae; genus Balaenoptera; species Balaenoptera physalus. The sequence goes on from NC_138883.1 coordinate 127,690,403, forward strand.
ACCTAGTGTTGAATTGCGGGGAGGAGGGCATCCCGTCGGGCTCGAGGGCTCTTTTCGGACTACCGAGTGCCTATCCCGGGGCCCTCCCTCAGGATCCCGGCCGGATCCCTGAGCCTCCCCGCCCCCGCCCCCGCCGGGCCCCGCCCCCTTCTTGGCTCAAACTACGGGTCCTTTCAACCTAGCTTTCTTCGCCTCGCGCATTGTCAAACGTGTAATTGGGGGAACTCCACCCAGCCGGGGCCTCCTCGGAGTCGCTGCCAGAGTAGCGGCCGCCTCTCCGCCCCCACCCCGGAGCACACGGCGGCCGCACAGCGCGCGCATAGCCCACCGCCCTGGCAGCGGCGCGCGGCGCGGCTCGCGGCTCAGGGCGGGGTGGCCTGCTGCGGGGCCGCAGGTCTTCTGGGCCAGGGACCGCCCGCGCCCACCTGCTCCAGCCTGCTGGCTGCGCGGACCCGGCGCCGCTGCGCGGGCGGGGGTGGTGCGCCGCGAGGGCCGGGTGTCCCGCGTGAGCCAGGCGGATCCGCGAGCAGACCCGCCGGCCGTCGGGGGCGCGGCCGGCCGCCAGAGCTCGCACCTGTCCGGCCGCGGGGGCCCGGCGCCCGAGTCGCGCCACGGTCGGCGACATCGGAGGCAGCGAGGGCGCGGAGAACCGGCAGAGGCGAGGCCCGCGCCCCGGAGGAAGCCGCGCGCGGCCCGAGGCCTCGGACCCTGCGCCCCACGTTCCGCGACACCATGGCCACGAAGCTGCTGTTGCTCCTCTGCCTGTTTTCGGGCTTGCACGCACGGTAAGTGGCGCCCGGGCTCCGCATCTCCGGAGGCTCCGAGACTGGAGGGAGGGCGGCGGGGGGCGCTGTCCCCCGGCCCCGAGTCGCCGGCGCGCCCCGCCGTCCTTCGTCTGGGCTGCGGCATATCCTGCCAGGGCCGCGGGGAGGAGACGGGAAGTCGGCCGGCACCCTACCTGTCCCATCTACCCCGGACATGGCCATCTGCCTCTCAGGGCTGGGCGACTGCAGCCTTCTCTGCAGCCTGAAACATGGGGACTCTGAGATTAATGGGCTCTTCTCCTGAAGCTTTTAGGATCTGGTGGTTTTAAGAGGTTTTGAAAACCAACATCATAGGGGAAAGCCTGTGTCTACCTCCTTATCTACCTCCTACCCCTCCCCCAAGTGTTTCAGCGCTGTGCGCGCGCGCGCGCGCGCACACACACACACACACACACAGCAACATTCTGTATCATTTCCATCACTGAAATTTCCCAGGACCCAGGAGTTACGGTTTCCTACCTGCCCAGTTTAAACCGGTCTTTGTGAGGAGCAGCCGGACTGGAGGCAGGTGGAGGAGGACTGGGGCAAGGTGGACAGCTGAGAGCCCTGCTTCTCAGAAAGGATTTCCTTCCCAGGTCCTGCGAGCACACGCACAGTACACATATGCACCCCTTCTACATGAGCCACTTTCACACACGGGAGCATGCACAAACCTACCCCTATAAAGCAAGCATGTTGAAAGTGATAATGTTTTCTACCTAGTAACTGTAAGAAATTACCTCACCATAGATACCCCAACCTTCCTCCCAGGACACCAACCACCTAATGGGAGCTTAGAAATGCTCCAGGAAGAGATGAAGATGGCTCATGAGGGTGGAAAGACAGTGGGACTAGAGGGGTTAAACACTATTGCTGTGAATATAACTGGAGATTCTGGGTTTGGTTCCTTTAATTCTGTCTCGGGCTAGATCTCTGGCCCAGAACTTGAAGACTGCCCTGTGCTTTACAAATTAGAGCAGCTCCCTTCCTCCCATCCCGCTCACCACCCCAGGAATCTCAGGGCATCCCTACCCCCAAAACACTTTTGTTTTGACACATCTTCGTTTCCTAGATCTGGGAGGTAGAAAACTAGAGAGCCTTCCTGTGGGCTATAAGCCCTGCAGTTGTTAGCAGGCAATATCTGGAGGTCTTGCATGTTCATTCACATTTGTGAAGTACTAAAGAACTAGGAAGGTGCATTAACAAATCCTACAAGATGTGAATGTGAATGGGTCATAGTTCTCCCTCCCTACCTTTGACAGACCCTGAGGAAGAAAGTCCTGGCCCTCCCTACCGCACACTGCTGGTCTTTGCTAAGAGTTGAGAGTGAGAAAGGCAGATTGTGTGTGCTGGGGAAGGCAGACTCATGGCAGCTCTTCCAATCAGGCCGCACACTCCTTGGGCCTTCAACTGAAGTTTCTTCCTGTCTAAGGAGCGAGCTGGGAAGGGAGATGGAAGTGCGCTCTCTGAGGTTGAGCATGCCTGGATGTATCTCTGTTTAGAAGCAGACAACACCAGGCACAATGTAGAGGTCCCAGGCCGTATACAGATCTGAGGTTATATCGAATCAACCTTCCTACTGCCACCGACTGGATGAAGTGACCTGCAGTTCAGGGTTAGATAATCAGCTGTTTAGATCTATAGATACATGTTAGAAGGAAACCCGCTATTGTCTTCATTACTTTATGTGCTTAGTAGGAAGGTATCTGGGTGTCTAACTTGAAGCGCTCAGGTGTCTAGGGATTCCTAAACACACATACAATCTCTGGGGATTCTTCATCCTTTCATTTTGCCAAGGCAGATGTAACAACTTTAATATGTCTGGGTTGATTCCATGGCCTTGATAATAGAGGTTGCATATCAGTTGAAAAAAATCCAAGTTTTAAATCCAAATTTTATTGCTGTATACCTCTCCTTTGAAAGTGTCTTTGCTCTTTGAATGGGTTTTACAGACATGTAAAGTAATCTGATGTCCAGCATCACCTTTCAAAACTGTTATTAATTCTGAGAGGGTTCTCATTTGCACTCTGGCATGCCTCCCTGGTGTTGAAGAGCCCTAGAGAAGGCTCTGACAGTTGTGCTCCATGGTGATGGCTTGGCAGCTCCATGGAGAGAAAATAACCCATTCTGACACCTATGGAGGAGCTTATTCTACATTAAAACGCATTAAGTCCCACCTGGACCTTGGTGATACCATAAGCGGATGGCTAACTGCTTTCTGAGATTTAGGAGCTCCTTTTTATGTTTATAGATGCATCCAACTTTGTCTCTGCCCTTGTAGTTGAAGAGAATGTGTAAGACATGAAAATACCATATGAGGGCTGAGCTGTCAGTACATCACCAATTTGTTTTTAAGAAAAAGGTAATGATGGTGTTCAGGATCCAACAATCCTGATAACAGAACACTGATGAAGATTATATATAACCCACTTAGAATTTAGAAAAATAGAACATTTTTGTTTTATTCACATTCTAGTGAGTCCCTGAGATTGGGTTTTCGTCAAAGAGAGGATTTTCCTTCGGGCTGGTGGTCCGGCACTAGCACTGGGAAGCTTCGATTTCATTCTCTGAAGTCCTGCAGCAAACTGACATGGCATCAAGATTGGGAGGAGACCAGTGTCGGCCCAGAACATCGCTGCCTGTGTGCTGCCTGCTGTCCCCCCCAACCCAGCCACAGAGCTGCGAGTGTCCCATTTTTACCTCCCGAAGGGGAAAGGGCAGGAGAGGATGCTGCTGCTGTTCCTTTCTTTGTCTCCCCCTTCACCTACACTGAGCTAAGGAGCTTATGCAATTTCAGGAAAACCCTCTCATCACCACTTCACTGCTAGAGGCAGAACTAGTCTCATTATAATACCTGTTATTGACATAGCTCAAAGTATTTTTCAGAAACTAAGGCTGTGTATGCAGAGAACTGATGAAGTGTTAGTGTGCTCCTTCTGTGAACATATGAGTGTTGGGGCAAGAGAAGATACAGAGCATGGAGAGCATGGTCTGGTCTGTGCTGGTGAGCTGTCTCTGGGGATGAGGGAGGGGAGGAGAGGGGAGGGGAAGAGACAGACAGCAGAGGAAGAGAGGACCGCACTGTGGGTGAGTTGGAAGGAGTCCTGAGGATGCTGTATGTGATCCTGCCCAGGTGATCTGTCCCTCTGTCCATAGTCTCCCAAGTGCTTTTGCTGTGGACTGAATTGCCAGGTCCTGTGGGCAATGGTTGGCTCCCAGCAATCCATGTCCTGCAGAACCTGCTTCCACCCACTTTTTTTTAAGATGATAAAATTAATATTCCTGACGATATTCCTGATAAAATAAAATATTCTGCATTTAAAATTCTGTAGTGTTATTTGTAAAACATCAGGCTTACAAATAATGAAATGAAGCATATCAGTTCTTGAATACGTGTCCCAAATTTTACAACTTCCTACTGATGGTGAATATTCAGTGTGAAAAAAATCCATGGCAACTTATAGTTCCTATGGATGATTTATTCTAAACTTCCAGTCAAGAAACAGAATTATAGTTTAATATCAGCCAAGGAAAAAATTAAAAGATGTCAATCTTTGAGACATATGCCATATACTTATTATCAAAACCTCATGTAAGTGTGTATATTCATATAGGACTAGACTGGCACCGTTCTGATGTATGTTAAGGCTAGTTAACACTCAAAAAGACTCACGTACATATGACACATACGTAAGATTATACAGATGTTATATATTATAGTTACATGTTATAATATTATATTATGTAAGTATATATATATGATTCTGAGGCTTTAAACAAAGTAGAGATAATAAACTTTAAAAAGTTTATTTTTCTCATTTATTTCATTTTCATTACAGATAATTTAGACCATTCTAAAAACTAACTTAAAGACACACATCCCAGAACACAACTGCCCTGAGATGTTGTTGCCATTTTGGCTCCCATCTGGGAAGCTAAACAGAAATGAGCTCATACTCAGGACAAATAAACCTCAATGCAATTTTCTATTCTATATTTTGTTCTCTTTTGTGAAGAAAAAAAGTCATTACAGTGCAACCACTGACAAGCCATAAAGGAAGAAGGTTGCTTGTTTGTTTGTGTGATGAGCTTTTTTTCCCCGGTAAATGGCAGGCCCCCTGGAAGTGCTACTTTGAAGAGAAGACTCTGCTCTTTTCAGGCCTGAATGGCTGTGTTGCTGAGATGGCCTCACTCACTAAGGAAGCTAGCTTGTTGTTTTGAGACCTCTCCATTCAAGTACTCCTGTGAGCATGTATCACCCAGGAGAGGTGCCTGTCAGGCTCAGCCCTGCTCAGGAGAGACTCAGATATGCTCAGTGTTCATTTGGACACATTTATTAAAGGGCCAAATGGTAAGGACATATTAGAAAGGTTTTAATTTTTAATGTCTGTATTAGCCTGCTTTGTAAGAGATGAATCAGTTTGTGTGGTAGGAGGCATGTAAAATCACCAGAGGGTGTTTACCAACCAATATCACTGTTCCTTGGCACCCCACATGGGTGCTGGCCAAGCATACCACCTCCTCGTATCCCTGTGTCTGCCTAGACCAAAGGTGCTAGTCTCCATGAGAAGCACAGAGTCAGACTCAACTATTTTCAGTGAATGCATTCTGAAGAAGCTGTTCTTACCTTCAACTAAAATGAGTTCTTGGCAGTGGGGAGTGGAAACGGCAAGATGTTTGTGCCTTGACCTTCAGAGGTTCTCAAGGTTGATCCAAGGAAGGCTGACTGTCTGCTGGTCAGCCTTCATGCATTGAGTTATGATGTCTATGGTTTAATATGGACATAGAATCATTTTGTGACATTTAATGAAAACATCATGCTATGTTAATAGTACTGTCATTCTCGTTGGATTCTTTCTTATTTGTGTTTTGTTTTACTTTTTTAATTTTAGAGATAATCTATTGGTTAGGATGAGTGTACTAGGGCCTTTCTACCTATTTCCGTGGTGCTTGGTGAGCCAAAGCTTGACACTTCCTGGAGCCATTGCTACAACTTATATGTCATACTTTGTGCCATAATTACAGATCCAGAAAGGTGGAAGAGGATGAATATGAAGATTCTTCATCAAACCAAAAGTGGGTCTTGGCTCCAAAATCCCAAGATACAGATGTGACTCTTATTCTCAACAAGTTGCTAAGAGAATATGATAAGAAGCTGAGGCCTGATATTGGAAGTGAGTGTTGATGTTTGTTATTCCAGTAGGAAACATACTGTAATATATTTTTAAAGTTTTTATTTTAAATAATTGTAAAGTCACAGGAAGTTGCAAAGGTAGTGCAGAGTCACACAATTCGTGGGTATCAAACCAGGAGCTGACATTGGTACAGTGTGTGTACGTGGCTCCACATCATCTTTTCATGTGTGGATCTGTGTAATGACCACTGTAACTGAGACGCAGAACTGTTTTATCACCATGAAGATTCCCCTCCTGCTATCCCTCCTCCAAAATTTCTAACCCGTCAGCCACTAATTTGGTCTCTATTTCCGTATTTTTGTCATTTTGAGAATGTTGCATATGTACACTCATTCAGTATGTGACCTTTTGAGATTGGCTTTTCTTCCCTCAGCAAAATGATTTTGGGATCCATTCAAGTTGTTGCCTGTGTCAATAGTTTGTTCTTCTTATTGCTAAGCAATCTTCCATGGTATGGATAGACAAAAGTTTGATTAATGTTTATTGAGGAACATTTTGGTTGTTTCCAGGTTTTGACTATTACAAATAAATGACTATGTGCATTTGTTTGCAGGTAATTTGCGTGGACGTAAGATTTTATTCTCTGGGATAAATGCCCAGGAGTACGATTGCTAGGTCCTATGATAAATGTTGGTTTAATTTTTTTTAAGAAACCATCAAACTCTTTTCCAAAGTTTCTGTACCATTTTCTATCCCACCATCACTATGTGAGAGATCTTCACCAGCAATTGGTATTGTCACTATTTTTTGTTTTAGCTCCTCTAATAGGTGTATGTCCAATAGGTTGATATCTCATTGTGGTCTTAATCTACATTTTCCTAATTGTTAGTGGTATTAAATTTTCTTTATGTGCTTATTTGCCAATAATATATCCTCTTCATCAAAATGTCTCCTCATATTAGTTGCCCCTTTAAAAATTGGATTATTTTGTTTTATTTATTTTTCTCCTGCTTTGTTAAGAGTTCTTCCTGTAGTCTAGATATGATTCCTTGGCCAGATGTAGTTTTCAAATTTTTTCCCTCATGTGGCTTTTCTTTTCATCCTTTTAACAAGATCTTTCAAAGAGGAAAAGTTTTTAACATTGAGGAAGTCCAAGTTACTGATTGTTAACTGTTTTATGGAACATACTTTTGGAGTAATGTCTAAGAACTCTTCATGAAGCCCTAGTTCCTGAAGATTTTCTCCTTTTTTCTTCTAAAAGTTTTATAATTTTAGGTTTTACATTTAATTCATTATCAGTTTTGAGTTAGTTGTTATAAAAAATCAAGGTGTGAGGTTTAGAGCTAAGTTTCTTTTTCTTTTGCTCATGGATATCTGGTTACCTTATTACCATTTGTTGAAAAAACTATCCTTCCTCTTTGAATTATGTTTGCACATTTGTTGAAAGTCAGTTGGCTCAACTTCTGTGGGTTGTTTCTGGGATATCTATTTTCTTCCATTTATCTATGTGTCTATCACTGTGTCAGTACCCACAGTCTTGATTGTTACAGCTATGTAATATGCCTTGGAATTGGGTGGAAGTAATTCAACTTCTTTATTTATTTATTTTTAATATTTTATTTATTTATTTATTTTTGGCTGCATTGGGTCTTCGTTGCTACGTGCAGGCTTTCTCTAGTTGCGGGGGGCTACTCTTCGTTGTGGTGCGCGGGCTTCTCATTGTGGCTTCTCTTGTTGCGGAGCACGGGCTCTAGGCACGCAGGCTTCAGTAGTTGCAGCATGTGGGCTCAGTAATTGTGGCTCATGGGCTCTAGAGTGCAGGCTCAGTAGTTGTGGCTCACGAGCTTAGTTACTCCGCAGCACGTGAGATCTTCCTGGACCAGGGCTCGAAACCATGTCCCCTGCATTGGCAGGTGGATTCTTAACCACTGTGCCACCAGGGAAGTCCTCAACCTCTTTATTTTTCAAAATTATTTTAGCTCTTATAATACATATTTTTCATATGAATTCTAGAATTATCTTGTCTGTATCTACAAAAAATCTTGTGTTAAATCTTTATATCAATTTGGGAAGAATTGACATCTTTACTGTGTTGAGTATTTTGATCCATAGACAGGGTATGTCTTTTCATTTATTAAGATCTTCTTCAATACCTTACATTCAGTGTTTTACAGTTTTTAGTATACAAGTTCTGAATATATTTTGTTAGATTTGCACCTAAGTATTTCATGGGTTTGGAGTGCTTGTAAATGGTACTGTATTTTAAAATTTCCTTCTCCCTGTGTTCATTGCTAGTATACAGAAATATGGTTAATTTTTGTAAGTTAATGTTGTGTCCTCTGACTTGCCAAGCTCAGTAGTTTTAGGAAGTTTTGTTTGTTTGTTTGCTTTTGATAGGTTCCTTGGGATTTTCTGTGTACATCATCAGGTCTCCTGCAATTGAGACTTTTATTTCTTGCTTTCCCATCTGTATACCTTTTATTATTTTTTTTCTTACCTTGTTGCACTGGCTAGAACTTCCACTGCTACATGAATAGTTGTAGTGTGAGTGGACATCTTGCTTTGTTCTAGATCTTAGAGGAAGAGCATTCAGTTTTTCACAATTAAGTGTAATGTTAGCTAGAGATATTTTATATATATTCTTCACCAAGTTGAGAAATTTCCCTCTATTTCTAGTTTTCTGAGAGAATATATTTTTTTTGTCATGAATGGGTGTTGAACTTTGCCAAATACATTTTCTGGATCAGTTAATATGATCATGTGATTTTTTTTTTTAGACAGCTAATACGGTGAATTACATGGTTGATTTTCAAATACTGAACCAGCTTTGCATCCCCAGGATAAACCACACTTACTTATCATGTTTAATAATTCTCTTTTTTGAAAACTTTTAATATATTGCTGTATTCTATTTGCTAATCCTTTATAAACCTTTTAATATCAGTGGGGCCTATAATAATATTCCTTTCTTCATTTCTGATATTGGTAATTTGTGTCAACATTCTTTTTTTCTTTGTCATGTTGCTAGAGGTTGGTTCCATTGACCTTTATTTATTGATTGATTGATTGATTGATTGATTGATTGCTATGTTGGGTCTTCGTTTCTGTGCTAGGGCTTTCTCTAGCTGCGGCAAGCGGGGGCCACTCTTCATCGTGGTGCATGGGCCTCTCACTATCGTGGCCTCTCTTGTTGGGGAGCACAGGCTCCAGATGCGCAGGCTCAGTAGTTGTGGCTCACGGGCCTAGTTGCTCCGCGGCATGTGGGATCTTCCCAGACCAGGGCTCGAACCCCTGTCCCCTGCATTATCAGGCACTGCGCCACCAGGGAAACCCCCATTGACCTTTTTGAAGAACCAACTTTTTGTTTCATTATTTTTCTGTATTGCTTTTCTATTTTCAGTTTTATTATATTTTGCTTTTTATCTTTATTATTTACTTTCTTCTGTTTGCTTTGGGTTTATTTTGCTCTTCTTTTTTGAGGTAGCATTTAGAGTCTCGACTTGAGACTATTCTTTTCTAATGTAAGCATTTAATGCTCTAAATTGCCCTCTCTGCACTGTTTTAGCTGTATCTCACAGATTTTGATATTTTGTATTTTCATTTTCATTCAGTTCAATGTATTTTTTACTTTCCCTGAGATTTTTTCCCCCTTTAACTCATGGATTATTTATTTATTTATTTTTTAATATTTAAAAAAAATTATTCATTTTTTTTTTTGTCTGTGTTGGGTCTTCATTGCCGCATGCGGGCTTTCTCTAGTTGAGGTGAGCAGGGGCTACTCTTCATTGCGGTGCACAGGCTTCTCACTGCGGTGACTTCTCTTGTTGCAGAGCATGGGCTGTAGGTGCATGGGCTTCAGTAGTTGTGGCATGCGGACTCAGTAGTTGTGGCTTGCGGGCTCTAGAGCATAGGCTCAGTAGTTGTGGCACACGGGCTTAGTTGCTCCATGGCATAAAGGATCTTCCTGGACCAGGGCTTGAACCCATGTCCCCTGCATTGGCAAGCGGATCCTTAACCACTGTGCCACCAGGGAAGCCCCCTCATGGATTATTTAGAAGTGTGTTTTTAGTTTCCAAATGTTTGGAAGTCTTCCTGTTATCTGTTGGTAATTTCTAGTTTGATTCCATTGTGATCAGAGAACATATTCCGTATGAGTTCAAAATTCTTTTAAATTTGTTACTATTTAACTTATGGCCCAGTATATGTTTTGTTTTGGTGAATGTTCCATGGGTACTTGAAAAGAATGTGTATTCTGCTGTTACTGGATGAATTGGATCCTGTTGTTTGATGGTTTTGTTGAGTTCTTCTGTATCTTTGCTGATTTTCTATCTAGTTTTTCTATCAATTGTTTTGATAGATTAACAACTGATAGATTAAAAAAGACCAAGACAAGGGTAGTGTTCTTGGCGAGGAGAGAAATGCATACCTATTCATGGTGATGGTCAGAGAACATGGGCATTGTTGCAGACACATTTCTGATAGGATGCACCTAGTCTATGGCTTGTTTCCTTGTCTCCATGGGGCTCAGTTTCATTTAGAGCCCTGCAGCTTGCCAACCCTCACACTACCCCAGCTGCCCCGTCCCTCTGTTTTTCCAAGTTTGAGGCTCATTCTCCAATTTATCTGTATCAAGACATAGAATTACACTGGTCCCAGTAGGCATAGAATTTCAAAATCCTTGTGGTGTAGTGTGCAGAGGGTTTGGAGATGCATGTCCTGTGCAGTATTGGAGCAGTCTTATCATCTTTCTGTGTCTTAGTTGCCTCTTTCATACGATGAAGGAGGGGAACAAATTACTCTTAAACTTCCTTCTTGCTTTAAGGTATTTATTCACTGAGCAATACATCTAAATTACCATTGCACAAGGTTCATAAATTCAATTGTCACCACAGTTTTCCCATCATAATTACATAAAGAGTCTACCCAGTATGAAAAGTGTGCAGCAATTCTGCATTTACATGGAGAGAGAAGATTGAGAAAATGTTACTAATTTCCTCATTAATTGTCAGACATTGTGCTTGACCTTAGAGCAAAGATAAATAAGACTCGCTCTTTGCCCTTCTGGGTAAGTTTAGTCCAATTAGTCCTTTGTTTTTCTTGTGCTAGAACACAGCAAAGCGCCTTCCATACATGGTGCCATTGGAAATATTATTCAGCACCACATTCATCCTCTGAGGGGGAAAATTGGAAGAAAGTGGGTGAAAATGGGTAGAAAGTGGGTAAGCTTGGCTTCCAGCCCAGATCTCTGACTCTAGCTAGATCACTGCACTATTTATAGAAAATGCAAGGCAAGCCCATTCAAAATCAGGGGGCCCCTCTTACATACTCACATGACACAACACTTGGGAGGGGATGTTCTAAGGCTTTGTCATGTGCAACAGGCAAGCAGAATTCACAATTCTAAAGATTTTATTTTTCCTTTAAGGAAAAATAAGGAATTGTGAATTTTCCAAATGAAACAGCATAATACAAAGGACAAATGCTTCTTTCTTAGAAGGCAGCTCTTCTAAAGCCTCATGTCATTTGGTCCTCAGAAGTCATTTTCATATATCAGAAGAGCTCTGTGGTTTTTGAGTGAAAGAGATTTAAAAAACAACTAAATATAAAACCATATAGTAGTATGCTCCTCTTTGGTTTCATGACTTGAAAGTTCCACCATGCACATTGTCATGGTCCTGGGGCAGCAGAGTGATCTGATAAAGCGCCCCAGGGTCACTGGGTATCTTAGGACTCCTCTTCCTGTCTCACTTAAATGCTAAATAATGTCTAAGTGGCAGAATCCAGCAACTCACTGATGTTCAGAGTAACTGCCCAAGGACAGCTCTCCTGGTAAAAGATACTGAATTAGACACCATTTTTGTTCATGGTTTAGAGGGCTCTGCTTTAAGGGATAATTTACTATAAGTATCTGAATTTCTTTTCTCACTACTTTTTTTCACATGTAGCAATATTTTATTTGTTGTAACCATTGTGCTTCCTCATCAAGGTGCAGTCAACTTATATTTACGTAATACACTGCTGTGCATGGATTTATCAGTCGTTTGTTGTAATTACCAGTTTATTTGCTCCCCTCCATTATCAGTCCCATCCTCTCTCAGCCAGTTGGCCCATATTTACTGAGCATCCCCTCTGCATCCAGCCCTGGGCTGTGGACAGGTGGGGAGCTGCCTGACACTGCCTACGCTTGGGTTCTTCTGAGGGGGAGGGGAAGGGGAAGGGGAAGGGGTCTGCAGGTAGCATCTAGGATTTGCTAATGCTATTCCCACTTTGGAGTAAAGCAGGCCTGTTAAGGCTCTCCCTGGCTTAAACTCCTTGAAAACTCCACTTGCTTCTAGGATAAAGTCCAAGCCCCTTCAGATGACAAAGAGAGGTAAGTGGTCTCTGGCCCTTGCCTACTTTTTTTATGTGTCACACCATCTAGGAACACCCAGCCTCCTGTCTTCTTCAACTGCATCCTTGCTGTTATCTCTTTCCAGCCTGTGATCCTCTTAACCCCTCTCCCATTTCCCGCACGGAGCTCATTCCTGCCTCCCTTCCAGCCTCGATGTTTTCTTCCATGGCCTGCACTCCCTCACCTCCCTGCTGGGCTGGATCAAGTGTCTCTCCCCTGATTTCTTCTAGCATCAATTTTTCATCTTTCCCATGGGATTAATAAATTCTGAAGGACTGTCTTGAGGATGGCATAATGTGGTGTAACCATGAAACAGTTTCTGCAACATTTTTGTATACTTTTTACAAGTTTTCAGCTGAGAACTGTCCACTAGGACACAGTTCCTAATTCCTAACTTTAGATGCATCGGTTTACGTTGGCATCTCCCGACATACGTAGTACAACTGAATCCACAAAGATCCAACATCAGGAAATAAATTAAATGGCTCATCACTGTTATTGTCAACAGTAAGTAGAATCGAACAGACTCATTTATGTTGCATAGAAGTAACATGTCCACACGTTACTCTAATTAGTTTTCAGAATACAAATTGTGATCATTGTGTTTTAAAAATACTCACTATTTTCCCAGCTATTGTCTCTCCTCAGCTAACTTCTGAATTATGGATGTATCTGTTTTAGTTCCCCATCTTTAACTATCCGTCATTCTAAGTAATACTTCAGCTGTGTCCCTTGCTAGTTCAGGGCTATGCAGGGTGTCATTTATCTCGGCAACATATCTTGTCGTGTGGGCTCAAAAATGCTGGAGGAGGATAAACCTTTTAATAAGATAATTGTGTAAAGGAAGGGAAATGACCTGAATGAGTTTTTCTCCCTTCGGGGTTTCAAGAAATTTGAAGCACTCTCCTGAAAATAGATTATTACAGAATACAAATTCCCTCCCTGTCCATAATCTGGCCAGTCTACGCCAAATGCAATCAGTGTTGGGAAAAATAAAATTGGCTTTTAAAGGTGAATGAACATGGTGAAGACATGCACAATGCGTAGAGATGACCCATGGGCTCATTTAATTCAGGCAGAACATCTGAAAAGCCTCCTCTTGGCTGTGTCTGTAGCCAGAGGGGTTAATTTTCTGTTCCTCTTCCTCAGGTGTTTGCATATCTGGATTTCTTTTCCTGGCTTTCCTAAAGCTTATTTTCCAAGTTTAATTAGAATTTCTTCTAAATGTGGAATTAGGAACATCCAGTGTGAGAGGAAGCTGATGATGTGGGTGGTGAGGAGGTGCCTCGGTGGCAGAAGACAGGCCCCCAGCTCCTCCCAGTAGGGGGTGCCCACCGGCCCCACCAGAGTCAGAGCCTGAGAGGAGATGCCACTGCCCCTTCTTTCCTTCAGGCTTGCGGAGAGGCCTTGGTAGCCCAGCACTGACTCAGGTACTGATGTGACCCAGACAGACCCTGTGGGGTACTGCAGGAGGAACTCCTGCCCTTGCCAGGGTTGTGTTCCCGATGAGGTAGGAAGAGGGAAAATGAGTAAATAGTGGGAATGTGATCCCCAATGGGACAGGAGTTAGCTCTGTTGCAGAAAATAGATGTTAAAAAAGTAAAAGAAATAATAAGTGGGCCTTAAAGTATAATTTTTAAAGCAAGCCTTATCATGCTGCTCTTTAATATCTTTCAGTGAAAAATTATGAGCATAATTGAGTTACCATAGAACTGTGAAATGAATGCTTATAGACTTTTGGTCACAGATGTGATAACTCTGAGAGAGGCCTGGCTCAGCCCATGGAAAGCCAGAGGAAGTTCCCACATCTTCCTCACCTGGTTCCTGGGGTGTATAAATGTGACAGCTCCTGCCAAGCCCTGCCAGGGTTTTGAGAGTTCAAGTTGGATCGCTGAATTTGAGAGAATTTTGAAATGTGTGAAGGGCTGTACAAAGAATTAAATATTTAGATATATTATGATTTATATTGGTTCTATAGAATTGTCCATCCTGATGGGTTTCATATTTTAAGAAAAAATAAGAGACACGAGGTTTTAATTAAAAGGAATGAAGTATAAAGGTTGAAGTGCAGGTGCTTGTATGTCAGAGGAAGAGGGAGTTGGAGGTAAGATGGGGGATATTTTGGGGTCCCTAAAGCACACAATCTAGCTGCCTCATCTGGGCACAGATTTTTGGATGACCGCTCTGACTAACTCAAGTCAAACTATTTTTTCCATTCTTACTGCACAGCAGATGACTGTTTCAACTGAACATTTAGGTTAGCCTGGCTATTCCTCACCTAAAAAGCACAGCCTACTCTACAGACAGGTGAGTTGTCATTTCTGGGCAATTACTGTATATCCAGATAATAATTCAACTGTATTCACTGCACTCTCAGAACAGATGTAGGAGGAGAGGAAACAGGCACTCTTAATTGCTGTGCTTGAAGTAAGAGCTATTCCTGTAGACTTAGCTGTTTATCTCACAAATTTAATTCATATGCATAGGGGAGGTGGAGAACAAATTTTGTGGAGAAATTATACCTGTCATCTCCAGGAGAAACTAATTAGGTATCCAGAGGATTCTGAGTGAAGAGCCATTACCTCAGCTCAACACATGTTGGCAGGTGACCCTTCCCTGCGTATTCCCCACCTTTCACACACATACCTTAGTCCCATGGCACGCTTACCTAAGGCACCATTCTGTGTAAGACAAGGCCATATTATAGCTTATGCGTGCAGTTCAGTTCATTAAAAATACTTTTTACTAGGCTATTATTTCTTGTAGAGAAAGAATATAATGGGGGTTCAATATATAAGTATTTTATTTTTTCTTATATGTAATTTGGTAAATAACTCAGGTCACATGTCCCTAGGAATAATCTAATGACTGCACTTGATTTGAATATGCAGTTCAGTTTATAGAATAACAAATGATCTATTTCTTATGTTTATTCATTACTACTGTAGGAATTGAGCAAATTAGCTTCATGTGGATTAGAGAGTGTTTGAGTGAGAACAAATCTGGACTCACATAATGGGTTCTTCTACCAGTTACCAGCAGATTCCCTGACCTCACTGATGGAGGTTTCCATCTCTAAATGGAATAATTAAAATGACATTCAAGTCCTGTTGTAAGAGTTATAGACTATAACACCTGGCCCATAGAGAGGACAGAAAGTGGCAGGTGCCTTGTGTCCCCTGTGTTCCCAGACTGGCACACTTGTGGTGTGGTTTCAGCTTGGTTTATGTGCAGTGGAATAGAGCCCTCAGCTCCACTGTCATGAAAACTGTGTCTTAAATTGAGACTTCTGTTGAGCTGTCAGCATTTCATCAGTCTGTAATTAATATCCTGATCTAAAAATATCTCACAGATACTTTTATAAAGTTGTACTGAGCCCATGCTGATTAGGTTGTTATCCTACTAATTCACATTTGAGGGACGAATGCAGATGTAATAATCATAGTTTTCAAGTTGATGACCTTTACCCATTTCACCCTCCTGTTGCCCTGCCCCTTTCCCTCTGATAACCACTACTCTGTTCTCTGTATCTATGTGTTTGTTTTGTGTTGTTTGGTTTGATGATTTATTTTGTTTGTTTTTTCTTTTCCATTATGGCTTATTACAGGATACTGAATATAGTTCCCTGTTCTATACTGTAGGACCTTGTGTTTTCTATTTTATATACAGTAGTATTTATCTGCTAATCTCAAACTCCCCACCCCCTTTCCTCTTTGGTGACCATAAGTTTGTTTTCTACGTCTGTGAGTCTATTTCTGTTTTGTAAATAAGTTCATTTGTATCATATTTTAGATTCCACATATAAGTGGTATCATATGATATTTGTCTTTCTCTGTCTGACTTACTTCCCTTAGTATGATAATCTCCAGGTCCATCCATGTTGCTGCAAATGGCATTATTTCATTCTTTTTTATGGCTGAGTAATATTCCATTATATATATGTACCACATCTTCTTTATCCATTCATCTGTTGATGGACATTTAGGTTGCTTCCATGTCTTGGCTATTGTAAATAGTGCTGCTGTGAACATTGGGGTGCATGTATCTTTTTGAATTAGCATTTTCTTCAGATATGTGCCCAGGATTGGGATTGCTGGGTCATGTGGCAACTCTAGTTTTAGTTTTTGAAGTTATCTCTATATTGTTTTTCACAGTGGCTGTACCAGTTTACATTCCCACCAACAGTGTAGGAGGATTCCCTTTTCTCCACACCCTCTCCAGCATTTATTATTTGTAGACTTTTTGATGATGGCCATTCTGACAGATGTGAGGGGATACACCATTGTAGTTTTGATTTACATTTTTCTAATAATAAGCAATGTTGAACATCTTTTCATGGGCCTGTTGGTCATCTGTATGTCTTTCTTGAGAAATATCTATTTAGATGTTCTGCCCATTTTTTGATTGGGTTGTTTTTTTGTTATTGATTATATGAGCTCTTTGTATATTTTGGAAATTAATCCCTTGGTGGTCATGTTGTTTGCACATTTTTTTTTCCCATTCTGGTTGTCTTATCATTTTCTTTATGGTTTCCTTTGCTGTGTAAAAGCTTATGCATTTAATTAGGTTTCCATTTGTTTATTTTGCTTCTATTTCCATTGCCTTGGGAGACTGACCTAAGAAAACATTGCTACGATTTATGTCAGAGAATGTTTTGCCTATGTTCTCTTCCAGGAGTTTTATGGTGTCATGTCTTATATTTAAGCCTTTAAGCCATTTTGAGTTTATTTTTGTGTATTGTATGAGGGAGTGTTCTAACTTCATTGATTTACATGTGGCTTTCAAGCTTTCCTAACACCACTTCCTGAAGAGCCTGTCTTTTTCTCCATTGTATATTCTTGCCTTCTTTGTCAAAGATTAATTGACTGAAGATGTGGGTTTATTTCTGGTGTTTGTTTTTTATATTGCACATATGAGTGAGATCATACAGTATTTGTCTTTCTGTCTGACTCATTTCACTAAGCAGAATACCCTCAAGGTCCATCCATGGTGTCACACATGGAAAGATTTCATGGCTTTTTTGGCTGCACTATGTGGCTTGTGGGATTTTTAGTTCCCTGACCAGGGATTGAACCCCTGCTCTTGGCAGTGAGGGCACAGAGTCCTAACCACTGGACCACCAGGGAAATCCCAGATTTCATCTTTTTTTTATGGCTGAGTAGTATTCCATTGTGTATATGTATGTGTATATATGTATATAAACATCTGTATATGCATATTATATCTTCTTTATCCATTCATCTGTTGATGGGCCCTTAAGTTGTTTCCATATCTTGGCTATTATAAATAATGCTGCAGTGAACATAATGCATATATCTTTTTCAGTTAGTGTTTTCTTGTATTCTTTGTATATGTACCTAGGAGTGGGATATCTGGATCATATGGTAGTTCTATTCTTAATTTTTTGAGGAATTTCCATACTGTTTTCCATAGTGGGTGCACCACTATACATTCCCACCAACAGTGTATGAGGGCTCCCTTTTCTCCACATCCTTGCCAACATTTGTTACTTCTTGCCTAATGATAATAGTCCTTCTAACCAGCATGAGGTGGTATCTCCCTGTGGTTTTGATTTGCATTTTAGTGATGTTGAAAATCTTTTCATGTGCCTGTTGGCCACCTGTATGTCTATTTTTGGAAAAATGTCTATTCAGTTCCTCTGCTTATTTTTTTTTTTTTTTTTTTTTTTTAAATTTTTATTTATTATTTATTTATTATGTTTATTTTTGGCTGTGTTGGGTCTTCGTTTCTGTGCGAGGGCTTTCTCCAGTTGCGGCGAGCGGGGGAGTACTCTTCATCGCGGTGCGCGGGCCTCTCACTATCGCGGCCTCTCTTGTTGCGGAGCAGAGGCTCCAGACGCGCAGGCTCAGTAGTTGTGGCTCACGGGCCCAGTTGCTCCGCGGCATGTGGGATCTTCCCAGACCAGGGCTCGAACCCGTGTCCCCTGCATTGGCAGGCAGATTCTCAACCACTGCGCCACCAGGGAAGCCCCCTCTGCTTATTTTTTTAATCAAGTTATTTTGTTGTTGATGTTGTTGAATTGTATGAGTTCTTTATCTATTTTAGATATTAACCCCTTATTAGTTATATGATTTGGAAATATATTCTCCCATTCAGTTGTCTTTTTGTTTTGTTGATCGTTTCCTGTGCTGTCCTTTTTAGTTTCGTGTAGTCCCATTTGTTTATTTTTGCCTTTGTTTCCTGTGTTGCTTGGGGAGACATATCTTGAAAGATATTGCTGTGACTGATGTCAAAGAGTGTAATGCCTATGTTTTCTTCTAGTTTTATGGTTTCAGGTCTTCCTTTCAAGTCTTTAATTCATTTTGAGTTGATTTCTGTGTACGGTGTGAGATAGAGGTCAAGGTCCATTTTTTTGCTTATAGCTCTCCAGATCTCCCAACACCATTTATTGAAGAGATTATCCTTTCTCCAGTGTATGTTCTTTGCTACTTTGTCATAAATTAGTTGTCCATATGTGCATGGGTTATTTCTGGGCTCTCAGTTCTGTTCTATTGATCTACTTATCTGTATTCCTGCCAATACCATGCTGTTTTGATTATGATAGCTTTGTAGTATATTGAATATTTTGAAAACAGGTAGTGTGATACCTCCAGCTTTATTCTTTTTTTTCTCACAATTGCTTTGGTTATTCAGGGTCTCTTGTATTTCCATACAATTTTAGAATTATTTGTTCTAGTTCTGTGAAAAATGCCATTGGTATTTTGATAGGAATTGCATTATGTCTGTAGATAACTTTAGATAGTATGGACATTTTAATAATGTTAATTCTTCCAATCCATGAGCATGAAGTATCTCTCCATTTATTTGTGTTGTCTTCACTTTCATTAACTAGTGTTTTAGCTTTCAGTGTATATGTCTTTCACCTCCTTGGTTAAATTTCTTCTTAGATATTTTATTCT
Source organism: Balaenoptera physalus (assembly GCF_965194825.1). Classification (NCBI taxonomy): domain Eukaryota; kingdom Metazoa; phylum Chordata; class Mammalia; order Artiodactyla; family Balaenopteridae; genus Balaenoptera; species Balaenoptera physalus. Next base: position 127,709,652 of record NC_138883.1, read on the forward strand.
TTTTGTTAGTGATTGTAAATGGGATTGTTTTCTTAATTTCTCCTTCTGTTAGCTCATTGTTAGAATATAGAAACAAAACAGATTTTGTACCCTGCAACTTCACTGTATTTGTTTATTATTTCTAAGAGTTTTTTGGTGGAGTCTTTAAGGTTTTCTATATATAAAATTGTGTCATCCACGAATAGTGACAGTTTTACTGTTTTACCTTTCCAATTTGGATGCCTTTTTTTCTTTTCCTTGCCTAGTTTTTCTGACTATGACTTACATTATGTTGAAAAGAGTGGCAAGAGTGGACATCTTTGTCTTGTTTCTGATTTCAGAGGGATAGCTTTCAGTTTTTCACCATTGAGTATGATGTTAGCTGTGGGTTTGTCATTGTATGGCTTTTACTATGTTGAGGTTGATTCCTTTCATACCCATTTTATTGAAAGTTTTTATCATAAATGGATGTCGAATTTTTTCAAATGCTTTTCTGCATCTATGGAGATGATCATCTGGTTTTTATCCTTCATTTTGTTAATGTGACATATCACATTGATATATGGATATTGAACCATCCTTGCATTCCTGGAATAAATTTCACTTGATCATGGTGTATGATCATTTTAATGCATTGTTGTATTCTGTTAATATTTTATTAAGGATTTTTACATCTATGTTCATCAGAGATACTGGCTTGTAATTTTCTTTTTTAGTTGTTGTTTGTGTCTGGTTTTGGTATCAGGATAATATTGGCTTTGTAAAATGAATTAGCAAGTATTCCCTTCTCTTCAATTTTTGGGAAGAGTTTGAGAATGATAGGTATTAAATCTTCCTTGAATGTTTTTTAGAATTCACCTGTGAAGCCTATGGTTTTGCTTTTGGGGGAGGTTTTTGATAACTGTTTCAATCTCTTTGCTAGTGATCAGTCTATTCAGGTTTTTTGTTTCTTTGTGATTCAGTCTTAGAAGGTTGTGTGATTCTAAGAATTTTTCCATTTCTTCTAGGTTGTTCAATTTGTTGGCATAAAGCTGTTCATAATGTTCTTTTATAATCCTTTGTATTTCTGTGGTATCCATTATTATTTCTCCTCTTTCATTTCTGGTTTTATTTATTAGAGCCTAGTCTCTTTTTTTGTCAGTGAGTTCAGATAAAGGTTTGTCAATTTTGTTTATCTTTTCAAAGAATCAGCTCTTAGTTTCATAGATCTTTTCTATTGTCTTTTTAGTCTGTATTTCATTTATTTCTGCTCTGATCTTTATTGTTTCCTTCCTTCTGCTCACTTTGGGCTTCGTTTATTCTTATTTTCCTAGCTCCTTTAGGTGAAAGGTGAGATTATTTGAGGTTTTTCTTATTACTTGAGATAGGTCTGTATTGCCATAAACCTCCCTTTTAATACTCTTTTGTTGCATCCTATAGATTTTGGTATGTTGTGTTTTCATTTTCATTTGTCTTCCAGTATTTTAAAATTTCTCCTTTGATTTCTTCATTGACCCAGTAGTTGTTCAGTAGTATGTTGTTCATTCTCCACATATTTGTGATTTTTCCAGCTTTCTTCTTGTAGTTGATTTTTAGTTTCATACCGCTGTGATTAGAAAAGATGCTTGAAATGATTTCATTCTTCTTAAATTTACTGAGACTTGTTTGGTGTCTCAACATATATGGTTTGTTCTTGAGAAAGTTCCATGTGAAGTTGAGAAGAATGTGTGTTCTTTTGCTTTTGGATGGAATTTTTTGTACAAATCTATCAAATCCATCTGCCCTATGTTTCATTTCAGGCCACTGTTTCCTTGTTGACTGTCTGGATGATCTATCCATTATTGTACATGGGCTGTTAAAGTTATTGTGTTGCTGTCATTTTCTCCCTTTAGATCTATTAGTAACTGCTTTATATATTTTGGTGCTCCTATGTTAATTGCATTTATATTAATAACTGTTATGTCTTCTTTGATGAATTGTTCTCTTTATCATTATATACTGTACATCTTTGTCTCTTGTTAGCTTTTTTGGCTTGAAGTCTACTTTGTCTGATACGAGTATGGCTATACCACTTGCTTTTGGCTGTCATTTACTTGGAGTATCATTTTACATCCCTTCACTTTGAGGCTATATTTGTCTTCAGAGCTGAGATGATTCTCCTGAGGCAGCATATAGTTGGGGCTTGTTTTTGGAATCCATCCAGCCACTGCGTGTCTTTTAATTGGTGAACTCAATCCATTTGCCTTTACAGTAATTATTGATAGATGTGAAGTTAGTATTACCATTTTTTCTTTTGTTTTGTGGTTGCTTTATATATCCAGTTTCTTTTTCTTTGTGCTTCTGCCTGTCATTTGGTGCGGTGGTTTTCTATGATGTTTTTCTCAGTTTCCTCTTTTTTATGTTTGTTGTCTCTGCTCTAGATTTATGTTTTGTGGTTACCATGAGGTTTTTATAAAACATCTCATAGATGAAATAGTCCATTGTCTGCTGATAGCATCTTATCTCCATTTACCTGTATGGGTTTTGTACTTTTCCTCTTCCCCCATTTTTTGTTGTCTCAAATTATTCATTTTTATGTTGTGAGTTGGTTAACAAATTGAAATAGCTATCGTTATTTTTTTCTCCCTTTTATTCTCTTTAAGCTTTATGCTATAATTAAATGTTTAAAAACCTATTCTGATATACAGTTGCAATTTTCTGATTCTCTCTATTTATCACCTTAGTCAAAGTTTTGTGTGCTTTTTGTCTTTTTGATTCTGGTAGAAAAGTTTCTTTCAACTTTTCTTATACGTCAAGTCTAGTGTTGATGAACTTCCTCAACTTTTGTTTTTCTGGGAAAACCTTTACTTCTCCTTCATATCTGAGTGACAGCTTTGCTGGATAGAGTGTTCTTGGATGAAAGGTTTTATCTTTTAGTATTTTGAGAATGTCATTCCCCTCCTGCCTGGCCTATAGGATTTCTGCTGAGAAGTCTGCTGGTAGCCTAATGGGGGTACCTTTGTAGGTTACCATCCTTTTTTTCCTCTGGCTGCCTTTAAAATTATTTCTTTGTCACTGACTTTTGACAGTTTTAATATAGTGTGCCTTGGAGAAGGTCTTTTTGCATTCAGGTAGTTAAGTGTTCTCTTAGCTTCATAGACTTGTATATCCAGTTCCTTCTGCAGGTTTGGGAAGTTCTCAGCTATTGTTTCTTTCTTTCTTTCTTTCTTTTTTAACATCTTTATTGGAGTATAATTGCTTTACAATGTTGTGTTAGTTTCTGCTGTATAACAAAGTGAATCAGCTATATGTATGCATATATCCCCCTATCCCCTCCCTCTTGTGTCTCCCTCCTGCCCTTCCTATTCCACCCCTCTAGGTGGTCACAAAGCACCGAGCTGATCAAATAAGCTCTCTGCTCCCTTTTCGCTCTCTTCTCCTTCTGGGTTACTCGTTATCCTAATGTTGCCCTTCCTAAAAGAACTGAATAGCTCTCAGAATTTCCTCATTTTTTCAGATCTCAATTCTCTTTCTCTTCAACTTGCATCACTTCTAATTTCTACCTTTGAGTTCACTAATTCTCTCTTCCATATGGTCTACTCTATTTCCAATGCTTTCTAATGCATTCTTCATTTTGTTTATTGAGTTCTTCAGCTACAGGATTTGTTTGGTTCTTTTCGAGTTTCAATCTCTTTGGTAAAGTTTTCCTTATGTTCATTAATTTTATTTCTGAGGTCATTGAACTGCCTTTCTGAGTTTTCTTGTAGCTAATTGAGTTTCTTCATGACAGCTGTTTTGAATTCTCGATCAGTTTGGTTGCAGTATTCCATGACTTTAAGTTTGGTTTCTGGAGAATTATTGTTTTCTTTTTGTAGTACAGTGTTACTATGATTCTTCACAGTCCTTCATGAGTTGTTTCTCTGCCAATGCATTTTAGCGAACACCTTTCTTTAGGTAAGGCTTTTTTTTCACTTCATTCTGACGATTCAACAGGTTAGAAATTACAGGCCTTTCTTTTGTGTTCCAGTAGGTGGCGCTATAGGACAAGTTTTGGTTTTTCTTACCTGAGCCACCCCTGGTTGTATTTGAAAATTGGCACTTTTCACCCTTCACCGCCTTTGTCAGAGGTGTTACCCAGCGCCCTTGTTATCCATTGCTCCTGCCTCTGGAGTCATTGGTGCCTTGCTGCTTGTGTCACTGGCCTCACTGCCTGGGGCACTGGAATGGTGAGCTTTTCTGCTGTATATGGGATCTCCTGAGTCACAGGCTTGTTGGGGGTGGGAGGAGCTGGGGTTGAACGTGCCTCTGCCATGTCTGGTGTTCTCAGGTTTATGGGCTCCCCCATTGCACTGGGGACAGGGGGTGGGGGCGGGAGGCTTTCACAACTCTGGTGGCTGGAGGGACAGGGTCCCAGGTCTTACTGCCACTGCTGCCCAGTTAGCTATGGCCACAGGTGTCACTGTGGCTGGGAGATTGGAGTCATGTGAGCTGCCTCCTTTGCTGCTTCCAGGTTCTCTGGGGCTGGGGGACAAGGATTGCAGGCACCACCTCCATTGTTCCCGTGGTTCCACCTCCTCTGTGTGTTCCAGTCCACCCACCTTTAGATGTGCAGATGTGTGGAATTCTCTGGCGTCCCAGTGTGTTGGACACACGTACCTTTGATAAAGTATGGGTGTTTTACTGGTTGTAGGTTGAAGGGGAGAGACAAAGAGGACATCTCACTATACTATGATGCTGATGTAACTCCTGATTTGCTCTGTTTTTCATTTCTTAAAATGGAAGATGATGTCATTGATTTGAGATCCTCTTCAATTTTAATGTTTAGTGCTATAAATTTCCTCCTAAATATGACTACAGCAGCATCCCACAGATTTCAAAATGTTTTTAAAAATATTTATTTATTTATTTGGCTGCGCCAGGTCTTAGTTGTGGCATGCGGGATCTTTTAGTTGTGGCATGCGTGCTCTTAGTTGCGGCATGCATGTGGGATCTAGTTCTCTGACCAGGGATCATACCCGGGCCCCTGCATTGGGAGCACGGAGTCTCAACCACTGGGCCACCAGGGAAGTCCCAGATTTCAGTATTTGATTTCATTTACATTCAATAAAAAAATACCTACTAATTTCCTTTTTTTCTTGACCAATGTGTGCTTCATTTAGATGTGTGGTATTCATTTTCCAAACATTTGAGATTATTCCAGATACCTTTGGCTATTGATTTATAATGTATTTCCACTGTGGTCAGTGAACATACATTGTATAACTTGAATTCTTTTAAATTTGAGACTTGTTTTATGGCCTAGAATATGATTTGTATTATATACACTTGGAAAGTGTGTATTATGCTATTGTTAGGTGGAGTGTTCTTTAAGTTAGTTCAATTAAGTGAAGCTGGTACATACTTTTGTAAAAGTCTACTTGCTGACTTTTGAAACCTATTTTTATCAATCATTGAGAGTAGAGGATTGAAATCTCTGGCAATAAATGTGGATGTTGATTAATAAATAAATGTTGATTAATATGTTGATTAATAAATGTTGATTTCTCTTTATAGCTCTATAAGTGTTTGAATCAATAATTTTGAAACACTGTTATTAGGGGTAAAAGCATTTAGAATTTTTATGTCCTCTTGATTAATTGACCAGTTTATCATTAGAAAATGAATATCTTTATACCTGGCAATATTGTTTGCTGTGAAATCTACTTTAATGATAAAGTAGACATTCAGCTCTCTTTTGAGTAGTGTTAGTATAGTATAGGTCTTTCCACCCTTTTACTTTTAACCTGTATTTGTCATTAGGTTAAATGTGTGCTTCTTGTAGGCACCATATAGGTAGGTCTTGCTTTTTTAATCCAATCTGACAATATTTGCATTTTAATTGGAGTCTTTAGACCATTTACATTTAATGTGATTATTGATGTGATTAGATTTGTCTGTCATCTTCTTGTTGGTTTTTTGTAGATCCTGTGTCTGTTGTTCCTTTTCTCCTCTTTTTATGATTCCATTTTATTCGCTTTATTATTAGCTATAACCCTTTATTTTGCTATTTTAGTAATTGTGTTAAAGATTTGTAGTATACATCTTTAACTTAGTCATAGTCTACCTTCAGGTGATATTAAACTATTTCACACATAATATAAAAACATTGTGGTAGTATATTTCTGTCTCTTCCCTCCCAGACTTTATGCTGTTGTGGTCATTCTTTCACTTAAACATATGTTATGAACCCTATAATACATTGTTATTATTTTTATTTAAATACACATTTATCTCTTAAATAGATTAAATTATATATTAATTACACACTCATGTCATTCCTATTTCTGGTTCTTTTCCTTCCTGTGTGTAAATAGATATTTCTGTCTTTTATCATTTTCCATCTACTTAAAGGACTTTCTTTAACTTTTCTATTAGTATGAGTCTGTTGGTGATGAGTTCTTTCAGTATTTGTATGCCTGAAAATATTTTTAGTTTACCTTCTTTTCTTAACATCTTATTGGGATATAGTCCTTATACCACAAGATTCATCCAATTAAAGTGTACAATTCAGTGGTCTTTAGATGTTCACAAAGTTATGTAACCATGACCTTTTAATTACTCCTAAAAGGAGATAAGTACCTATTAGCAGTTACTCCCCATTGTTCCTACAACCACCCATTGTTCCTACAACCACCAGAATGGATTTGTCCATTCTGGACTTTGCATATAAATGGAATCATAGAATATGTGGACTTCTGTCTCTGACTTCTCTTACTTAGAATAATGTTTTTAAGATTCATTTATATGATAGAATATATCAGTATTTCATTCTTTCTATTGCTGAATAATATTCTGTTGTATGGCTATGCCATATTTTGTTCATCTCTTTATTAATTAATAATAATAAAGTTCAGTAAGGCATTTTGATTGTTTTCACTTTTGGCTGGTCTGAATAATATTGGTATGACTATGTGTGTATTTTGTGTGGACATATATTTTGATTTCTCACAGATGATAAATGCAGGAGTGGAATTGCTGGGTGATTTCTTTTTGGAACCATTGTTTATTTAGAAGTGTGTTGTTTATTCTCCACGTATTTGTGTATTTATCAAGATTCCTTCTGTTATCTCTAATATATTTCCATTATGGTTGTAAAACATACTTTCAATGACTTCAGTCCTTTTACATTTGTCAAAGCTTGTTTTATGGTCTAGCTCATGCTCTATCATCTAGAATGTTCTTTGTCCACTTAAGAAAAATGTGTATTTTACTGTTGGGTAGAATGTTCTATAGAAGTGTGTTAAGTCTTGTGATTTTATAGTGTTGTTCAAGTCCTCTACCTCCCTGTAGATCTTATGCTTAGTTCTGTTGTTGAAAGTAGAGACTTGAAGTCTTCAAGTATATATTGAATTATCTGTTACTTCTTTCAATTATATCAGGTTTTTTCTTTATGTAATTTTGAGCTGTGTTAATATTTATATTTACTGTTATTTGCCAACATATTAACTTTTATCATTATGAAAGATTCCTCTTTATCTCTAATAGTGTTTTTAAAATTTAAAATATATTCTGTCTAATATTAATATAGTTATTTCAGTTTCTTTGGTTACTAGTTGCATCATACATCCTTTTCCATCTTTTTGATTTCAAACTATTTGTATCTTTGAATCTAGAATGTGTCTCCTGAAAACAACAAAGTGTTTGATCTTGTTTTTATACTTATTTGGATCGTGTTTTTAGTTTACATTTAATGAAGTTATTAATGTGGCTAGACTTATATCTGACATTTTCTTTTTGTTTTCGATGTCTCAAGTCTTCTTTTGTTTCTCTATTCCTCCCTTAATGCTTTATTTTGTATTAAATGAATATTTCCTGTTACAACATTTTAGTTTCTTTAATGATTTTTTAAAAAATCTTTATTTTTTAGAGCAGTTTTATGTTTACAATAAAATTGAGAGGAAGGTATGGAGATTTCCTGTATACCCCCATCCCTACACATGCATAACCTTGCCTTTTATCAACATCACCACAAGAATAATGTATTTTTCCAAGGATAAACCTACACTGATGCATCATGATCTCACAAAGTCTGTAGTTTACCTTATGGATCACTCTTGGTGTTACACATTCTACAGGTTTGGACAAATGTATAATGACATGTATCCATCATTGTAATATCATACAGAGTATTTCACTGCCTTGAGAATCCCCTGTGCTCAGTGCTCTGTTTACTCATCTCCCCCACCCTGGCAACCACTGATCTTTTTACTGTGTCCATATTTTGCCTCTTCCAGAGTGTCATATAGGTGGAAAGTAGCCTTTTCAGATTGGCTTCTTTCACTTAGTAATATGCATTTAAGACTCCTCCACTTCTTTTCATGGCTTGATAGCTTATTTCTTTTTCATGCTAATAATGTCTTATGGTCCAGATATTGCACAGTTTATTCATTCACCTACTGAAGGACATCTTGGTTGCTTGCAAGTTTTGGCACTTGTTAATAAAACTGCTATAAGGGGCTTCCCTGGTGGTGCAGTGGTTGAGAATCTGCCTGCCAATGCAGGGGACACGGGTTCGAGCCGTGGTCTGGGAAAATCCCACATGCCTCGGAGCAACTAGGCCCGTGAGCCACAACTACTGAGCCTGCGCATCTGGAGCCTGTGCTCCACAACAAGAGAGGCCACGATAGTGAGAGGCCCACGCACCACGATGAAGAGTGGCCCCCGCTTGCCGCAACTGGAGAAAGCTCTCGCACAGAAACGAAGACCCAACACAGCCAAAAATAAATAATAAATAAATAAATAATTATTTAAAAAAAAAAAAACCAACAAAAAAACTGCTATAAGTACCTCTGGACAGGTTTTTTGTGTGGATTAATGATTTTTAAATTATATTTTTTGAATTATTTTCTCAGTATTTGTAAGCCTATCACAGTATACATCTTATCAAAATCTTTGCTACTCTTAACAATATCTACCTTAGATTATATTAACTTAATTTGAATTAAATATAGGAACTTGCTCTAATAGCCCCATTCACACACCCATTTTTGTGTTGTTATACATACTATATCTCTATATATTATAAATGGAATAATTTATTTTTATAATTATTATTTTAGATAATCTTATGTTTTTTTAAAGTATATTTACCATTTAAATGCTATAGTTATTTATCATTTCTGATTCTTGTCATTTCTTCCTAGGGGTTAAAGTTGTCATGTGGGGTCATTACCTATTTCAATCAGCTGTGTTCCCACCCACCTTCTCTGTGCTCTTATTGTTAAATATATTACTTGTCTTTTTGTTATTGTTAAATGTATTTTATTAAATATATTTGTTAACAAATATATTTGTTATGTATTTTATTTATAAATATGTTGCTTGTTATAGGCCTAACAATACAATTATATGCATATTGCTTTTTGCAATTGCTTTTTAACTTAGTTAAGAAGAAAAAGGAGAAGGTATATGCAATTATGCTTTTTTTTGTGTAATAATCTACATAGTTATCTTTATCTGGGTTCTGTTTTTTTGTTTAGATTTGAATTACTGTCTGGAGTCATTTGCTTTCCACCTGAAGAACTCCCTTAGTGTTTCTTGTAGGGCAGGTCTGCTAGCAACAGGTTCTCTCAGTTTTTTGTTTATCTGGGAATATCTGTATTTTGCCTTTACAGTTGACCCTTGAATGTCATGGGTTTGAACTGCAAAGGTCCATTTATATGTGGATTTTTTTCAGTTGTAAATACTACAGTACAGACAGTCTGTGGTTGGTTGAATCCGCAGATGTGGAACTGCAGATATGGAGGAGCCATGTAGTTATAGGCTGATTTTTTGACCTCGTGGAGGGTTGGTGCCCCCAAGTCCTGAGTTGTTCAAGGGTCAACTGTGTTTTGAAAGACAGTTTTTTATACACAACACTTAGAATATGTCATCCCCCTGCCTTCTGCCCTTCATTGTTTCTGATGATAAGTTGATTTTTAATCTAATTGAGCTTCCTTGTATGTGATGAGTTATTTTTCTCTTTCTGCTTTAAGGATTTTCTCTGTATTTTGAGGTTTCAACATCTTGACTGTGATGTGTATAAATGTGGATTTCTTTGTGTTTATCTTTCTTGGGGTTAAGTTTCTTAGGTGTGTAGATTATTGTTTCTCATCTAATTTGGGAAGATTTTAAATTGTATTTCTCTGACTGTATACTCTGCCCCTTCGCCTTTCTCCTTCTGATATTTCCAAGATGTATTGATGTATTCAGTGGTATCCTGCATTTCTCTGAATCTCTGTTAATTTTTTTTCACTCTTTTTCTCTTTTTGTTCTTCAAATTCGTTCTATTAAGTTATCCTCAAGTATGGCAATTCTTTCTTCTACCAGTTCAAACCTACTCTTGAGTCTCTCCAGTGAATTTTTTATTTTGGTTATTATACTTTTTTAGTTTGGAATTTTCATTTGTTTCTTTGCTACTATTTATGTTTCTTTATTGATAGTCTCTCTTCCATGAGACTTGGTTATCATACTTTCCTTTGATTCTTTAGGTATGATTTTCTTGAATTCTTTGAATGTATTTAATGTGTAATAGCTCTTTGAAGTCTTTGTTAAGTCCAACCCCTGGAACCTCTCAAAAGTAGTTTCTATTGTATGCTCCCCTCCACCCCCCACCCTGGGTATTGGTCACACTTTCCTGTTTATTTGCATGTATTATACATTTTTTGAAAACTTGACACTTTAAATACTGTATTGTAGCAACTCTGGATACTAATCCTCCATCACTTAGGCATTGATGTTGTTTTTGTTTGCTTGGTTTATTTGTTTAGTTATTTAGTTGTTTGTTTATTTGTTTAGTTTTTACCTGTACTAATACGGAGAAATCTATTTCCCCCAGAGTAGGCAACCTCTGATATCCCTGCTCATATTATTTTCTGCCTTATTTTCATCTGTAACCTAGCTACTTAGTGGTTGCCTCTTGCCTGGGTTAGTGCATCTACTTATTGGCCAATTGTTGTCCTATGTCCCCTTAACCAGTTAGATTTTTTTATCAACAGATGTTTGTGCAACTTGGAGGCTGTTATCACAGTGTAGAAATCTTACATTTTACACCATGTTCAGTTAAGGACTAGTAACTTGGATATTCCTAACCCTAACCCTAACCACTACTGAGATTTTGCAGCCTTTGTCATGCACAGTGTTCCAGACTTCCAGACATGCAAATTATTTTATTTAAAACCTGAGTTCCTTAGGAATTGTCCATGGGTCATAGTAGTTTATTGTTCAGCCAGTGTTTGGCCAGTGGTTGTGTTTAAGCTTTTGTGCTCCTAAGGCTTCCAGTCTTTATTGATGTATCTGTTTTTATGTCTTGAGAATATTTTCAGTGTACTTCATATCTTGCTCTGATTGCTTCTGAGTGGATATAGTTTAAGGCATATATACAGAATTTCTGACACTCAGGATTGACTGTGATTCCAGGAACACTCTTTATAGATGTCTCTTTCTCTGGTTCTCTATGTTAAACTTCTGGTTGCTCTGCTGTTTTGCTTTTTTTTTTAACCAGTATCATAAAGCTAAGAGCACCCTCTTAATAGTTCTCTACCAAGATCTCCATTGTTTTCAACAAAACCCTTAGGCATGGAATTTTCTCAATTGCGTCAAATAATGTCATCCTCCTTATGCAGATCTGCGGAGTGCTTCATACTTGTGGCCTTCCTCTTCTCCTGGAAAGAATCTCTGTGCCACTGAAATTTGTTGGGGACTGGGACAGCAGCCTGCTACTCCCAGAGTGACATCTTTGCTGTCCAGGCATGTGGGGTAGGAAAGTTGGTAACCCTGGTCTACTTGGCTTGCTCTTTCCAGCGTGTAACCTCCACCATACAAGTGAACAAGACATGGGCGTCTGGAATAAGCTTCACTCCCCATGAGGAAGGCCACAGTGGAGAAAGGGAACATCATTCCTCTGGACCATGCCTACCTGAAATAAAACTTCTTAAAAATGAGGCTGGGGCGAGTGAGATGACTTGCCTCTCCCAGGGTGAAACCATAACCCTAGACTCAGAGCCTGGAGGTGTGGAGCTGATGCTGTCTTGGTCAAACCCACTCAGCATAGAGTGCCAGAATAGAGTTTCTGTTGAATGGGTCTGGGGGTGGGGCAGAGGGAGCATTTCATGACTAAAATGCCTTAGACTCTCACTGTTCTTGCTGATACTTAGTAGAGTTTCTTAAGTGAATATTTCTCTATTTGCTGTATGCCCTTGGGACAATTTCCATGGTCTTTAAATTCTTCTTTTTCCAGCTTTTTTGAGGTATAATTGACAAATAAAATTGTAAGGTATTTAATGTGTATATCATGATGAGTTGATGTACATATACATCTAGTTAATGAACACATCCATCCTCCCACATATTTATATGTATATTTATTTGGGAGGGAACATTTAAATTCTACTGTCTTAGAAAATTTCAGTTATTCAATACTGTGTTATCAACTATAGTCACTATGTTATACATTTTGTCCTAATAATTTTAACCAGTTAAATGACTACTTTCTATGGGAGTGGGTCTTCTAAGTGCTTCTTTCTGACATTCCGGAAGTCCTGTCTCTTGCCTTCATTTTTGATACAGGATTCTGGGTTAATAGACATTTTTATTTGTTTGTTTATTTATTCCCTTTTTAGTACTCAAAAAGACACTTGCCTTTTTCTGATGACTAATGTGCTGTCATACTCATCGTTATTCCTCTGTATTTAATATGTTTTCCCCTATAGATTCTTTTAAGATTTTCTCTTTATTACTACATCTGAGCAATTTGATTATAATTTGCCTTGTGGCATTTTCTCATGCTTGAGTCTCCTTGGGCTTCTTGGACTTGTGGACTTATACTTTTTATTAAATTTTGAAAATTTCAGGTATTATTTCTGCAAGAATGTATTTTTCTAGTTCTCCCATCTCCCTCCTCTTCAAAGACTCTAATTACACATATTTTAGGCTGCTTGAAGTTATTCCATAGCTCACTGATGCTCTTTCCATTAACATATTTTCTTTTTGTAAGTTTCATTTTAGATAGTTTCTACTGCTTCAAGTTCACTATTCCTTTCTACTGGCATGTCTAACCCACCATTAACCTTTTCTTGTGTATTTTTCATCTCAGATATCATAATCATCACCTCTAGGAGTTTGATTTATGTCGTATTTATGTCTTCCATGTCTCTACTTAAATTTTTGAACATCCCTGCTTTTTGAATATTTGGAATACAATTAATAACTGTTTTAACATTTTTGCTTCTAATTCTAGCATTTGTATCAGTCTGTGTCAGTTCCTATTGACTGATTATTCTCGTCATCGTGGGTTGTGTTTTCTAGCTTCTTTGTGTGCCTGTCAATCTTGTTTGGCATTTCAGACATTGTGACTTTTACCTTGTTGACTGCTGGATATTTTTGTACTCCTATAAATATTCCTGAGTGTCATTCTGGGATGCAGTTAAGTTACTTGGAAACAGTTTGATCCTTTAAAATCTTGCTTTTTTGATTTGTTAGGCAGATCTGGAGAAGTGCTCTGGCAGGTTTAGAGCTAGTTATTCTCCAGTATTGAGTCAGGACTTCACTGAGTACTCTACCAAAAACCGATGAATTTCTTATTTTTCCTCTCTGGCTTTTGAGAACAGGCATTGTTCCCAGTCATGTGGAAACACAGGAAATTGTTCTCTAATTCTTATGGCTGGTTCTTATACTGGTTCCAGGTGGTTTTCCTCACACACATGCACTGATAATATAGATACTTTCTGCATAGCCCTTTCTTCTTCTGGATTGTGTCCCGTGAACTCTAATCGCCTTGGGCTCCTGAGACTCTTAGGGTCATCTCAACTCAGGGAATCCATTGAGCTTTGCCTGGGGGCTTTGCCATGAGCCACAACCTGGGAACTCTTTCCGGGCACTAAGCTGGGGCAGTTGTAAGGTTAACTTGCTTGTTTCCAGTCTCATTGACCACTGGCCTTCATTGCCTGATGTCCAGTGTCTTGAAAACCATTGTTTCATATATTTTGTCTGATTTTTTTACTGTTTCAAGTAAAAGAGTAAATCCAGTTCCTATTACTCCATCTTGAGTGGAAATAGAAGTATATCTTATCTTCCTGGCTGAGTTTAATATTGCAAGCCTCTTACTTCTCTGCAAGCTAACATTTGTGGACCTTGAATTTCTTCTGGCTGCTTGATTTGAGGAGTTCCTGCTTAAATTGGGCAAGGCAGGAGGGGTAATGTGCTTATTTTTAGCCAGTTTCTTACTGGGATGCTCCTTATTAAGTCAAGTTTGTCACAAGGCAGATATGTGCAGTAGTTAGTAGTTATACTTGTTGTCTGAAAAAAATGCACAACCTAAAAGTTGAAAGTTATGTTTTATTTGGTGGACATTTTGAGGACTTCAAGCCTGGGAGACAGGACTCTCAGGTCGCTCTGAGGGATGGCTCCGAAGAGGTAAGGGAGGAGCCAGGATATACAGTAGTTTTTGCAACAGAAATGAAGTAGTTAGAACATCAAAAGATTGCTGTTAGTTGAAGTAAACCAGACATCTCCAATTAAGGAATCTACCTCTTTTCTATGTATGGGAAGATGCAAAAATCAGGGCTCATTGAAATCATTCCTTTGATATGTACCTCAGCTATCTGGGGCCAGTGTCCTGTGCTTTCTCATCCTGAGTCCCCTCAGGGTACATTGTTGGGGGAGGGGGTGACCGCAGTGTCTGATGGCTTGATGTTAGGCATCCTGTTTCCATCCTCAGTTCCCTCATGGCTCACCATTGGGGACGGCTGTAATGGCTGATGGCTGCAACATCCTTTGTTTACTGATATGGCAGGTGACATTCGTAGTTCACATACTCATACTGGTTTTATATACACCACACTCTGTTCCCATACTAGTCTATAGTAGGTCATGGGAAGAATGAGGAAGATGAGGTCATATATCCATATCCCAGTGGTCTGTTTTCTCTGAGTCAGTCCCTGAATCTGGATGAATCAGTTGACTATTGCCTGTCTTAGGAACAGGTGGAAGAAGAGGGTTTCTCCTAAAGGGAGATGCCCATTTTCCAGCTTTTTAGACTCTGGTCAGGGACAAATGGACTCTTTAGGGAGTGTTTGGGTATTATTAGCTAATGGCAAATATTGTAGGATAACTACTGTGTCTGGGGTTTTATATATGTTTTTACAGTGATTACATAGGAAACCACTTACTTTTACCTATGTCAACCACAACAGTGGAAAAGCTGAAACTTTTAAAGTATTCCCACCAGTAAATTTATTTTTCTTCCAACAATAAACAAGTTTTAAAAGTAATCAGTAGTTTACTCAAATATTGAAAACCTCCCTGCTTTTACATCACTGAAACCATAACTGTGATGCAGTTTGTTGAAGGCGCTGCCTGGACTCACAGCCTGATGACATACTGTCGTGAGGGCTCACTGTTCCCCGGGGAGAGTTTTCAGTGTCATCCAGGGTAGAGCCTATTTAGTGTCTGAATCCATCTCCATCCCCCTGGCAGCAGGCCAGTCTTCATGGATAACAATTCCTCTCTAAGTAAATCATTCTGATTTAATAAACTTTAGAATATTCACAACAAGATTATGGCAGTATTTGTTAAAATTGTTTAACATTTCCCTCAACATTTAAATTGCTAAGTATCTTAATGAAGTTATTTGTATTGAATTCAACATTTCATTTTTCCTTTGGTTATTATTTTTATTTTTAAGTTAAAAAGACATTGTTTTGTAAAAAGGGGATGTGTGAAATAATGTAAAAAATAAAAACAACTCACCTTCTTACTCAGAAGTTATCACATGTGAATATTTTGGCATACGTCTTTCCAGCTTCTATTAAAAGTTTAAGTATAGTGAAGTTAGAGAGTTTAGTAGTCTCACTTTTTCCACATAACATTATATACTTGGTTATTGAGTGTCATGAAGTATTTTAAAACTGTAATTTGATAGGTTTCTATTTTTCTTTTGTTGGACATTTATTTGGTTTACATTTTTTCATATTGTAAATAACACCGGTACATCAATTCTTATCCACATTTGACATTAGTATAAAATAAACCACTCTAGGTTTTAGTGTCTTAAAATGTATTATTCTGTGATTTGGCAGTATGACAGGAATTAGCTGGGGTGGGCTTAGTTGTAGGGTCAGCCAGGGGCTGGCTGGTGCCTCATGGCCTCCTTGACCTGCCTGGGCTTCTGATGGGATGATTGGAATGGCTAGGATACCTGGACCTCTTGCTCCATGTGGTCAGTCTCCATATCATCTCTCTTCCTCCAGGTGGCTAGTCTGGGCTTGTTTCCAAAGGAGCAGTTGGAATTTGGATGGGAAAAGAATTGGGTTATGTAGTCAAAGTGAATCACAAGGTTAGCCTAGAATAAGTAGGCTCTACCCTTGCTGGTAGAGTTTTTGGCTATTTTCTATCTACTGTGATAGCTTTTCCCTAATTTGAATTTATAGAATCAGAACTAGTTGGCTGAAGGATACAAATTTTCCAGAAGAGTTGCCTTGATGCATACTTCTAACAGCAGGGCATGGAGGTGAGTAACCATCTCCAAAAAACTAGCCATCATTTTTCCACTTTTAGATCAAAGCTTTGAGCAGCATTAATAAGAGAAATGGTGAAAGGGAATACCTTTATTTGATCTCCTAAATAGTTATTGATTCCTGTTTGGACCAATGCTTTGGGCTTTATCTAGGCATACATTTTGCAAATGCAAAATTTAGGAAAAAGTTTCCTCAATAAATGTTATCCACTGTCCATCTTTCATTTCTAGAGAATAATACAAGCTATCACTAAACATATTACAGATACTGTTACATATGAAACTGGTAGTGAATTAAGATTAGCCACAATTTGCCCCGGGTATGGGTCATTTAAAAGTAATTCAGTGAAATAATTATTTCAGGTGCATTATTTTAAAATGTAACAGAAAAATTCACATCTGGAATCAGTGTTGAAAACACGTATACATTAACCTACTAAAATCTATTAGAACATAGTCACTGAATATTTAACATTAGTGTTTACTGTTATTGTAGAAGGTTGACAATAAACCTAAATGGATGAAAACAGTGACCAACTCTTTAATAGTTTCACATTCTGAACATTGGTTTGCACTTCAGGTGACTGTGCACATGCCCTTAATTTTAATTCTGAAATTATGGTGAACAGTTGTTCTTCCAAGTATAGATGGGATAGGAACCTTTTGAGCAATAATCACTCAAAGATTCAGTCAAGAATAGAATCTGGGGTACAGTGTCCTGAATTCTGCTCTCATAGAAGATGACAGGCCTGTGTGGCCTCTGTAAATAAAACTACATACTTTGTCTGCCTGTTTTGTTCAATTCTCAAATTGCTTGCTTAAATACTGGGTGCCAGCAACTTTTTCAAATAAAACATTCTTCCTTTACCGCTTCCTACTAACCCATTGCAAAGAGACACACATAATTTTTTTAAGTTGGAAGCAAAGGAATAGGGACAATATTAGTGTGATAAATGGCACCAGCAGACTAGCCTCTTGCTTGCTTTCAGGAGTTGCCATGAGCTGAAACTTCTGCATTTCTGTTCGGGGGTGAAGCTCAGCTGGTGAGATGAAGGAGTTTCCCTGGGCCTTCTCCACAGTACATAGCTATAGGCTAGGTCAGAGGAAGATTCAGAATCTGCTCCCTTTTTCAGTACAGCTGGAGTCCCATGGTGAGAGGAGCATTCTCAGAGGAGATAGTTAAGAGACGGTGAGGACAGGGTCTGGGAGCAGGAAAGATGTGAAGCAAGACTCTGAGCAAGACTGCTTGGACTCTGACCCAGGCTTTGTCCACAGCTTCCTCTCCAGCTGCTTTGGGCATCTACCAAAGCTCCTCAGACACACACTGGGTTAATGGGGCCTCCTCTAGGTGGCATAAAGAATCCCATTGATACAGCTTGCATATTGATAGCAACCCATAGGGAACAGTCCATCAATGTTGGAACTGGGTGGTTTGGTCTTTGGAGTCTTCTTACTTTTCCTCTCAGTTTTGTCCTGACTTTCCTATACCAAGCTGGTTATGCAAATTGGAACGTGCTAATCCTACCAGCATATTTGTGTTTTATTGGGTGATACATATAGATTGAAAAACTGTTAGGTTCCAATAAATAAATACATACATATACACATACATACATAGCAACAGAGGTAGGAAGATAAATAAAACTAAAAATAGCTTCTAACCAGGTAAGGAAGAAATTTGAGGAAGGCAGGGGAATCTTGCCAAATGTTCTTCAACCTCTGATATGTATTCACTTGCCCTAGGTTTTACTTAATGAGCTTACTGCTAAGACTGATGGTGTTATAAATGCTCAGTAAATGCTAACTAGTATTGTTCTTACAGTTAAGATAGTTCTTATCCTCAAGGCAGAGCCTTCTGAGGTCCAGTGTTGCAAACATCCATCCATCCAAAGTTGGAACTAGATTAGAATGGGCAGCCCCTATCTTACTAGCCCCTTTCCGGCATCTCTCCCTCCTCCTGTCACCCAGACCTCTGGACCTTCAATAAGTTATCTTTTGTTCTCTTCTCTTTCTCTTTTAAATCACCTTTAATTTGATAGTAACGTCGACATTTGTGGCTTCAGCCACCATCCCCATGTATTAATACATATTTTCTCAAATCTGTTACTTTGGCCTGGACCATTACGACTTAGGTCTACATTTGCAGTTTACTTCTGGTTATTTGAGGTGCATGCTGTTCTGGCAGACTCTTTAACTTCACATGTACAGAAGCTTTTAAAATCAGTCCCAACTGGCCTGGCAGTTACACACCTCATCCTTATAGCTTTCCACTGTTGCCAGAACCATCTGGATAAAGTCAGCTATGATGCAGAACCTTTCCTTGTTAAAATTCTTCAACATGAATGTTAAACTTCTTATTCAGACAACAAACTTTTATAATAATTTTTATAGTAAACCTTTCTTCCAACATATTTTCCCTTCTTTCATGCATGCTAAATACCAGTTAAAGATAAGGGAATTATCTAATGATCCCAATATGTATTTAGTGATTTTTCTGCAGCCGTTCCTGCTATTCTGACTGCCTAGGTTACCTGTTTCTATTAGTGTAGCCTAACTTCAAAAGGTCACTTTGTCCGTTGAGCTTTCTTTGCAAACCACAGTGAACTCTACAATACACATGTAATTTTTATACAATATATTACTTTCAACTTTGTTCTCTACTCAGACATGTATATCTTATTTTCTTTACTTCACTGTAGGAGTTTCTAAGGCAGTTCATCTAATTTGTCTTTATGTTCCCCTTGGTGTAACATTTTGTCATAGTAGGACCATAACAAATTTAGATTGAATTAAATTGTCTGATAACGATGTTACCAGCTTTTTCTGGTGCTCCTTATTCCTTCTTGCAGATACTATAGTTTATTTAATTGTATGAGGAAGTTCTTTTAATATTTTTTATACTGCACATCTCCTGTGGATGAATTCTCTCAGATTTTGTCTGGCTGAAGATATGTGTACTTACCCTTTATTTTAAAAGGATTTTTTTTGTGTATAGAATTATAGGTTAACATTTTTTTCTTTCAGTACTTTAAAAATCTTGTACCATTGTTTTCTGTCCTCTGTTATTTCTTATGATGTAACAGCCATCATTTTCATTCTCTATATAACTTACCTTTATTTGTCTGCTCTTAAGATTATTTTTCTTTAATGACCACTCAGCAGTTTGCTAATGACACGTTTAGGTATAGTTTTCTTTATATTTAAGATTCTTGGGGTTTGATGAATTGCTTAGATCTGTGATTTGAAGACTTTCATCAGGTTTTGGAAACTTCTTGACTAAAATCTCTTCAAAATTTTTTCTTCCCCGTTTCTGGGACTCTAAATGTTTATATTTACAACTCATTGGATGTAATTTGGCTGTCTGCTTATCCAAAACTTGCCTATACAGGCAAGGCTACATGAACTGCATAGAGTGTAATGGCTCTAAGGGGAGTGAGCCACTGTATCTAAGGTGGGCTCCTGTCCCCACATCACAGTCACTCTTTCTCAGTGCCTAGGTTTATTCCCTCCATTGTACTCACCACTATCAAAATATTTGGTTTATGGATCAGTTTACTTGTTTCTTATCTGTCTGACCCACTAGGATTTAAACTGTATGAAGGGAGGAGCTTTATGTCTTGATTATGGTCTGTTCTCAGCTCCTAGAACCCTATCCAGCTTGGTAATCACCTGCTGATTGTTTGTTGAATGAATAAAGGTAACTAGGAAGGCAAAGATAGGTAACAGGTAAGTATTTAAAAAAACGCTTTAATTGTAATGCTGGAAAAATGAATTGTAAAAGTAGATTTACTTTTACAAAGGAAAGTGAAATAAATTCAAAATGGTTCAGTGAAAAATGTTTTGTACTATTTAGGCTTAATCAATTGTAATGAAATCAGAGAATTTCACTGCTGGCTTTTGACAACTTTAGACACTTCATATTAGTGGAATCATATAGTATTTGTCCTTTTGTGACTGGCTTATTTCATTTAACATAATGTCATCAAGGTTCAGCCATATTGTAGTATATGACAGAATTTCCTTCTTTTCTAAGACTGAGTAATATTCCATTGTATGTGTATACCACATTTTCTTTATTCACTCTTGCTGAATAAAGAAAGATCTAATTCACATCTAATGTCCATAAGTTGATGGACATTTAGGTAACTTCCACCTCTTGGCTAGTGTGTTTTGCAGAAGTTTTTTTAAGTTTAATGTAATCCCATTTGTCTATCTTTGCCATTGTTGCTATCACATCCAAGAAATTATTGCCAAATCCAATGTTATGAAACTTTCCCCACATAGTTTTTTTTTAAACATCTTTATTGGAGTATATTTGCTTTACAATGGTGTGTTAGTTTCTGCATTATAAGAAAGTAAATCAGTTATACATATACATATGTTCCCATATCTCTTCCCTCTTGCATCTCCCTCCCTCCCACCCTCCCTATCCCACCCCTCTAGGTGGTCACAAAGCACAGAGCTGATCTCCGTGTGCTATGCAGTTGCTTCCCACTAGCTATCTATTTTATGTTTGGTAGTGTATATATGTCCATGCCAGTCTCTCACTTTGTCACAGCTTACCCTTCCCCCCCTCCCCATATCCTCAAGTCCATTCTCTAGTAGGTCTGTGTCTTTATTCCCGTCTTGCCACTAGGTTCTTCATGACCTTTTTTTTTTTTTTCCTTAGATCCATATATATGTGTTAGCATACTGTATTTGTTTTTCTCTTTCTGGCTTACTTCACTCTGTATGACAGACTCTAACTCCATCCAACTCACTACAAATAACTCCATTTCGTTTCTTTTTATGGCTGAGTAATATTCCATTGTATATATGTGCCACATCTTCTTTATCCATTCATCCGATGATGGACACTTAGGTTGCTTCCATGTCCTGGCTATTGTAAATAGAGCTGCAATGAACATTTTGGTATGTGACTCTTTTTGAATTATGGTTTTCTCAGGGTATATGCCCAGTAGTGGGATTGCTGGGTTGTATGGTAGTTCTATTTTAGTTTTGAAGGAACCTCCATACTGTTCTCCATAGTGGCTGTATCAATTTACATTCCCACCAACAGTGGAAGAGTGTTCCCTTTTCTCCACACCCTCTCCAGCATTTATTGTTTCTAGATTTTTTTGATGATGGCCATTCTGACCGCTGTGAGATGATATCTCATTGTAGTTTTGATATGCATTTCTCTAATGATTAATGATGTTGAGCATTCTTTCATGTGTTTGTTGGCAATCTGTATATCTTCTTTGGAGAAATGTCTATTTAGGTCTTCTGCCCATTTTTGGATTGCGTTGTTTGTTTTTTTGTTATTGAGCTGCTTGTAAATCTTGGAGATTAATCCTTTGTCAGTGCTTCATTTGCAAATATTTTCTCCCATTCTGAAGGTTGTCTTTTGGTCTTGTTTATGGTTTCCTTTGCTGTGCAAAAGCTTTTAAGTTTCATTAGGTCCCAATTGTTTATTTTTGTTTTTCTTTCCATTTCTCTAGGAGCTGGGTCAAAAAGGATCTTGCTGTGATTTATGTCATGGAGTGTTCTGCCTATGTTTTCCTCTAAGAGTTTGATAGTGTCTGGCCTTACATTTAGGTCTTTAATCCATTTTGAGTTTATTTTTGTGTATGGTGTTAGGGAGTGTTCTGATTTCGTACTTTTACATGTACCTGTCCAGTTTTCCCAGCACCACTTATTGAAGAGTCTGTCTTTTCTCCACTGTATATGCTTGCCTCCTTTATCAAAGATAAGGAGACCATGTGTGCATGGGTTTATCTCTGGGCTTTCTATCCTGTTCCATTGATCTATGTTTCTGTTTTTGTGCCAGTACCATACTGTCTGATTACTGTAGCTTTGTAGTATAGTCTGAAGTCAGGGAGCCTAATTCCTCCAGCTCCATTTTTCGTTCTCAAGATTGCTTTGGCTATTCGGGGTCTTTTGTGTTTCCATACAAATTGTGAAATTTTTTGTTCTACTTCTGTGAAAAATGCCAGTGGTAGTTTGATAGGGATTGCATTGAATCTGTAGATTGCTTTGGGTAGTAGAGTCATTTTCACAATATTGATTCTTCCAATCCAAGAACATGGTATACATCTCCATCTGTTTGTATCATCTTTAAATTCTTTCATCAGTGTCTTATAGATTTCTGCATACAGGTCTTTTGCCTCCTTAGGTAGGTTTATTCCTAGGTATTTTATTCTTTTTGTTGCAATGGTAAATGGGAGTGTTTTCTTAATTTCACTTTCAGATATTTCATCATTAGTATATAGGAATGCAAGAGATTTCTGTGCATTAATTTTGTATCCTGCTACTTTATCAAATTCATTGATTAGCTCTAGTAGTTTTCTGGTAGCATCTTTAGGATTCTCTATGTATACTATCATGTCATCTGCAAACAGTGACAGCTTTACTTCTTCTTTTCTGATTTGGATTCCTTTTAATTCTTTTTCTTCTCTGATTGCTGTGGCTAAAACTTCCAAAACTATGTTGAATAGTAATGGTGAGAGTGGGCAACCTTGTCTTGTTCCTGATCTTAGTGGAAATGGTTTCAGTTCTTCACCATTGAGGATGATGTTAGCTGTGGGTTTGTCGTATATGGCCTTTATTATGTTGAGGAAAGTTCCCTCTATGCCTACTTTCTGCAGGGTTTTTATCATAAATGGGTGTTGAATTTTGTCAAAAGCTTTCTCTGCATCTATTGAGATGATCATATAGTTTTTCTCCTTCAATTTGTTAATATGGTGTATCATGTTGATTGATTTGCATATATTGAAGAATCCTTGCATTCCTGGAATAAACCCCACTTGATCATGGTGTATGATCCTTTTAATGTGTTGTTGGATTCTGTTTGCTAGTATTCTGTTGAGGATTTTTGCATCTATGTTCATCAGTGATATTGGCCTGTAGTTTTCTTTCTTTCTTTCTTTGTGTAGTTCATCTTTCTCTGGTTTTGGTATCAGGGTGATGGTGGCCTCGTAGAATGAGTTGGGGAGTGATCCTCCCTCAGCAATATTTTGGAAGAGTTTGAGAAGGATAGGTGTTAGCTCTTCTCTAAATGTTTGATACAATTCGCCTGTGAGGCCATCTGGTCCTGGGCTTTTGTTTGTTGGAAGATTTTTAATCACAGTTTCAATTTCAGTGCTTGTGGTTGGTCTGTTCATATTTTCTATTTCTTCCTGGTTCAGTCTCGGCAGGTTGTGCATTTCTAAGAATTTGTCCATTTCTTCTAGGTTGTCCATTTTATTGGCATTGAGTTGCTTGTAGTAATCTCTCATGATCCTTTGTATTTCTGCAGTGTCAGTCGTTACTTCTCCTTTTTCATTCTAATTCTATTGATTTGAGTCTTCTCCCTTTTTTTCTTGATGAGTGTGTTAATTGTTTATTGTGTAGCCTCCACATGTTTGTGTTTTTTACAGATCTTTTCCTGTAATTGATATCTAGTCTCATAGCATTGTGGTCGGAAAAGATACTTGATACGATTTCAATTTTCTTAAATTTACCAAGGCTTGATTTGTGACCCAAGATATGATCTATCCTGGAGAATGTTCCATGAGCACTTGAGAAAAATGTTTATTCTGTTGTTTTTGGGTGGAATGTCCTATAAATATCAATTAAGTCCATCTTGTTTCATGTATCATTTAAAGCTTGTGTTTCCTTATTTATTTTCATTTTGGATGATCTATCCATTGGTGAAAGTGGGGTGTTAAAGTCCCCTACTATGATTGTGTTACTGTCGATGTCCCCTTTTATGGCTGTTAGTATTTGCCTTATGTATTGAGGTGCTCCTATTTTGGGTGCATAAATATTTACAGTTGTTATATCTTCTTTTTGAATTGATCCCTTGATCATTATGTAGTGTCCTTCTTTGTCTCTTGTAATAGTCTTTATTTTAAAGTCTATTTTTTCTGATATTAGAATTGCTACTCCAGCTTTCTTTTGATTTCCATTTTCATGGAATATCTTTTTCCATCCCCTCATTTTCTGTCTGTATGTGTCCCTAGGTCTGAAGTGGGTCTCTTGTAGACAGCATATATATGGGTCTTGTTTTTGTACCCATTCAGGCAGTCTGTGTCTTTTGGTGGGAGCATTTAATCCATTTACATTTAAGGTAATTATCGATATGTATGTTCCTATTCCCATTTTCTTAAATGTTTTGGGTTTGTTATTGTAGGTGTTTTCCTTCTCTTGCGGTTTTTGCCTAGAGAAGTTCCTTTAGCATTTGTTGTAAAGCTGGTTTTGTGGTGCTGAACTCTCTCAGCTTTTGCTTGTCTGTAAAGGTTTTAATTTCTCCATCACATCTGAATGAGATCCTTGCTGGGTAGAGTAATCTTGGTTGTAGGTTTTTCTCCTTCATCACTTTAAATATGTCCTGCCACTCCCTTCTGGCTTGCAGAGTTTCTGCTGAAAGATCAGCTGTTAACCTTACGGGGATTCCCTTGTGTGTTATTTGTTGTTTTTCCCTTGCTGCTTTTAATATGTTTTCTTTATATTTAATTTTTGATAGTTTGATTAATAACTGTCTTGGCATGTTTCTCCTTGGATTTATCCTGTATGGGACTCTCTGTGCTTCCAAGACTTGATTAACTATTTCCTTTCCCATATTAGGGAAGTTTTCAACTGTAATCTCTTCAAATATTTTCTCAGTCCCTTTCTTTTTCTCTTCTTCTTCTGGGACCCCTATAATTCGAATGTTGGTGCGTTTAATGTTGTCCCAGAGGTCTCTGAGACTGTCCTCAGTTCTTTTCATTCTTTTTTCTTTATTCTGCTCTGCAGTAGTTATTTCCACTATTTTATCTTCCAGGTCACTTATCCGTTCTTCTGCCTCAGTTATTCTGCTATTGATCCCATTTAGAGTATTTTTAATTTCATTTATTGTGTTGTTCATCACTGTTTCTTTGCTCTTTAGTTCTTCTAGGTCCTTGTTAAATGTTTCTTGCATTTTGTCTATTCTATTTCCAAAATTTTGGATCATCTTTACTATCATTATTCTGAATTCTTTTTCTGGGAGACTGCCTATTTCCTCTTCATTTGTTAGGTCTGGTGTGTTTTTACCTTGCTCCTTCATCTGCTGTGTGTTTTTCTGTCTTCTCATTTTGCTTATCTTACTGTGTTTGGGGTCTCCTTTTCGCAGGCTGCAGGTTCGTTGCTCCTGTTGTTTTTGGTGTCTGTCACCAGTGGCTAAGGTTCGTTCAGTGGGTTATGTAGGCTTCCTGGTGGAAGGGACTAGTGCCTGTGTTCTGGTGGATGAGGCTGGATCTTGCCTTTCCGGTGGGCACGTCCACGTCTGGTGGTGTGTTTTGGGGTTTCTGTGGCCTTATTATGATTTTAGGCAGCCTCTCTGCTAATGGATGGGGCTGTGTTCCTGTCTTGCTAGTTGTTTGGCATAGGGTGTCCAGCACTCCAGCTTGCTGGTCGTTGAGTGAAGCTGGGTCTTGGTGTTGAGATGGAGATATCTGGGAGATTTTCATCGTTTGGTATTTCGTGGAGCTGGGAGGTCTCTTGTGGACCAGTTTCCTGAAGTTTGCTCTACCACCTCAGAGGCACAGCCCTGATGCCTGGCTGGAGCACCAAGAGCCTTTCATCCACACGGCTCAGAATAAAAGGGAGAAAAAATAGAAAGAAAAAAAAGAAAGAGGATAAAATAAAATAAAGTAAGATAAAACAAAATAAAGTTATTAAAATAAAAAATAATTATTAAGAAAAAAAGAAATAAAAAAATTTTTAAAGTAAAAAAAGGAAAACACAAAAACACACGGTGAGAACCCTAGGACAAATGGTGAAAGCAAAGCTATACAGACAAAATCTCACACAGAAGCATACACATACACACTCACAAAAAGAGGAAAAGGGGAAAAAGTAATATATCTTGCTCCCAAAGTTCACCTCCTCAATTTGGGATGATTCGTTGTCTATTCAGGTATTCCACAGATGCAGGTACATCAAGTTGTTTGTGGAGCTTTAATCTGCCGCTTCTGAGGCTGCTGGGAGAAATTTCCCGTTTTCTTCTGTGTTCGCACAGCTCCCGGGTTTCAGCTTTGGATTTGTACCCGCCTCTGCATGTAGGTCGCCTGAGGGCATCTGTTCTTCGCTCACACAGGACGGGGTTAAAGGAGCAGCTGCTTCTGGGGCTCTGCCTCACTCAGGCCATGGGTAAGGAGGGGTCCGGATGCGGGGCGAGCCTGCAGCGGCAGAGGCCTGCGTGACGTTGCAGGAGCCTGAGGAGTGCCGTGCGTTCTCCCGGGGAAGTTGTCCCTGGATCACGGGACCCTGGCAGTGGCGGGCTGCACAGGCTCCCGGGAGGGACAGTGTGGATAGTGACCTGTGCTCACACACAGGCTTCTTGGTGGCGACAGCAGCAACCTTAGCGTTTCATGCCCGTCTCTGGCGTCTGCGCTGATAGCTGCGGCTCGTGCCCGTCTCTGGAGCTCCTTTAGGCGGCGCTTTGAATCCCCTCTCCTTGCACACCAGGAAACAAAAGGCAAGAAAAAGTCTCTTGCCTGTTCGGCAGCTTTTCCCGAACTCCTTCCCGGCTAGCTGTGGTGCGCTAACCCCTTCAGGCTGTGTTCACGCCACCAACCCCAGTCCTCTCCCTGCAATCCGACTGAAGCCCGAACCTCAGCTTCCAGCCCCCGCCCGTCACGGCGGGGGAGCAGAGAAGCCTCGTGGGCTGGTGAGTGCTGGTCGGCACTGCTCTTCTGTGCGGGAATCTCTCCGCTTTGCCCTCCGCACCCCTGTTGCTGCACTCTCCTGCGTGGCTCCGAAGCTTCCCCCCTCTGCCACTCGCAGTCTCCCCCTGTGAAGGGGCTTCCTAGTGTGTGGAAACCTTTCCTCCTTCACAGCTTCCTCCCACTGGTGCAGGTCCTGTCCCTATTCTTTTGTCTCTGTTGTTTCTTTTTTCTTTTGCCCTACCCAGGTACGTGGGGAGTTTCTTGCCCTTTGGGAGGTCTGACGTCTTCTGCCAGTGTTCAGTGGGTGTTCTATAGGAGCAGTTCCACGTGTAGATGTATTTCTGATGTATCTGTGGGGAGGAAGGTGATCTCCGCATCTTACTCTTCCTCCATCTTCTCCTCTCCATCCCCCACATAGTTTTAAGACTAGGCGTTTTAAAGTTTTGTCTTACATTAAGATCTTTGATACATTTGGAGTCAATTTCTCTAAATGAGGTTAGGTAAGAGTCTAGCTTCATTCTTTTGCATGTAGATATCCATTTTTCCCAACATTATTTGTTGAAGAGACTGTCCTTCCCCAATGGAATGATAATGATGTAATCTTGGCACTCTTGTAAAAAATCATTTGACCATGTACACAGGGGTTTATTTCTGGGTTCTTTATTCGGTTCCATTGGTTTGTATATCTGTCTTTATGCTTGTACCCTGCTGTCTTGGTTACTGTTGCTTTGTAGTTGTTTCAAAGTTGAGAAGTGTGAGACTAGTAATTCTATTCTTTTTTTAGAAGATATTTTTCCTCCTCAGGGTTCCTTCAGATGCCATGTCAACTCCAGGATGGGTTTTTCTGTTTCTGCCAAAAATGCCCTTGGTATTTTGATAGGGATTGCATTGAATCTGTAGACCATTTTGGGTAGTATTGACAACTTAAAAATATTAGGTCCTCCCCTCCATGAACCCAAGATGTCTTTTCATTTATTGGTGTCTTCTTTAATTTCAATCAGCAATGTTACGTAGTTTTCAGTGTACAAGTCCTTTGCCCCCTTAGATGAACTTATTTCTAAGTATTTTATTTTTTCTGATTCTATCGTAAATGGAACTTTTCCTTTAATTTCTTTTACAGATTGTTCATTGTTAATGTGTAGAAACACAACGAATTTTCATGACTCTATATCCCGAAACTTTGATGAATTTTTTTATTAGTGATAACACTGCGTGTGTGTGTTTGTGTGGAGAATCTTTGGAGTTCTCTACTTATAAGATAATATTCCTGTAAATGATACTTTTCTTCTATAAATCCATAATTTGCAATTTAGATGCCTTTTATTTCTTTTCAGGTAAGCTGTGGGCTCTTCTTTTATGGCCTTTATTATGGTGAGGTAGTTTCCCTCTGTTGCTAGTTTGTTGAATGTTTTTCATTATGACGGTGTTAAATTCTGTCAAATGTTTTTTTCGAATCAATTGAGATAATCATGTGGGTTTTTTTCTTAATTCTGTTACTGTTGTGTATTATATTAATTGATTTTAATGTGTAGAACCATCTTGCATTCCAAGAGTAAATCCTACTTGGTCATGATGTATAATACTTTTAATTTGCTGTTGAATTCTGTTTGCTAATATTTTGTTGAGGATTTTTCATTAGAATTCATCAGAGATGTTATTGGTCTGTACTTTTCTTTTTGTGTCTTTGTCTAGTGTTAGTATGAGAATAGTGATGCTGACCTCATAGAATGAGTTTGGAAGTGTTTCTTCCTCTTTGATTTTTGGAAGAGTTAGGGGAGGATTGTTGTTAATTCTTCTTTTGGTAGAAATCATCAGTGAGGCTGTCTGGTCCTGGGCTCTTCTGTGTTAGGTTTTTATTACTAATGTGGTCTCCTTACTAGTTAATCGTTCAGATTTTTATTTCTTCATGCTTCAGTCTTAGTAAGTTGTATGTTTCTATGAATTTATCCACTTATTCCAGGTTATCCAATTTGTTGGTATATAATTGTTCATATTAGTCTGTTATCCTTTTTATTTTTGTGACATCAGTTTTAATGTCCCCCTTTCATTTACAATTTTAGTTATATGAGTCTTCTCTCTTTTTCTCTGAGTTAGTCTAGTTCAGGGTTTATCAATTTTGTTGAAATTTTTGAAGAATCAATTCTTGGTTTTGTTGATTTTTTTCTACTGTTTTTCTGTTTTCTATTATGTTTATTCCTGACATAATCATTATTATTTCCTTCCTTTTGCCAACTTTAGGTTTAGGTTGTCCTTTTTCTAGTTCCTTGAGATGTAAAGTTAGGTTGTTGATTTAAGATCTTTCTTTTTTTAAATGTGTTTACTTGGTATCAACTTCCTCCTTAGTATGACTTTCACTGTGTCTCATAAGTTTTAGTATGTTGTGTTTTTGTTTTCTTTTTTTCCCCACATATTTTAAAATTCCCTTGTGATTTCTTCTTTGATCCATTGGTTTAAGAATGAGTTAATTTCCACATATTTGTGCATTATCCTGTTTTCCTTCTCATATTTATTTCTAGTGTCATTCCATTGTAGTCAGGTAAGATACTTTGTATGTATGATTTCAATCTGTGTAAATTTGTTAACATTTTTTTAATGGTAAAATATGCAGCCTATCTTGAGGAATGTTCAATGGCATTTGATAAGAATGTGTATTCTGCTGTTGTATCGAAGCTTTTTTTTTTAATGTCTGTTAGGTGCAGTTGGTCTGTAGTGTTTCCACATCCTCTGGCTCCTAATTGATCTGTCTCATTGTTATATCTATAACTGAAAGGGGTTATTGACTTCTGTTAATGTGTTGCTATCTGTTTTTTCCTTCAGTACTGTCATTTTTTGCTACATGTGTTTGGGGGCTCTAATGTTAGGAGCATATATATATATATATATTTTTAATATTTATTTATTTGGTTGTGTTGGGTCTTAGTTGCAGCACACAGGATCTTTCATTGTGGCACACGGGCTGTTCATTGTGGCATGTGGGCTTCTGTCTAGTTGTGGCATGTGGGCTCCAGAACACATGGGCTCAGTAATTGTGGCGTGTGGGCTCTCTAGTTGTGGCACGTGGGCTCTAGAGCGTATGGGCTTAGTTGCCCCACAGCATGTGGGATCTTAGTTCCCTGACCAGGGATCAAACTTCCCTCCCCCACCTTGGAAGGTGGATTCTTAACCACTAGACCACCAGGGATGTATCAGGAGCATATATAATTGTTATATCATCCTGGTGAATTGGCCTTTTTATCATTACATAATGACCTTCTTTGTCTCTTGTGACAGTATTTGTCTTAAAGTCTCTTTTGTCTGATAATTCGCCACTCCTGCTCTTTTTAGGTTCCCATGTGCATAAAATATCCTCTTCTATCTTTTCACTTTTAGCTTGTGTGTGTCCTTAGATCTAAGTTGAGTTTCTTGTAGACAGCATATAGTTTGGACCTTGTGATTTTATTCATTGAGCCAATCTATGTTTTTTAATTGGGGCATTTAATCCGTTTACATTTAAAGTAATTATTGATAAGGAAAGACTTACTATTTTCATTTTATTAATTGTTTTATGTCTTGCAGCCTTTTTTGTCCCTCTTCTCTTGTTGCATTCTTTTATTTTCATTTTTTAAAAATATTTATTTATTTTCAGTTGTGTTGGGTCTTTGTTACTGTGCACGCGTGTGGGCTTTTCTCTAGTTGCGTCGAGCGGGGGCTACTCTTCATTGCAGTGCACGGGCTTCTCATTGTGGTGGCTTCTCTTGTTGCGGAGCATGGGCTCTAGGCACGCGGGCTTCACTGGTTGTGGCACGTGGGCTCAATAGTTGTGGCTTGCGGGCTCTAGAGCGCAGGCTCAGTAGCTGTGGCACATGGGCTTAGTTGCTCTACGGCATGTGGGATCTTCCCAGACCAGGGCTTGAACCCGTGTCCCCTGCATTGGCAGGTGGATTCTTAACCACTGCACCTCCAGGGAAGTCCCCATTTGTTTTTTTGTAGTGACATATTTTGATTCCCTTCTCATTCACCTTTGTTTATAGTCTATCAGATATTTTCTTTGTGGTTACCAATGCAAGTATTTTAAACATTTCAAAGTTACAGCAATCTGATACCAAAACCAGACAAAGATGTCACAAAAAAAGAAAACTACAGGCCAGCATCATTGATGAACATAGATGAAAAAATCCTCAACAAAATACTAGCAAACAGAATCCAACAGCACATTAAAAGGATCATACACCATGATCAAGTGGGGTTTATCCCAGGAATGCAATGATTCTTCAGTATACGCAGATCAATCAACCATATTAACAAATTGAAGGATAGAAACCATATGATAATCTCAATAGATGAAGAAAAAGCTTTTGACAAAATTCAACCCTGATTTATGATAGAAACTCCCCAGAAAATGGGCATAGAAGGAACCTACTTCAACATAATAAAAGCCATATATGACAAACCCACAGCCAACATCATTCTCAATGTTGAAAAACTGAAAGCATTTCCTCTAAGATCAGGAAAAAGACAGGGGTGCCCACCCTCACCACTGTTATTCAACATAGTTTTAGAAGTTTAACCACGGCAATTAGAGAAGAAAAAGAAATAAAAGGAATCCAAATTGGAAAAGAAGTAAAACTGTCAGTTTGCAGATGACATGATACGATACATAGAAAATCCTAAAGATGCCACCAGAAGACTACTAGAGCTAATCAGAGAATTTGGTAAAGTAGCAGGGTACAAAATTAATGCACAGAAATCTCTTGCATTTCTATACACTAACAATGAAAAATCAGAAATTAAGGAAACACTCCCATTTATCATTGCAAGAAAAAGAATAAAATACCTAGGAATAAACCTACCTAAGGAGGCAAAAGACCTGTATGCAGAAAACTATAAGACACTGATGAAAGAAATTAAAGATGATACAAACAGATGGAGAGGTATACCATGTTCTTGGATTGGAAGAATCAATATTGCGAAAATGACTCTACTACCCAATGCAATCTACAGATACAATGCAATCCCTATCAAATTACCAATGGCATTTTTCACAGAATTAGAATAAAAAATTTTACAATTTGTGTGGAAACACAAAAGACCCCAAATAGCCAAGGCAATCTTGGGAAAGAAAAATGGAGCTGGAGGAATCAGGCTCCCTGACTTCAAACTATACTACAAAGCTACAGTAATCAAGACAGTATGGTATTGGCACAAAAACAGAAATATAGGTCAGTGGAACAGGATTGAAAGCCCAGAGATAAACCAATGCACATATGTTCTTTGATAAAGGAGGCAAGAATATACAATGGAGAAAAGACAGCCTCTTCAATAAGTGGTGCTGGGAAAACTGGACAGCTATATGCAAAAGAATGAAATTAGAACACTTCCTAACACCATACACAAAAATAAACTCAAAATGGATTAAAGACCCAAATGTAAGGCCAGACACTATAAAACTCTCAGAGGAAAACTTAGGCAGAACACTTTATGACGTAACTCACAGCAAAATCCTTTTTGACCCACCTCCTAGAGAAATGGAAAGAAAAACAAAAATAAACATATGGGACCTAATGAAAAAGCTTTTGCACAGCAAAGGAAACCATAAACAAGACAAAAAGACAGCCCTCAGAATGGGAGAAAATATTTGCAAATTAAGCAATGGACAAAGGATTAATCTCCAAAATATACAAGCAGCTCATGCAGCTCAATACCAAAAAACCAAACAGCCCAATCCAAAAATGGGCAGAAGACCTAAATAGACATTTCTCCAAAGAAGATATGCAAATTGCCAACAAACACATGAAAGGATGCTCAATATCACTAATCATTAGAGATGATAATGAAAACCACAATGAGGTATCACCTCACAGTGGTCAGAATGGCCACCATCAAAAAATCTAGAAACAGGGCTTCTGTGGTGGCGCAGTGGTTGAGAATCTGCCTGCCAATGCAGGGGACACAGGTTCGAGCCCTGGTCTGGGAAGATCCCACATGCCACGGAGCAACTGGGCCCGTGAGCCACAACTACTGAGCCTGCGCGTCTGGAGCCTGTGCTCCGCAACAAGAGAGGCCGCGATAGTGAAGAGGCCCGCGCACCGCGATGAAGAGTGGTCCCCGCTTGCTGCAACTAGAGAAAGCCCTCGCACAGAAACGAAGACCCAACACAGCCATAAATAAATAAAAGAACGTGAATTTCTAAAAAACAAAAAATTAAAATTAAATTAAAAAATAAAAATAAAAAATAAAAAAGACTCCCACATGTTGTCTGTTCCCTATATAAAAAAAAAAAAAATCTAGAAACAATAAGTGCTGGAGAGAGTGCAGAGAAAAGGGAACCCTCCTGCACTGTTGGTGGGAATGTAAATTGATACTGCCTCTATGGAGAACAGTATGGGGGTTTCTTAAAAAAACTAAAAATAGAACTACCGTATGACCCAGCAATCCCACTACTGGGCATATACCCTGAGAAAACCATAATTGAAAAAGATACATGTACCCCAGTGTTCACTGCAGCACTATTTACAGTAGCCAGGACTTGGAAGCAACCTAAATGTCCATCGACAGGTGAATGGATAAAGAGGATGTGGCACATATATACAATGGGATATTACTCAACCATAAAAAGGAAAGAAATGGAGTTATTTGTAATGAGGTGGATAGACCTAGAGTCTGTCATACAGAGTGAAGTAAGTCAGAAAGAGAAAAACAAATACCATATGCTGACATACATATGTGGAATCTAAAAAAATGGTATGATGAACCTAGTTGCCCGGCAGGAATAAAGATGCAGATATAGAGAACCAACTTGAGGACACGGGGGAGAAAGGGAAGCTGGGACGAAGTGAGAGAGTAGGATTGACATATACACTACCAAATGTAAAATGGATGGCTAGTGGGAGCTGCTGCATAGCACAGGGAGATCAGCTTGATGCTTTGTGAAGACCTGGGCAGGGGGATAGGGAGGGTGGGAGGGAGGCTCAAGAGGGAGGGGATATGAGGATATATGTATACATAAAGCTGATTCACTTTGTTGTGCAGCAGCAAAAACTAACACAACATTGTAAAGCAATTATACTCCAATAAAGATATTAAAAAAATAGTTACAGCAATCTATGATAAACTGATATGTTAACTTCCATTGCATATAAAACCACTTCTTTACATCTCTTTACCCTTTGTAAACTTTATGCTATTGATGACACAAATTATTCCTTTTTACCTTGTGTATCCATTAACACAGATTTAAAATAACTTTTTATGCTTTTGATTTTTTAAAAATTTTGTACCATAATTAAGTGTTTTATGTAAATACATTATGATTCTATAGGATTCTATATTTGTTTATATATTTTTACCTGGGAGTTTTACATTTTTAAAAGCATTTTTAAAATTAATTAACTTTTATTTTTGGCTGCATTGGGTCTTCATTGCTGCACAGAATTTTCTCTAGTTGTGGTGAGCTGGTGCTACTTTTCTTTGCAGTGTGCAGGCTTCTCATTGTGGTGGCTTCTCTTGTTGTGGAACACAGGCTCTAAGCACGTGGGCTTCAGTAGTTGTGGCGTGTGGGCTCAGCAGTTGTGGCTTGCGGGCTCTAGAGTGCAGGCTCAGTAGTTGTGGCACACAAGCTTAGTTGTTCTACGGCATGTGGGATCTTCCCAGCCCAGGGTTCGAACCCGTGTCCCCTGCATTGGCAGGTGGATTCTTAACCACTGCACCACCAGGGAAGTTCTGAGTTTTACATTTTTGTATGGTTTTGTGTTGCTGTTTATTGTTGTTCACTTCAATTTGAAGGATTAACTTCAGCATTTCTTGTAGACAGGTCTAGTGTTGATGAACTCCCTCATCTTTTATTCAGCTGAGAAAGTCTTAATTTCTCCTTTATTTTCAAAGGACAGTTTTGCTGGATACAGTATTCTTCATTGGCACTTTGCGTATATCATTTTATTTTTGTCTAGCCTTCAAAGTTTCTGCTGAGAGATCCAATGATGAACTAATAGGAGCTCCCTTATATGTGATGAATCACATTTCTTTTTTGTTTTCAAGATCCTTTATTTGTCTTTGATTTTCCACAACCTGATTATGATGTACTTCTGTGTAGATATCTTTAGACTTATCCTACTTGTAATTTTTTATACTTCCTGAATTTGTATCTCCATTTCTCTTCTCCAGATTGGACATTTGGGACCATTATTTCTTCAAATAGGCTTGCTGCCCTTTTCTCTCTTAGTTCGCTTCTGGAACTCCCATATGCATATGTTGTTCTTCTTGATGAACCTTATACCATAGGTCCCTTAAGCTGTCTTCACTTTTCTTCATTCTTTTTTCTTTTAGCTCTTCTATCTTGGTAATTTCGAATGTCCTACCTTTGAGTTCACTGATTCTTTCTTCTGCTCAGTCAAGTCTGATGCTGAGTCCCTCTAGTTAATTTTTCAATTCAGTTATTGTATTCTTCAGCTCCAGAATTTCTGTTTGGTTCTTCTTTATAATTTCTATCTCTCTCTCTTTTTGATATTCTTATTCTGCTCATGCATTGTTTTCTTGATTTCATTTAGTTGTCCATATGTGCTCTCTTTTCATTCATTGAGCATCCTTATGATGGTTATTTTGAATTCTTTATCTGGTAATTCATATATTTCTATTTCATCTCCCAGAGATGTAATGTGCTCCTTTGATTGGACCATGTTTCTCTGTTTCTTTGTATGCCTTGTTACCTTCTGTGGGATTTAGGCATTTAAAGAAATCAGCCACTTCTCCCTGTCTTTGCGATCTGGTTTTGTATATGAAGGACTTTCAGCAGTCTTCTGACTAGAGAGGCTGGTGATCTCTCAAGCCTTGTCTGGGAATGCATCCTCCCTGGGCTTTTGTGTGTAATCTAATTGAAGATGTTTGCCAGTTTCTACCCAGGATCTCCTTTGGGGTCTGTCTGCTGTACTGAAGACTCTGCTGACAGGCCAAACCTATTGATGGCTTTTGTTCTCAGTAGTCCCCAACCTCGTGTCCCCTTCCTGTCAGTGCTTAAATTCAGGCAAGACAGGAACCGTCTCTTGGGTGTTCCTTCCAAAAATCAGAACATTGGATGTATGTTCCACTTTTCTCTTTCCTTATATGAGCTTCAGAGCATCTACCCACTGGAACTTTGAAGAATTTGTGGTTCTGAACTTTAACCCCAGTGCTCTTTTCATTCTTCTGAGAATGTGAATTCTCAAGCTGTCTACTTTAGTAAAACATTTTATTTGAGTGTATACAAACGTGGAATCTCACCATTTACCTTTTTCCATATTATTATGGAAAAGTAATATTCCATATTACTTTTCCATATTACTATCAGGTCTGACCCAGATCTGAGGTGATGGCAGTTTTATCTTGATCTTTGTAAACTCTTCTTGGCCCACTTGAGATCATATGCCTAAAGGATGATTGAAGAGAAGTGAGAACTTTAGAGTTGAATCCATAGTTCTGGGACTAGTGGAGATGGGATTAGCTCTAACACTATAATCAAAAGTCAGAACTGACCATATAGGAACCCTATACCTGAAATGGGACCCATAACAGTGACTTCATCATCTAAATGATCTAGCACTAAGCTATTGCAAACATTTTTGCATGGACCTAGGATCTTCGCAGAACTGTAATATTAACTAAGTTTGCCCATTCTATGTACCTCTTACCCAAATCTCTTCATCCACCCACCCCACTAACCTAATATTCTCCAAGCTAGAGAAAAACTTTTGAAAGCACATCTTCATTGAGATCATATAGAAGAAGTTAATATAAGCCTCAGAGACAGAGTATTTTCACTTTAAAAGAGGCTGGAAAGATTATTTGTGGTGATGATGGTGATGGTGGTGGTAAACTCCCACTGAAGTCATTGTTCCCCAGAATCCCCTTAAGCTTCATTGCCAAAGTTAAGTCTCTGGGAGGTTGAGGGTGGAACTCTGGGGGTTTGCTTCTGTGAGGCTGCAGAATCCTAGATAAGTCATCTCCTCAATCGTGTTTTAACTTCCTGTCCTTAAATGGAAATGAAAATGGTATTACATACTAATTAAATGCAACATGCTTATTACAATGCTATTTAATATACATTAACGATACTTTTGTCTGTGGGCATTAGCAGAAAGATGGGAAAAAATACTTAAATGGAAGTTGGTGATGGAATAGGGGAGTTGGTCTACCTCATGCATCACCTTGCCCAGGGGCACTCTTAGTTCAGGTAAAGTAAGGGAGCAATAAGCTGGAGAGGCCAACAGCAGATGAGCCCTCACTCCCTTTCCTCAAAGGCAGGGAAGATTGGAAGGGAGGTTCCCAGTTATGGGAAGAGCCCTTCTATTTAACCCTCATGGGCATGAGAGTTGGTATTATTTATTTCTCTTTTTTCTATTCATTTGTTGCTATGTAAATATTTCTATCAGTATATTTAAACTTTTCATGA
>NC_138883.1:128347367-128549867 GCF_965194825.1 Balaenoptera physalus
ACATATATACACTACTGATACTATATACAAAATAGATAACTAATGAGAACCTATTGTATGGCACAGGGAACTCTACTCGATGCTCTGTGGTGACCTAAATGGGAAGGAAATCCAAAAAGAGGGGATATATGTATACATATTGTTGATTCACTTTGCTGTACAGTAGAAACTAACACAATATTGTAAAGCAACTATACTCCAATAAAAATTTTTAAAAGCAACCTTGCAACACCCAAATACAAGCACACCCAAAATTCTTTTGAGGATAAAATGAGTTAATACATGTATTCTTAATCTAGACACCCTGGTCTTCCTCCTAGTTCAGATTAGCCCTGGATGCTTTTTTACATAGAGTCCTTAGATATTTAGACACCCAGGAAGTAAACCAAACATGGGTTTATAAACTTAAATCTTATTATTAATTTAATTTCAGGGGAAGTAACTTCTTCAGTGTCTGCAATGCAGGCTCTACCCATCCCCTCACCAAGGTTCCCTTTGGGATTATAATGTTGCTACGTGAGCATAAGTCAGAACAGGACTGGGGGGTGGGGAGGTGTCTTAAGATCTATTTCTTTGGGGCTGGATTAGAATTTAGCTCCCACTTCTTTCACGACACACACCAGTGAGGCTGCCTTTTCTACTTTCATACAGCCTTCCTGTTAATGCACATTTACCTGTTGCTTCTGCTTCTGATAGGACAGCTAAAATGATTCAGGTTTTCTTTTCCACATTTAAGATCCAGAGATGCTATCTCCACCATATTCAAGAGGCTTCCTGCTCCCATCAATTGTGAGCCACCTCATTGAGTGGAACTCTGGGGCTCTGGTCAATAGCCTCAGAAATAACAAGTTAGCTGCAGTTAACTGTTAACTTTTTTCTGATCACTTTCCTTACCCCTAAGGAGTAGCTTTCTTTGGGTTCTGGCTTTGACCGTTGTGCAGCACTTAACAATAACATGAGTTCATTCCCTGAATTGATCTGGACTGAACAGGATTACTTCGGTATCAGTTTAATGACACATGATTGATAATTTGAGGGCTGGTAAGAAAAAAGCAAAAAGGGGACCTTGTAACATTATTTATGCTATTGTCCCAGATGAAGTTTTTGCATCAATTTGACCAGAGGAAAGTGAGGGCTCCTGTGCTCAGAGCTCAACCTCCATCTCTGTGTCTTGGGACCTATGGCTTACCTTGAACCCATTTTTTCCCAGAAGCCCAGTATTTTCAGTGTGCAATTTTTCAGAACATGGGGTTCATTCAGGTTAACTGGAATCATGTTCTAGTGGAAACTTTTATACCAGTGACAAAGTCATGCAACACTCAAAAAAGTTTGCTTCTGTGGAACTACATTAAAATGTTGATTTTAATATTATCTTTGTAGTATTTGTATACAATCAGTAACTGCCCTGGTTTTGAGGGTGTAAGAAATATAACTTTAAGAGATATATATCCAGTTTTATATATGTACATATTTAACATAATTTAAAGGCCACATTTGAGGATCTACAAGAATGTCATTGAAAGAGGTCTTTGTATTATTCAAGTTTGAGAAACACTATTGTTTCTTTTTTTATTCTTTAAATTGTACATACGTATTTTATTTACACTTTGTATTTGATACACTTCATGATAAACAATTTTTTTCCATCTTAACCATTTTTTAAGTGTACAGTTCAGCGGTATCAAATACGTTCACATCGTTGTGCAAAAATCACCTCTGTCCACCCCCATAACTGTTTTCATCTTGTGAAACTGAAGCTCTATACCCGTTAAACAATAATCCCCAGGGGCTGGGGGTTATTCCTTGCCCCCAGCCCCTGGTAACCAGTAATCTACTTTCTGTCTTTATGATTTTGACTATTCTAAGTACTTCATATAAGTGGGATCATACAGTATGTATCTTTCTCTGATGGGCTAATTTCATTTAGCATAATGTCCCCAAGGTTCATCCATGTTGTAAACATACTGCAGAATCTCCTTTCTTTTTAAGACTGAACAATATTCCATTGCATGTATATCCACATTTTGCTTATCTGTTCATCCACTGACGAACACTTGAGTTGCTTCCATGGTTTAGTTGTTACGAATAATGCTGCTATGAACATGGGTGTACAAATATCTCTTTGAGATTTTACTTTCAATTCTTTGGGGTATATGTGCAGAAGTGGAATTGCTGGATCATATAGTAATTCTATCTTTAATTACTTGAGGTAACACCATACTGTTTTCCATAGTGACTGTAACAATTTCCACCAGTAGTACACCAGGGTCCCAATTTCTCCATGTCCTTGCAAACACTCATATTCTATTTTTTTGATAGTAGCCATCCTAATGGGTGTAAGGTGGTATCTCGTTGCAGTTTTGATTTGCATTTCCCTAATGATTGGTGATGTTGAGCATCTTTTCAGGTGCTTATAGGCCATTTGTATCTCTTCTTTGGAGAAATATCTATTCAAGTCTTATGCTCATTTTGAATCAGATTGGTTTTTTGTTGTTAAGGTTTTTTTGAATTTTTGAATTTTATTTTTTTATACAGCAGGTTCTTATTAGTTATCCATTTTATACACATTAGTGTATACATGTCAATACCAATCTCCGAATTCACCACACCACCACCCCCATCCCCCACCGCTTTTCCCACTTGGTGTATATACGTTTGTTCTCTACATCTGTCTCAATTTCTGCTCTGTAAACCGGTTTATCTGTACCATTTTTCGAGGTTCCACATACATGCATTAATATACGACATTTGTTTTTCTCTTTCTGACTTACTTCACTCTGTATGACAGTCTCTAGATCCATCCACGTCTCTACAAATGACCCAATTTCGTTCCTTTTTGTGGCTGAGTAATATTCCATTGTCTATATGTACCACATCTTCATTATCCATTCATCTGTCGATGGGCATTTAGGTTGCTTCCATGACCTGGCTATTGTAAATAGTGCTGCAATGAACATTGGGGTGCATGTGTCTTTTTAAATTATGGTTTTCTCTGGGTATATGCCCAGTAGTGGGATTGCTGGGTCATATGGTAATTCTATTTTTAGTTTTTTAAGGAACCTCCATACTGTTCTCCATAGTGGCTGTATCAATTTACATTCCCACCAACAGTGCAAGAGGGTTCCCTTTTCTCCACACGCTCTCCAGCATTTGTTGTTGTAGATTTTCTGATGATGCCCATTCTAACTGGTGTGAGGTGATACCTTATTGTAGTTTTGATTTGTATTTCTCTAATAACTAGTGATGTAGAGCAGATTTTCATTTTGCTTCGTGGCCATCTGTATGTCTTCTTTGGAGAAATGTCTAGTTGGGTCTTCTGCCCATTTTTAGATTGGGTTTTTGGTTTTTTAATATTGAGCTGCATGAGCTGTTTTTATACTTTGGAGATATATATATTGATCTTTTGTCCGTTGATTCATTTGCAAGTATTTTCTCCCATTTTGAGGGTTGTCTTTTCGTCTTGTTTATGGTTTCCTTTGCTGTGTAAAAGCTTTGAAGTTTCATTAAGTCCCATTTGTTTATTTTTGTTTTTATTTCCATTACTCTAGGAGGTGGATCAAAAAAGATCTTGCTGTGATTTATGTCAAAGAGTGTTCTTCCTATGTTTTCCTCTAGGTGTTTTGCAGTGTCTTCTCTTACATTTATGTCTCTAATCCATTTTGAGTTTATTTTTGTTTATGGTGTTAGGGAGTGTGCTAATTTCATTCTTTTACATGTAGTTGTCCAGTTTTCCCAGAACCATTTATTGAAGAGGCTGTCTTTTCTCCATTGTATGTCCTTGCCTCCTTTGTCATATCTTAGTTGACCATAGGTGTGTGGGTTTATCACTGGGCTTTCTAGCCTGTTCCATTGATCTATATTTCTGTTTTTGTGCAAGTACCATATCGTCTTGATTACTGTAGCTTTGTAGTATAGTCTGAAGTCAGGGAGTCTGATTCCGCCAGCTCCGTTTTTTTCCTTCAAGACTGCTTTGGCTATTCAGGGTCTTTTGTGTCTCCATACAAATTTAAGAGTTTTTTGTTCTAGTTCTGTAAAAAATGCCGTTGGTAACTTGATAGGGATTGCATTGAATATGTAGATTGCTTTGGGTAATATAGTCATTTTCACAATATTGATTCTTCCAATACAAGAACACGGTATATCTCTCCACCTGTTTGTATCATCTTTAATTTCTTTCATCAGTGTCTTATAGTTTTCAGCATACAGGTCTTTTTTCTACCTAGATAGGTTTATTCCTAAGTATTTTATTCTTTTTGTTACAATGGTAAATGGGATTGTTTCTTTAATTTCTCTTTCAGATTTTTCATCATTAGTGTATAGGAATGCAAGAGATTTCTGTGCACTAATTTTGTATCCTGCAAATTTACCAAATTCATTGATTAGCTCTAGCAGTTTTCTGGTGGCAGTTTTAGGATTCTCTATGTATAGTATCATGTCATCTGCAAACAGTGGCAGTTTTACTTCTTCTTTTCCAACTTGTATTCCTTTTATTTCTTTTTCTTCTCTGATTGCTGTGGCTAGGACTTCCAGAACTATGTTGAATAATAGTGGTGAGAGTGGACATCCTTGTCTCATTCCTGATCTTAGAGGAAATGCTTTCAGTTTTTCACCATTGAGAATGATGTTTGCTGTGGGTTTGTCATATATGGCCTTTATTATGTTGAAGTAGGTTCCCTCTATGCCCACTTTCTGGAGAGTTTTTATCATAAATGGGTGTTGAATTTTGGCAAAAGCTTTTTCTGCATCTATTGAGATGATCACAAGGTTTTTATTTTTCAATTTGTTAATATGGTGTATCACATTGATTGATTTGTGTATATTGAAGAATCCTTGCATCCCTGGGATAAATCCCACTTGATCACGGTGTATGATCCTTTTAATGTGTTGTTGGATTCTGTTTGCCAGTATTTTGTTGAGGATTTTTGCATCTATATTCATCAGTGATATTGGTCTGTAATTTTCTTTTTTTGTAGTGTCTTTGTCTGGTTTTGGTATCAGGGTGATGGTGGTCTCATAGAATGAGTTTGGGAGTGTTCCTTCCTCTGTAATTTTTTGGAAGAGTTTTGAGAAGGATAGGTGTTAGCTCTTCTCTAAATGTTTGATAGAATTCACCTGTGAAGCCATCTGGTCCTGGACTTTTGTTTGTTGGAAGATTTTTAATCACAGTTTCAATTTCATTACTTGTGATTGGTCTGTTCATATTTTCTGTTTCTTCCTGGTTCAGTCTTGGAAGGTTATACCTTTCTAAGAATTTGTCCATTTCTTCCAGGTTGTCCATTTCATTTGCATAAAGTTGCTTGTAGTAGTCTCTTAGGATGCTTTGTATTTCTGCGGTGTCTGTTGTAACTTCTCCTTTTTCATTTCTGATTTTATTGATTTGAGTCCTCTCCCTCTTTTTCTTGATGAGTCTGGCTAATGGCTTATCAATTTTGTTTATCTTCTCAAAGAACCAGCTTTTAGTTTTATTGATCTTTGCTATTGTTTTCTTTGTTTCTATTTCATTTATTTCCACTCCGATCTTTATGATTTCTTTCCTTCTACTAACTTTGGGTTTTGTTTGTTCTTCTTTCTCTAGTTTCTTTAGGTGTAAGGTTAGATTGTTTACTTGAGATTTTTCTTGTTTCTTTAGGTAGGCTTGTATAGCTATAAACTTCCCTCTTAGAACTGCTTTTGCTGCATCCCATAGGTTTTGGGTCATCGTGTTTTCATTGTCATTTGTCTCTAGGTAATTTTTGATTTCCGCTTTGATTTCTTCAGTGATCTCTTGGTTATTTAGTAACGTATTGTTTAGCCTCCATGTGTTTGTGTTTTTTACGTTTTTTCCCCTGTAATTCATTTCTAATCTCATAGCGTTGTGGTCAGAAAAGATGCTTGATATGATTTCAATTTTCTTAAGTTTACTGAGGCTTGATTTGTGACCCAAGATGTGATCTATCCTGGAGAATGTTCTGTGCGCACTTGAGAAGAACGTGTAATCTGCTGTTTTGGGATGGAATGTCCTATAAATATCAATTAAATCTATCTGGTCTATTGTGTCATTTAACGCTTCTGTTTTCTTATTTATTTCCATTTTGGATGATCTGTCCTTTGGTGTAAGTGAGGTGTTAAAGT
Organism: Balaenoptera physalus; assembly: GCF_965194825.1. Taxonomy (NCBI): domain Eukaryota; kingdom Metazoa; phylum Chordata; class Mammalia; order Artiodactyla; family Balaenopteridae; genus Balaenoptera; species Balaenoptera physalus. The sequence continues at coordinate 128,353,479 of NC_138883.1, forward strand.
CCCCCACTATGATTGTGTTACTGTCAATTTCCTCTTTTAGAGCTGTTAGCAGTTGCCTTATGTATTGAGGTGCTCCTATGTTGGGTGCATATATATTTATAATTGTTATATCTTCTTCTTGGCTTGATCCCTTGATCATTATGTAGTGTCCTTCCTTGTCTCTTGTAACATTCTTTATTTTAAAGTCTATTTTATCTGATATGAGTATAGCTACACCAGCTTTCTTTTGATTTCCATTTGCATGGAATATCTTTTTCCATCCCCTCACTTTCAGTCTGTATGTGTCCCTAGGTCTAAAGTGGGTCTCTGGTAGACAGCATATATATGGGTCTTGTTTTTGTATCCATTCAGTAAGCCTGTGTCTTTTGGTTGGAGCATTTAATCCATTCATGTTTAAGGTAATTATCGATATGTATGTTCCTATGACCATTTTCTTAATTGTTTTGGGTTTGTTTTTGTAGGTCCTTTTCTTCTCTTGTGTTTCCCACTTAGAGAAGTTCCATTAGGAGTTTTTGTAGAGGTGGTTTGGTGGTGCTGAATTCTCTTAGCTTTTGCTCGTCTGTAAAGCTTTTGATTTCTCCATCAAATCTAAATGAGATCCTTGCCGGGTAGAGTAATCTTGGTTGTAGGTTCTTCCCTTTCATCACTTTAAGTATATCATGCCACTCCCTTCTGGCCTGTAGAGTTTCTGCTGAGAAATCAGCTGTTAACCTTATGGGAGTTCTCTTGTATATTATTTGTCGTTTTTCCCTTGCTGCTTTCAATAATTTTTCTTTGTCTTTAACTTTTGCCACTTTGATTACTATGTGTCTCGGCATGTTTCTCCTGGAGTTTATCCTGTATGGGACTCTCTGAGCTTCCTGGACTTGGGTGGCTATTTCCTTTCCCATGTTAGGGAAGTTTTCGACTATAATCTCTTCAAATATTTTCTCTGGTCCTTTCTATCTCTCTTCTGCTTCTGGGACCCCTATAATGCAAATGTTGTTGTGTTTAATGTTGTCCCAGAGATCTCTTAGGCTGTCTTCATTTCTTTTCATTCTTATTTCTTTATTCTTTTCTGCAGCAGTGAATTCCACCATTCTGTCTTCCAGGTCACTTATCCATTCTTCTGCCTCAGTTATTCTGCTATTGATTCCTTCTAGTGTAGTTTTCATTTCAGTTATTGTATGGTTCATCTCTGTTGTTCTTTAATTCTTCTAGGTCTTTGTTAAACATTTCTTGCATCTTCTCGATCTTTGCCTCCATTCTTTCCCCGAGGTCCTGGATCATCTTCACTATCATTATTCTGAATTCTTTTTCTGGCAGGTTGCCTATCTCCACTTCATTTAGTTGTTTTTCTGGGGTTTTATCTTGTTCCTTCATCTGGTACATAGCCCTCTGCCTTTACATCTTGTCTATCTTTCTGTGAATGTGGTTTTGTTCCACGGGCTGCAGGATTGTAGTTCTTCTTGCTTCTGCTGTCTGCCCTCTGGTGGATGAGGCTATCTAAGAGGCTTGTGCAAGTTTCCTGATGGGAAGGACTGGTGGTGGGTAGAGCTGGCTGTTGCTCTGGTGGGCAGAGCTCAGTAAAACTTTCATTCACTTGTCTGCTGATGGTGGGGTTGGGTCCCCTCCCTGTTGGTTGTTTGACCTGAGGCGACCCAACACTGGAGCCTACCTGGGCTCTTTGGTGGGGCTAATGTTGGACTCTGGGAGGGCTCATGCCAAGGAGTACTTCCCAGAACTTCTGCTGCCAGTATCCTTGTCTTCATGGTGAGACAGAGCCACCCCCACCTCTGCAGGAGACCCGCCAACACTAGCAGGTATGACCTAGAGGGGTGGGATAGGGAGAGTGGGAGGGAGGCTCAAGAGGGAGGGGATATGGGGATATATGTATACATATAGCTGGTTCACTTTGTTGTACAGCAGAAACTAACACAACATTGTAAAGCAAGTATACTCCAATAAAGATGTTCAGTCTCTATGGGGTCACTGCTCCTTCCCCTGGGTCCCGATGTGCACACTATTTTGTGTGTGCCCTCCAAGATTGGAGTCTCTGTTTCCCCCAGTCCTGTCAAATCCTGCTAGCCTTCAAAGTCTGATTCTCTAGGAATTCCTCCTCCCGTTGCCGGACCCCTAGGTTTGGAAGCCTGACATGGGACTCAGAAGCTGCACTCCAGTGGGCGGACTTCTGTGGTATAAGTGTTCTGCAGTTTGTGGGTCACCCACCCAGCAGTTATGGGATTTGATTTTATTGTGATTGCACCCCTCCTACCATCTTTTTGTGGCTTCTCCTTTGTCTTTGGATGTGGGGTATCTTTTTTGGTGAGCTCTAGTGTCTTCCTGTCAATGATCGTTCAGCAGTTAGTTGTGATTCTGGTGTTCTTGCAAGAGGGAGTGAGAGCACGTCCTTGTACTCTGCCATCTTGAACCTTTCTCCGAGAAACACCATTGTTTGATTGCTGTCTCTGTAATCTCCTTAGTTACAAATACCTTTAATCCTGTTTTGCTGCATACACTTTTGTGAAAAGCTGAGGTTTGGCAATTTATCAGTTAGCTATTGCCACAATAATGTTGCATACCCCTATGTTCATAGCAGCACTATTTATAATAGCCAAGACATGGAAACAAGCTAAATGTCCATCAACAGATGAATGGATAAAGAAGATGTGGTATATATATATATACACAATGGAATACTACTCAGCCATAAAAAATAGAATGAAATAATGCCATTTGCAGCAACCTAGAGGTTATCATACCAATTCAAGTAAATCAGAAAGAGAAAGATATATCAAATATCATATGATATCTCTTATATGTGCAATCTAAAATATGACACAAATGAACTTATCTATGAAATAGAAACAGACTCGTAGATATACAGAACAGACTTGTGGTTGCGGTGGATGGGGGGCGGGTAGAGGAGGGAAGGATTGGGAGTTGGGGATTAGCAGATGCAAACTATTATATATAGAATGGAGAAACAACAAGGTCCTACTGTATAGCACAGGGGATTATATTCGATAGCCTGTAATAAACCATAATGGAAAAGAATATGAAAAAGATATATATATATATATATATATATATATATATATATATACATATGTATATCTGAATCACTTTGTTGTACAGCAGAAATTAACACAACATTGTAAATCAACTATACCTCAATAAAATAAATTTTTTACAAATGCTGCATAGCAAACCACCCCAAAACTTATTTTAAGCAACAGTCACCATTTATTCTCATAGCTGGCTCTGTTTTTCACTTCAGGTCTATAGATTAACTAGGGTGGCTCAGTTTTACGTATTTCATTCTCCTTGGACAAGTCAGTTAACCAGGCAAAGGCACAAAAAGGAAACAGTAGAATCTTCTTAAGGCCTACACTCAAAACTGACACAATGCTACTGCAACCAAGCAGGACCCTATGGGGCCTTCCTGGGACAGTACGTCCCCCATAATCATCTGCTTTAGCTCCTCTCTGAAGTACCTGGATAACAGTATTTGATGCACATTTCCTAAGTTGTTTTACAGATGTGAACCACCCCTCCCCCCCAACAACCACCACGAAATGGAAGATGTTAACTACTTGATGACCATGAGCACATAGTCCCAGACCTCCTGGAGCCTAAGGACTGATAATGTTAACCCCTGTGACACCACCCTGTTACCTCACCATCAGCCAATCAGAAAATTATGCACGAGCTGATCACATACCCTGCAACCCCCCCTCCTTCACCTGGCTTTTTTTTTTCTTTTTAACATCTTTATTGGAGTATACTTGCTTTACAATGTTGTGTTAGTTTCTGCTGTACAACAAAGTGAATCAGCTATATGTATACATATATCCCCATATCCCCTCCCTCTTGAGCCTCCCTCCCACTCTCCCTACCCCACCCCTCTAGGCCATCACAAAGCATCAACCTGATCTCCTTGTGCTATGCAGCAGCTTCCCACTAGCTATCTATTTTACATTTGGTAGTGTATATATGTCGATGCTACTCTCTCATTTCATCCCAGCTTCCCCTTCCCCCCGTGTCCTCAAGTCCATTCTCTACGTCTGCATCTTTATTCCTCCCCTGCCACTAGGTTTATCAGTACCATTTTTTTAGATTCCATATATATGTGTTAGCATAAGGTATTTGTTTTTCTCTGACTTACTTCGCTCTGTATGACAGACTCTAGGTCCAACCACCTCACTACAAATAACTCAATTTCATTCCTTTTTATGGCTGAGTAATATTCCATTGTATATATGTGACACATCTTCTTTATCCATTCATTTGTCGATGGTCATTTAGGTTGCTTCCATGTCCTGGCTATTGTAAATAGTGCTACAGTGAACACTGTGGTACCTGTATCTTTTTGAATTACAGTTTTCTCAGGGTATATGCCCAGTAGTGAGATTGTACCTGGCTTTTAAAAATACTTTGCCGAAACCCTTCCAGGAGCTCAGGGCTTTTTAGGGCATACGCCACCTGTCTCCTTGTGTGGCCCTGCAATAAACATTTCTCTGCTCCAAACTCCGTTTTGGTGTGTTTGGCCTCATTGTGCCTTGGGCACATGAACTTGCACTAACTTTCATTAACCAAAGCAAGCAGCCTAACCAAGTTCAAAGCCAAAGGATGGGGAAATACACTCCTCCCACCTTGAGACTATGGCAAGGGTATAGTTGCAAGAAGGAGTAATGGATTGGGGTCAATCATTTAGTCTACCATTGTCAGTGACTAGTTGGGAGTCCTGGATACTACCTTTGCCCTGTTTTTGCTAATAACACCTGAGCAGTTATATTGAGCAAAGTGTTTGCTGAAATAACTTTATGGTTCTAGACAAGCTAGGTGAGATTATACACTGATTAAAGGGACAAAGGTTAACACATAAGCCTGGCTAGGAAGAATGAGTAACGTCTATCAGTGAGACCACAAGAACAGCAATGTGCTAGGAACTGAAATGAAAGCCAATCATCCATGTCCTAAAATCATTCAAAATTTCTTAAATTTCTGTTGAATATACTCCTCATCATTATACATGTATACATATGTATACACACAAATACACTGAAGTTTACAATAGTATACTTTGTATATGTTTAAAGTGTACATTATTTTCATGAGTGTTGTGCTGGTTTCTATTTTATATCACAAAGTCCTGAGTGACTGGAATTGTTCACTATTTTTGTTTATATGGTAGAAACTAAATGTTACAAATTTATTCCATCTTCATGATTACAAACATTACAGGCAAGGTGGGTAAACAAGGCAAATAAAGCAATCTCTTTTCTCCTATTTAACCAGATGCAGCATTTTGACATTTTTATGATATGCAGGTTGTCTTAATTCATTGATGGCTCATTGACTTATTTTGAAATCCAGCAACAGCAAACTTTGAAATGTGGGATCTTCCTCTATAGCTACTCCAAGTTAATTCCTGAACTACACTGTGAACTCAGAAATGATATTCACTGAAACACTCTTGAAGCTTTCACATCTTAATCTGACACCTCTTATTAAGGCAGGGAACTGTCTTAAAGACTGTCTTCTTAGCTAACCCAAGCCACCAGCAATCTTTTTTTTTTTTTTTCCTAAGGGTCTGGCTTTTTATTTATTTATTTATGGCTGTGCTAGGTCTTCGTTTCTGTGCGAGGGCTTTCTCTAGTTGCGGCAAGTGGGGGCCACTCTTCATCGCGGCCTCTCTTGTTGCGGAGCACAGGCTCCAGACGCGCAGGCTCAGTAATTGTGGCTCACGGGCCCAGTTGCTCCGTGGCATGTGGGATCCTCCCAGACCAGGGCTCGAACCCGTGTCCCCTGCATTGGCAGGCAGACTCTCAACCACTGCGCCACCAGGGAAGCCCGACCACCAGCAATCTTAACCACTAAGTTACTATATAAAAGTAAACTGCTCCTAATAAATGGAATATTGCCTGCCATATCAGTAAACAAAGGATGTCACAGTCATCAGTGATTGCAGCCAAGGGGCCACCAAGGAAGGTGAGCTGATGACCCCTGAGGGAACTCAGGAGGGAAACAAAGAATACCTGCCATTTAGCAGCCATCAGACTGCAGCCACTCCCTAAGGTGAGCCCTGAGGAAACTCAGGATGTGAAAACACTGGATACTGGCCCCAGATAGCTTAGGTTCATATCAAAGGCATGATTTCAGTGAGCCCAGCCGCTTGCATCTTCCCATGCAGAGGAAAGCGCTAAACTCCTTAATTTGGGATTTCTTGTTTTCTTTAGTTAACATCTTTGATGTTCCGACTACCTGCCCTTTGTTGCAAACTCCTATATATCCTAAGCTCCCCCCTCACCTCCTCAGGGTTACTTGAAATGCTGCCTCCCTGGCTTGAAGTCCTAAAAAATTTCCGCCAAATAAACCATAATTCTCAACTTCCAGGTTGTGAATAATGTTTTAGTTGACACTCCAAGCATTGACTCAAACTGTTGTGCCAGATCCTTTTTCTGAGCACTCACTCCCTGATAGAGAGGTCCTAATCAGCTGTTTCCATGAACAGTGACCCCAGTACAGTGTACCTACTGTCCAGAGTATAAACAAAGAGGTCAGGTAACCTTAGTCATCCTGAGTAGTTCATCAGTATTTACATACAAGGTATATTTTAAGCTGATCCCAGATCAAGTATTGCAACTGTAATCCCAAGATGTCGTTCAGTTTTAGCACATTGAGTTCCTGCAAGATGCCAGGGCAAGTGAGAAGCCACCTCAAAGCAAAGAGTTCATCATCTTCAGAAACTTGGGGGTGGGTGTGTGGGTGGTGGTGGAGGAATAAAATTCCTCCTTCTAAATTCATCAAATCAATGGGTCTTCAGTCTTAATTGATAAAATCCAGAGTCCTCAATCCCGATTTGAGAAGCCCATTTTCAAGATGAAGAAGAGCTTTCAGTCTTCTATTTGCCATGGCCCATGAACGCAAGACCTTCTATAAGAATCTCCTCTTTTATTGCTTTCTGACACACCGCTGAAGATGTCGTTGTGCGGTTCCAGGAGCTGATCCCTTTTAAGAACTTCTAGGCAAACCGGCGGTGGAAGCCCCAGTGGTACCTCAGCGTCGCGTTGGTGCTCGTGAAGGCGGTGGCGATGGCGGCGCGCTCTGAAGTCATCGCCTGCTCATTATTTTCTCTTCCTAATTCTCAGCCCTTCTTTTGAGACACAGCTGGGTATGTTCACTTTAAATCCTTCTCCAAAAATGCCTCAAGGTCAAATTTCAAATAGGGTGGTTAAGGTAGGGCTCAGAGAGGCGTTGACGGGTGAGGAGTGGAAGCGGGTAGAGGAGGGCATCGCAGGCAGGGAAAACAGCCAGGACATTATTATAAATAACTGTGACGTCTTGTGATACTACTCAGATTCAGTGCGTGTTGGAGCCATTGTTATGATAATTCTTTCCCAAGAGGTTTTGATTCCCGAGGAGAGAACCGCGGGGGTCGGCGGGGACTTTCTTAGCCTGAAAGGTAACACCGGCAGCGGCAGGAGAAGGCTCTTTACAGCTTGGTGGGGCAGACCTTGGCTGCAACCCCCAACGGCTGGGAATCGCCAATCTGCCGAGTTCTGTTGCCCAATGTGCCCGGAGCAAGGGCCTGGGCGCAAATCCTGTTTCTCGGCGGCCCCAACCTCCTGCGACCTCGGTGTCCAATCAGTGCAAAGGTAAACATTCGATTCGGAGTCGGCTGGGAAGTCAGTCAGGTAGCCGCCAGACCACCCAGTGCGCAGCGGGCGGTGGGGCTCCCCTCAGGGCACAGCTCGCCCTGCCCTTCCCGGATCGCTCACTGCCCCCCCCTTTCGGCCACGCCCTCGCGGCGATAGGCCGAGTATCTGGGCCGGGTCGCGACGCGATTGGCCGGGACGACGGGACGCCGGCCCCAGACGTGCCACGTGTACGTAAGGGCCGGCCGGAAGGCTAAGGCTGGAGCTGACGCAGCCGGGTTTGGCCGGGCCGGGCCAGGCGACGGCGACCATGGAGCGGGACGGGGATCAGCTGTCCACGCGGCCAGCCCTAGAGACCGAGGGGCTGCGCTTCCTTCACGTCACGGGTGAGTCGGCGCGGGCCGCAGGGTAGCGGGTTTGCGCCGCCACCTTCGGCGCGCCGCCATGTTCGGTGAGTCGTTCTCCTCTGCCCTCTGGGCCGGACCTGGCCGAGAGCCGGATGTTGGCGCTGCACGCAGGCCCGGGCGGTGTCCCGAAGCGCGCGTGGAGGCCCTCCCAGAGCCGTGCTTCCTCGGACGTTGCGGTCGGCCCTTTTTTGCGCGAGTCCTTTACTTTATGCGAAGCAAGCCTTCCGGGTTTGCGGTTACTGGGGTCACTCCGCCCTTGGCGTTTGCCTTCAAGCCTCAGCCCCTCGACTCCGTACCCCCACGCACATCCCCAAGATCCGGCGCTGTATCAGCCCTCCATGGGCACCCCGTTCTATACGTAGTCTGGATCTGAAAGGCCTTTGCCCTCCTGAGTCGGATACACTTCCCTTCACCCCTCAAAACCCAGCTGGCGTGCCCCACGTCCTCCGGACTTGCCCCTCCTATTCCCCAGGTAGCTGAGAAGCCCCTTCTCAGTGATCCCTGAATTGTTGTATTTCTCGCTATTTTAACTGCCTACTTAGGTCTTCAGCTACACCGTGAAGGTTTTGAGGACAGGAGCTACGCTTATTTTGCTTTTGTTTAATTTTATAGAAAAGTCCAGTGTAGTATCATTTTTAGTTTCTTGAAAACTATTTTCTTCTTTTCAGTGGGCTCCCTGCTGGCTACCTATGGCTGGTACATCGTCTTCAGCTGCATTCTTCTCTACGTGGTCTTTCAGAAGCTCTCCACCCGGCTGAGGGCCTTGAGGCAGAGGCAGCTGGATCGAGCTGCCGCTGCTCTGGGTTAGTGCCTGATAACAAATGAAGGCGTGGCTTTACGCCTACTTGTTTTAGTATTTAAAAGTTAGTCTGTTGTTAAGAGTAAGAAGTACGTTTCTGATCTGTGTGGGAAGAAAACTATTTTATGCTTAGGAAGTTGGTTTTGGTGATTTGCAATAGTGTTGTTTTGTTTTGTTTTAATTTCAGAGTTTTTGATGGGATGAAAAACCTGCTTGATGGTGTGTAGAGCACTCACTGCATATCGTGTTGCATGGTTTTTCATTTACAGGAGAGATTAAAATGAAGACTTCACAGCTGCTCCATACTTGTGGGTCTGCCTACTAAGTCTCATTTATCTCTAGAACCATCGTGAATGACAAACTCAGCCTTAGTTCTTCACATCCACCGCATTTTAATTTTCACAACTTACTCATCAGACCTGATATCAGATTACACCTGGCTGTTTCAAAAACTCATTCCCTCTAAAACAGTAGCTTTTTAACTAGTTAGAAGCTACAGTTTCTGAGGACATATCTAAGAGAAATGTTAAGTGTCTTGAGAATAGCAGTATAATTAAATAAATACAAATCATTAGTCATCTGAGCCACCACAGTTACTGAGGCTGGGGAGGAAAGCAAACATAACACAAAAGTAGTCATTAGCAGAAAGACTTAGAAAATTCCTTCACTCTCCTCTCCCATGAAACCCTGTGGTCCTGCCATTATCTCATCATTTTTGGTTGTTGGCTGTATATATCCAATAAAAACTACAAAGTACAAAGTAAATCTTGCTTAAGTTCCAGGATTTTGTGAAGTGGATGACTGGTGTTAGGGAACAGTCACTTGGTACAGCCATCCCTGGCTCTGTGAGACCTGCCGACAACTGAAGAGTAGATTTATAAGATAATAGGATGGGCATCTCAGAAGAGGAGTTTGTTGTAATGAAGCACTGCAAAAAGTATATGTGCAGTGAAAGGTGTTACCTTGTGTTGTACAATTTTGTTAGAAAAATTAGGTTAAAAAAATCCACACATTAATTTTATTGTAAGAATGATCCAACAGTTCCAAATGTTACCACAATTCACATTTCTATAAAGTGGAACTGTAATTTTGTTTTTAAAGATAAAGGTGTAGTCATCTCTGTCACCACAGACACACCCCTGTGCTATTTTGGCCCCTGTTTTACATGGATTCAGTTAGGTGACCTGTTTCCACTGCTAACTATCTGTAAGTAATGATGATCGCATATCCTTTGGATGATACTGATGTGAACATATAAGTTCTAGTTTGTTTCCTTGTTTACAAAATTAGTCAAACCACTGCATAGTTCCCGTTAGTGCTCCTTAAACACAGTGGTCTGAGTAAAATAGAGAACTTGATTGTGTATTTATATAATTTGCTTTGTTTTCTAAGCCAGATAAAAACAGATACCTGGGGTGGTCATTTCTATTAATGCTAGCTGGAAGGATTTTTCTCTTTTTTTTTTTCCTGTAAAAACAAGGATAAAATACCTAAAGATCTTTACCTCTTTCTGGTATAGACCTGGGCTAATTAGGTGATGGCTAATGATCAGAAAACTTTATCTTTCGTTGGTTGTCTTCTAGAGTTCTGGTCAACCTAGAGACTGGGTGTTAGGAGGTATCCAGGTTGTGGAATGGAGTCTCGCTGGCCGTCAGACCACTTACATTTCGGTCTCGGAGCCCATGCCAGACTCTCTGAATTAGAATTGCTCAGGGAGCCCAGAAATCTGTTTTGAACAGAGATTTCTGATGCTTTGGATATTTAACAAGGCCTATGAACTGTGGTGATGGGATAGTCCGCTGCCCCCCCCCCCCTTAAGCAGTAAAATATATGCAGAAGAACAGACTTATTCATGTAAAAGTATATTCTTGCATTGCCTGACTTCTGTACACTTCTAATAATATAGACCTCAAGAGTTTCCATTTTATATTACACAAGGTGCTTTATCCCAAATTTTTTCTGACATTTTAGAACCTGATATTGTTGTTAAACGACAGGAGGCTTTAGCAGCTGCTCGTTTGAAAATGCAAGATGAATTAAATGCACAAGTTGAAAAGCATAAGGAGAAACTAAGACAGGTATGAACTGGTTTTAGTTTGAATACGTGGTATTTGAGGTTTAGTGGGTGAAAGTGTGTGTGCGCGTGTGCCCGCGCATTAGGGTGGATACAGAGAATAACTATTTCAGGCCGAATCATTTCCACTTAGCTAAGTATTGCTCAGCATGTTTTCCTTGTGCAATTTCTTACTGTTTAGGGGGGAAATACTCTTTTTTAAAAAAATTATTTATTTATTTATTTATTTATTTATTTATTTTTGGCTGTGTTGGGTCTTCGTTTCTGTGCAAGGGCTTTCTCTAATTGCGGCAAGCGGGGGCCACTCTTCATCGCGGTGCACGGGCCTCTCACTATCGCGGCCTCTCTTGTAGCGGAGCACAAGGCTCCAGACGCGCAGGCTCAGCAATTGTGGCTCACGGGCCTAGTCGCCCCGCGGCATGTGGGATCCTCCCAGACCAGGGCTCGAACCCATGTCCCCTGCATTGGCAGGCAGACTCTCAACCACTGCGCCACCAGGGAAGCCCCTCACGGCCTCTTTTGACGCGCAGGCTCAGTAGTTGTGGCTCACGGGCCTAGTTGCTCCACGGCATGTGGGATCTTCCCAGACCAGGGCTCGAACCCATGTCCCCTGCATTGGCAGGCAGACTCTCAACCACTGCGCCACCAGGGAAGCCCCTCACGGCCTCTTTTGACGCGCAGGCTCAGTAGTTGTGGCTCACGGGCCTAGTTGCTCCACGGCATGTGGGATCTTCCCAGACCAGGGCTCGAACCCATGTCCCCTGCATTGGCAGGCAGATTCTCAACCGCTGCACCACCAGGGACGTCCTAGGGGGGAAATACTCTTAAAGAAAGGTGTCTTGTATTTATGTTTTTACTTTTAAGTGGTTCCCTCACAGCAGCATTTCACCCAACAAAACTGTTTGCTGTGTACAGGAGCCGTACCACCAGACACACAGAGCACACAGTCAGCCTCTTGCTCCATGGTTGGTTTCAAGCCGTGCATGTCATATGACCTGGCTTGGTGGGGCCGCTCTTCAGTGGATTGAAGGAGAGCCAGGGGAGGGTGGCGATGGGCTCAACCCAGTGTCAAGATGGAGAGCAGGAGATGGGAGTTTTGAAAGATTTTTTTAAAGACACATGGTTTGGTTGTAGGGGTGGTAAAAGGTTTTGGGGGGCGGGGGGAGGAAGAACCAAAGGCTGCTATTGAAGTGATGTGAGCAGCCAGGTGGGTTGTGCTGCTCTTCACAGGAGTAAGGTCACCCACCAGGTTGGACCCATTCTCTGTAAGTGAAACAACTAAGTGTAGTCTCTGCTTTCTAGTTTCAGTGCAGATGTTTCTGGGACCCTCTTTTTCTCCTCAGAAGGAAGCCAGAGAAGTTGGTCTTCCTCCTGGTCTTGGCATGTGTCTCTGGTGTTTCCAGTATGGAGTGCCTTTCTGCCACTGCTGGGTCTGCATGGTCATCCAATACATGGCTGGTCTCCACAGCTTGGCTGGAGCCCAGAGGGAAAGGACAGAATAAGACAACACCTACTACACACGTTCGGCCCTCTTGGTCACCTTTCTCAGCAGCCTTCTTCAGTGTTCAGTGGGTTGCCCATCTTCCACTTAAATAGTCACTAACCTAAAATGTATTAGCATATTGCTATTATTTATGTAGTTTTCTAAATCACATGACGTTAAAACAAATTCATGATACAAAAATCTGTACTATGAAAATTAAGTCTCTGCCTTCCTTGCTCCCCTACCTACTGCTGCCCAAGCATTCCATGGTAAGCTTTTTAGGTATTTTTCCAGAAACATTTTATCCATATATAAACACATACATGTATCATTTTTACATAGAAATGGCAGCATAGTATACATAGATGCCATTTTTAAGCAGTTTTATTTTAGTGTTTTCCTTTGCTGATTTCCAACCATTTGTTTTGTTTCTGGAGCCATAGAGTAAGTTGAATTCCTTCTACATGTCAAAATTAATGACTTGAGGGTCTGAGTTTTTTGCATAAGTAAAACAGCCTGATCATTTATCCAATTTGTTGATGTAGCTGAAAAAAAGCTTTTAAAAGATTTTTTTTTTTAATTAATTAATTAATTTATTTATTTTTGGCTGCGTTGGGTCTTCGTTTCTGTGCAAGGGCTTTCTCTAGTCGCGGCAAGCGGGGGCCAGTCTTCATCGCGGTGCGTGGGCCTTTCACTGTCGTGGCCTCTCTTGTTGCGGAGCACAGGCTCCAGACGCGCAGGCTCAGTAGTTGTGGCTCACGGGCCTAGTTGCTCCGCGGCATGTGGGATCTTCCCGGACCAGGGCTCGAACCCGTGTTCCCTGCATTGGCAGGCAGATTCTCAACCACTGCACCACCAGGGAAACCCTAAAAGATTATTTTTAAAAATTGTAATGTGCGCCTCCTAAAATTGGAGAGAGGATAGAAGCCTATGTTCAGTTTTAAAGTTGTAGTTCTGTGTATTTAACAAACTTAACAAACAGAATCTGCCTGACTCACAGTTCAGTCAGCTGTCTTGTTTGTGGTCTCAGGATTTGTCAGCAGTGTTCCATTCTGGTGTTTTCCATGTTAGCTATGAGCATAAAACAACCTTCAGATCAAGAGACTGTTTCCTCTTTGACCTCCTGTACTTGCAGACAGTGGAAGCATGAAGGGACAGACATGTGGATTTAGCAGTGATGAACCCTGAAATCCATCAAGAAATTTCTGAATATGTGCTTTCTAAGGCATCTTCTTGCATATCTTTGCGATATCACAGTTTAATTGGAACCAGAATGAACTAAAGTTTGGGTCTGGATTCTACTGGGAATGAGAGAGTTAGTGACTTTTGTGTAAGTTGCAGTACCCAGTTCTTCTTCAAGGAGGAGGAAGCAGAGTCAAAGACCCAGGGCACTGTGTTTCCCTCCTGCTTACTGCATAATTACTGTATAAGCTTTCTCAGGTGCTCATTGTTGGACATAGTTTTCTGCTGAGATTAGTTTTCCCTTACGCTTCCGTAGTATTTGACTTTCAAAGAACTTTCAGATCTGCTCTCATTGGATCCTCATAGCCTTTGAAGTAGAGGGGTTAAGTGACTTTCCTCAGGTGACACAACCAGGTAGCAACAAAGCAGGCCTGCCAGCCACGTTCACCCTTTCCCGGTCAGCGTTATTCTACGTTACCAAAAATGTCCAGTTTAGAAGAAGAGTCGGTATTCTTTTCTCCATGACACTTTTTGCTTTCTTTAATAGTGTACAAAAACAAAAGGTTCTGTTGGTGAGTTAAACTCACACCACTAGATGACAACTGTTTTATTAACTGAAGAAAGTGCAGGTGAAGGTGTGTTTTGAAGGATGTTTAAATTAAAAATTATTAAAATTACATTTTCTGTGAGAAAGATGGTAGCTTATGAATTCATTCTGTACAACGTGTGATTCTTCCTCAGCTTGAAGAAGAAAAAAGGAGACAGAAGATTGAAATGTGGGATAGCATGCAAGAAGGAAAAAGTTACAAAGGAAATACAAGAAAGCCTCAGGTGATGTAGCCTTCGGCCTAGTGGATTTTTTTCAAGTAGAAGATTCCTGGAGTAGAATGTATTTTGTTTTGTTTTTTTTAATAAATCTATCCGTTTATTTTTAGCTGCGTTGGGTCTTTGTTGCTGTGCGCGGGCTTTCTCTGGTTGCGGTGAGCTGGGGCTACTCTTCGTTGCGGTGTGTGGGCTTCTCATTGCAGTGGCTTCTCTTGTTGTGGAGCACGGGCTCTAGACGCATGGGTTTCAGTAGTTGTGGCACGTGGGCTCAGTAGTTGTAGCTCGTGGGCTTTGTTGCTCCACGGCATGTGGGATCTTCCCGGACCAGGGCTCAAACCCGTGTCCCCTTCATTGGCAGGCGGATTCTTAACTACTGCACCACCAAGGAAGTCCCTGGAGTAGAATGTTTTTAACTAGATTCTTAAGCCTGTGTATGTTCACACAGGAAGAAGACAGTCCTGGGCCTTCTACTTCATCAGTCATCCCAAAACGAAAATCTGACAGAAAGCCCTTGCGGCGAGGAGGTAAGTACCAAACATCAAAGCATTCTGAACAATTACAGGATACACTTACCTTTAAAAACAAGATTCTTTTTCCTTGTTTCATTGTCCATAAATTGAGACTAATTCCTAAGTTTAGGATTATGAAGATTAAATAAAAGAAACAGATGCAAAGCAACCCTCAGTGGCTGGAAGTCACCAACCTGCTGAGCCCTGCTGTTTCCCAGTGGGCCTTGGGCAATGATGTGGGCTCAAGTCCTGTTTCCAGGAGGCCTATAACCTCCTTGGCCTCACAGAAGTCAGCGTTTGATTGGCAGTTGAAAAAAGAGGTCACTCAAGGCCCTCAGGAAATAATTGGGATGGTTGCATTTGTATTTTAGTATTCTCACTTGATCCCACACAGTCCTGTAAGGGGAGTGGTAAGTGGGGCGAGGAATAGTTTGCACATATTGCAAATAAGTTTGTCAGGGGGCTAGGAGACAGGGGTTTTGGTCTTTCCAACCAGGGCCGCCTTGTTTCTTACAAATAACTTTCTCAAGGAGGCATGGACAGATGTTCATTCAGAGAGCTGCTGCATGTAACATCCTTGAGCCCTCTAACCATAGCAGTCTGTCCTTACCCCATCCTTAAGGACTTACACGTCCTTTTGGGAAGACAGGACTCCCACACAAATGAAAATAAGTAACCTTTGTGATCTGCCAGGAGTTCCCCGTTAATCCTGAGAGAGGGGAGGGCAAAGGCATTAAAATACTTTGTGTAGGAACCAGTTTTAGGCCAAAGACTATCCTCCGTCCGGGAGAGGGGTTTTCTGTGGGGAGGTGCTGCAGAGGCAGAGGTGTGGAAGCCTGGCTGGCCTATTGGAGGACTGTCAGGAGTCTGGAACCTGGGCTCTGTGCAGACTGGACACAAGCTGGGCTGCCCATCAAGGCTGGGCTCTGACGAAACCCAAAGCTGGCTTGCTGTAGGGAAATGGTGTGTCTGAAAAGGAAATGCTCTTTTAAATCTTTTTCTTGTTCCAAGCAAGGAATAGTCTTCCAAGACTATTTTTCAGAGCAAAGAGTGGTGGTATTTAGGAGAGAATTGTAGAAAATGGAATGCATCTGCGGCTAGGGGCTTTGTCTGGCCTGGCTTTACAAATAAGGAAACTGAGGCACAGGGAGTTAGTGACCAAAGATTCTATAGTAAGTAAGGAGCAAAGCCACCCCATTTAATGTCTTGCTGGCGCTAAAGCCTGATCAGTCAACCTGGTTGCTAAATGTCCATTAACTTTAGGAAGCTAATGAGTGGGCAGGGATGGGGTTGGGGACTGGGGCATGTGGATTACCCAGTTCTGACTGGTGGAAGTAACAAGTTCCATTCTTTTTGATTTTGTTTTTTTAAATTCATTTTCTGTAGGTTGAGCAGTTCTTATTTCAACGTATACATTTTATTAAGCACTGCAGTTAGAAGCCTTTATATACTTAAATCCAGCCATCTTGAGAGGTGTTTTGGGCGAATTTTTTTGTGTGTTTTGGGTAGTTTTTTGTGTTTGGAGAGTTAAAACAGAGAAGCTGAATGGCTTGTTTTATTCCCACCAGAAAGTCAGTTCAAACTGCAATGACTATGTAAACTTTTTTTGTCATAACGGTAGCTGAAAGTTTTATGAAAATGTTGTGAGACTAGAATCCATATCTTTGCAGTGCTTTGCACGTCAGGCTCACAATTTTATGTTTGACACAGAACATTTCCAGCACTGTTCTGCTTCCTTTCTCTTTTCACAGGTTACAACCCTTTGTCTGGTGAAGGAGGTGGAGCCTGCTCCTGGAGACCTGGACGCAGAGGTCCATCGTCTGGTGGATGAGGCTAAGAATCTTGTTAGTGTTGCTTTTGACACTAGCAAGATGAATCCTTAACCCTCGACTCAATTGCCTTATGCACGCTTTTCACAGTGACTACCCAGGGGGAGGGGGCTTTCTTTCTGTTCTTAACTGCACCTGTGTCTTCAAGGGTTGAAGGCAGCATGGAGTGTGGATGTGGCCACTAGGCAGTAGTTGCAGTTGGTCACACTGCACTGAAGCCAGTGACTGTGTTCACTGATTTCATGGGTCATTGCTCGTTGATAGCTAAAGGCCTCCAAGTGATTGGCGATCTTGATAAAAGAGACCTGGCAATGATCCTTCAAGTTAACAGGTCCTTGCTGGTAGGACAGTCTCTGTGACAGGTTGCATTGAATGATGTCTTCCTTGTAAATGGTGAGCCCACCAGCGAGGATTACTGATGTAGAGAGTTGATGGGGTTGTTTCTGTATATTTATTTTTATGTACAGAGCTTTGTTAAAAAAAAAAAAAAAAGAAAACTGTAAATATTAAAAAAAAAATAATTGCAAGGAACATTTTCAGCATCTTTATCAAATTTAAGGAGATTTCATTATGAACTTGAATTTGTCTATCTAATATTACACAGCTTTTTATTATTCATAACCTCCCACTAATATTACTTATTTTCCCTTCTCATTCCTCACCTGCAATGAGCATGGCAAGTGGCAGACAGCTGTAGTGATTTTCAGAGTTGGCAGGCTCCTTGGGTTTATCCACAAAATCAGGCACTTGGAGTTGAGTTTCTGAATTAAGAGGATAAAGAAACATCTTGCCTAGAGGTACCTCAGGGGCCAATGAGGTTTCTTGGAGCCCTGTGGGTCATCCCTCTTGCACTCATTTCTTATGTCCTTGTCTAGAACCTCTGTCAAGTATGCTATAAAGGGCCTGATAGTAAATATTTTAGACTTTGCAGTTGCATAGTCTTTATTTTTTTACATTTTTAAAGGATTGTTAAAAACATTTAAAAATTCTTAGCTCATGGGTTGGATTTGTCCTGCCTGCTATAGTTTGCTGATCCCTGCTTTACGTCAAGATTGTAAGAAGGAACAAAATTAACCTGCAGAATAGTGATGATTAGCTGGGAAAGTATTCCAGAAAGGTCTCATATAAATTAATCAACATATGTTGAGTATGTGAAATACTCTGTAGTTGTCTCTTGATATATATAAAGGAAAAATATAGTCTGGTCTTAGGGGGCTTAAAATCTCTTGGGGAAGGCTGGAGGGAGTGAAAACAGGACTTTGAAGACAGTGTGATTGCAAACAAATGGGCTGGAGTAGTGAAAATCAAGTGTTTGGGTCTGGAGACATTTGAGTGAAATTTTGAGTGGAGGAATGTGGGAGTTCCTGGCAGAAGAGAGTGTCATTGAAAACCAGGGTGGGTCTCCTGAGGGTTAGGAAAGCCCTTGAATCTTTATCTGAATTACCAGTTTTTACCCAGATTGGCTTTCCACCAGCATGGAAGACTCACAACATGGGAAGTTTTAGACTTGGGTTAAAATATTTTACCCAGGTTTGTTATTTACATATAGAGAGATTCCCTGTAGGATTTAAAGGAACTTTTAAAGAATTCTTCCTTTAATATATTTTCTGTAGCTGAAAACTTATGTTAAGCAGCTCTCAACTATTCATTTTAGAAGTGGAAGGGCATGTTTCAGTACACTATTAGCTGTGACTTTTCCCTCAAACCTCATTTTGTTCCCATAAATTTAGAAATTATCAAGTCAGGGACACATAGGAAGAAACAATGAGTTCTGTGTACCCACCTTGAATCTGGCACCATGAGGTGGTGGTGGAGGGGGTGGTGCAATGTGGAGAATTGATTGGGAGATAATAAAGGGGAGAAGGAAACTAATTTGTGTAATAGTTAGCATTTGAAGAGCACTTGCTGTGTGCCAGGCACATACATTTATAGTTAATCCTCACTACAATCCTGTGAGGTAGGTACTTCTAATTAACCTTGGTTTTCAGAAACTGAAGCTTAGAGGGTCACCTGGTCCAAGGCCCTGATCACTATAGTCTACTTTGTCCTTGTGTTCCTAATAACCAAGGGCCATAGGTAACCAAGATGGGAGCTTGATCTAGCTAATGAAACAGTTACCATGTGGAATAGTGAATACTTGGGTGAAAATTGTGTGCTACAAGTCTAGGGCAGTAAGCATTCCAGAAGGGTGGACCAGAAGAGGTAGGAGATATCTCTTTCCAGAAGAGATAGGTCCTCTGCTGATATTGAAAGAATGAGGAAGTGGGGCTAGAACCTGAGGCCCATGGGGAAGAAGGGATGGGTCAGAGCCGTGTCAAACCGGCAGAACACTGCCTCATGCTTCAATGGAGGGGCTGCAGCTGGATTCACAGCATAAACCCAGTATAGACTGCCAGCAGCTTGAAACTCATGCAGTAGACACTTGAGAGCTATTAAGGTTTAAATGATGAATGCGTGACCCAGTCCATCGTGGTCATGGAGCAACATTAGTAAATGTGGGGCAAAATATGCACAGACCTTCAGCTGAAACTTTCTGGTTGCTAGAGTTGTGTCCTTGGCCAAATGCACCTGCCTCTGCAGGAGGAGAAAGGAACTATTCCCTCCTTCTCAAGGACCACTCTTCCCTCGCTTCCTCCTCTCCACCATGCCATCAAGTCTTTCTCATAAGAACAAAGCCACATCACATACCCAAAGCCCTGGTTCCCTCTGGTGCTCTAGAGTGAGCTTTGAGTTGTCTCCACTCATCAGGAACAGATTAATGCTGCTTAATGCTGAAGGTGCTCTTCCTGGATAATTCTCTTTCACGCCCCAGTGGAGTTTTTGGTTTCGTCTTATTTGACCTGCCAGCACTTGACTCTCCTTGCAGCGCTCCCTTCTCTTGCCTTCCATAACACCACACTCTGGGTCTTTACTCCCAAGACAGCCCACACCTCTCTCCTGTGCCTACCCTGCCCAGCGCTTCTAGTCTTCTTGAACAAGTTCCTGTATTCTCTCTCCAATTTCTCTTCCTCCATTTGCTGTTATATCTGTTCCACAAAAGCTCTTCTTAAGTTGATGTGTCTGATGGATCATTCTCGGCACTCATCATTTGCAGTAATTGAGCACTCCTTGAAAAACACTTTTCTCTTGACTTCTGGGACTCTGCACTTGTCTGGTTTTCTCCTGCCTTTCTGATCAATCTCTTGCTGCTTTTTCCTGATCTTCCTGACCTCTAAATGCTGAAGTTAAAGAAAGTTACAAAAGGAGTTAGAAAAGGCAAAAAGGTGTAAGCATCACT
Organism: Balaenoptera physalus; assembly: GCF_965194825.1. Classification (NCBI taxonomy): domain Eukaryota; kingdom Metazoa; phylum Chordata; class Mammalia; order Artiodactyla; family Balaenopteridae; genus Balaenoptera; species Balaenoptera physalus. Next base: position 128,373,504 of record NC_138883.1, read on the forward strand.
GTAATGCCACTCGATGTGAGTGGCATTGGAGAAACCACAAATGTATGATGTCGTGATGAGGCAAATTGGTATATGCAGCTTGAAGTAAAATGTCAGCATATTGTACCCCAATTCAAATACTGTATCTCAAAAGAACTTGGATAGAAAATGATGCTGTGCTCTGGGAAACTGAAGACTCACAGTCAGTCTGGTGATGAAGAAGATGCTGTAAACAGCACAGACACGTGCCCTGCCCTCGTGGGCCATGTGATGCGTTTGGGGAAGATGAGCATCACACAGTTAACAAAAATAAATGACTGGAGATAGCAAAGGGTGGCAGAGTAGAAAGGCGTGAGCTCATCCCTTCTTTACACTGAAATCACAACTAACTGCTGAACAACCATCAACACAAAAAATGCTGGAACCTACCAAAAAAAGATACCCTATACCCAAAGACAAAGAAGAAGCCACAACGAGATGGTAGGAGGGGCACAATCGCAATAAAATCAAATCCCATACCCACCAGGTGGACAACCCACAAGTTGGAAAATAATTATAATACAGAAGTTCTCCCACAGGAGTGAAAGTCCTGAACCCCACTAACCTGGGGGGTCTGGCAATGGGAGGAGGAACCCCCAGAGAATCTGACTTTTGAAGGTCAGTGGGGTGTGATCTCAGGAATTCCATAGGACTGGGGGAAACAAACTCCACTCTTGGAGGGCACACACAAGGTTTAGTGCACACCAGGACCTAGGGAAAAAAGCAGTGACTGCATAAGAGACAGGGCTAGACCTACCTGATAGTATTGGAGGGTCTCCAGCAGAGGTAGGGGACGGCTGTGGCGACAAAGACATTGGCAGTGGCAGCTCTGGTGAGTACTCATTGGTGTGAACCCTCTAGGAGGCTGCCATTTCCCCCCCAAGACCTAGCCCCACCCAACAGTCTCCAGGCTCCTCAAGCCAAACAACCAACAGGGCTGGAGCACGGCCCCACCCATCAGGAGACAGGCTGCTTGAAGTCTTTCTGAGCATAGCCCTGCCCACCAAAGGGACAAGACCCAGCTCCACCCACCATAGGGCAGGAACCAGGCCCTCCCACCAGGAAGCCTGCACAAGCCCTCTTAGCCTGCTTCATCCACCAGAGGGCAGACAGCAGAATGAAGTAGAAATGCAGCCCTGCAAGCCTGTAGATCAGAAACCACAATCACAGAAAGTTAGACAAGATGAGACGGCAGAGGAATATGTCCCAGGTGAAGGAACAAGATAAAACCCCAGAAGAACAACTAAGTGAAGTGGAGATAGGCAATCTACTGGAAAAAGAATTCAGAGTAATGATAGTGAAGATGATCCAAGATCTCAGAAAAAGAATTGGAGGCACAGATTGAGAAGATACAAGAAATGTTCAACAAAGACCTAGAAGAAATAAAGAACAAACAGAGGTGAACAATACAATAACAAGTAAAAACTACACTAGAAGGAATGAATAGCAGAGTAACTGAGGCAGAAGAATGGATACGTGACCTGGAAGACAGAATGATGGAAATCACTGCCATGGAACAGAATAAAGAAAAAAGAATGAAAAGAAATAAAGACAGTCTAAGAGACCTCTGGGACAACGTTAAACACACCAACTATTGCATTTTAGGGGTCCCAGAAGGAGAAGAGAGAGAGAAAGGACCTGAGGAAATATTTGAAGAGATAATAGCTGAAAACTTCCCTAACACTGGAAAGGAAATGGTTACCCAAGTCCAGGAAGCACAGAGAGTTCCAGGCAAGATAAACCCAACGAGGAACATGCTGAGACACATGGTAATCAAGTTGACAAAAATTAAAGACAAAAAAATATGAAAAGCAACAAATAACATACAAGGGAACTCCCATAAGGTTTTCAGCTGATTTCTCAGCAGAAACTCTGCAGGCCAGAAGGGAGTGGCATGATATATTTAAAGAGATGAAAGGGAAGAACCTACAGCCAAGAAGACTCTACCCAGCAAGGCTCTCAGTCAGATTCCATGGAAAAATCAAAAGCTTTACAGACAAGCAAAAGCTAAGAGAATTCAGCACCACCAGACCAGCTTTGCAACAAATGCTAAAGGAATTTCTCTAAGCAGAAAAGAAAAGGCCACTACTAGAAACAAAATTACAAATGGAAAAGTTCACAAGTAAAGACAAACATAAAGTAAGGGTAGGAAATCATCTGCACATAAATATCAAAACCAGCAATTGTGAGAAGAGGAGAGCACAAATGCAGGATATTGGAAATGTGTTTGAAATTAAAAGACCAGCAACTTAAAACAAACTTGTTTATATATAGACTGCTATATCAAACCCTCATGGTAACTGCAAACCAAAAAACTACAGTAGATACACACACACAAACGAATCCAAACACAACACCAAAGTTAGTCATCAAATCACAAGAGAATAGAACAAAAGAGGAAAGGAAGATAAAAGACCTACAAAACCAAATCCAAAACAGTTAAGAAAATGAAAATAGGAACATACATATTGATAACTACCTTAAATGTAAATGGATTAAAGGCTCCAACCAAAAGACACAGACTGGCTGAATGGATACAAAAATAAGACCCATATATATGCTATCTACAAGAGACCCACTTCAGATTGAGGGACACATACAGACAAAGTGAGGGGATGGAAAAAGGTATTCCATGCAAATGGAAACCAAGAGAAAGCTGGAGTGGCAATACTCATATCAGATAAAATAGACTTTATTTTTTTTATAAATGTTTAAATTTATTTACTTTTTTATTTTTGGCTGTGTTGGGTCTTTGTTGCTGTGCACTGGCTTTCCCTAGTTTGGAGAGCGGGGGCTACTTTTCGTTGTGGTGTGTGGGCGTCTCATTATGATGCCTTCTCTCGTTGTGGAGCACAGACTCCAGGCACGCGGGCTTCAGTAGTTGTGGCTCCTGGGCTCCAGAGCACAGGCTCAGTAGTTGTGACGCATGGGCTTAGTTGCTCCACGGCATGTGGGATCCTCCCAGACCAGGGCTTGACCCGTGCCCCCTGGATCCTGAACCACTGCGCCACCAGGGAAGTCCCAACAAAATCGACTTTAAAATAGACTGTTAAAAGAGATAAGGAAGGACACTACATAATGATAAAGGGATCAAACCAAGAAGATATATCAATTGTAAATATATATGCATCCAACATAAGAGGACCCCCAATATATAAGGCAAATACTAACAGCCATAAAAGGAGAAATCGACAGTAACAAAATAATAGTGGGGACTTTCAATACCCCACTTTCATCACTGGACAGATCATCCAGACAGAAGTTCGATAAGGAAACACAGGCCTTAAATGACACATTAGACCAGATAGACTTAATTGATATTTATAGAGCATTCCATCCAAAAGCAGCAGAATACACATTCTTCTCAAGTGTACACGGAACATTCTCCAGGATTGACTGCATGCTGGGCACAAAATGAGCCTCAGTAAATTTAAGAAAATTGAAATCATATTAAGCATCTTTTCCAACCACAATGCTATGAGGTTAGAAATCAGTTACAAGAAAAAAACTGTAAAAAACACAAACACATGGAGGCTAAAAAATATCCTACTAAACAACCAATGGATCACTGAAGAAATCAAAGAGGAAATCAAAAAATACCTAGAGACATGAAAATGAAAGCACAACGATCCAAAACCTATGGGACGCGGCAAAAGCAGTTCTAAGAGGGAATTTTATAGCAATAAAATCTTACCTCAGGAAACAAAAATCACAAATAACCTTATACCTCAAGCAACTAGAGAAAGAAGAACAAACAAAACCCTAAGTTAGTAGAAGGAAAGAGAGCATAAAGATCAGAGTAGAAATAAATGAAATAGAAATGAAGAAATCAATAGAAAATATCAATGAAACTAAAAGCTGGTTCTTTGTTTTTTGGGGTTTTTGTTTGTTTGTTTGTTTTATTTAACACATCTTTATTGGAGTATAATTGCTTCACAATGCTGTGTTAGTTTCTGTTGTACAACAAAGTGAATATATATATCCCCGTATCCCTCCCTCTTGAATCACCCTCCCACCCTCCTTATCCCACCCCTCTAGGTTGTCACAAAGTACCGAGCTGATCTCCCTGTGCTATGCTGCTGCTTCCCACTAGCTATCTATTTTACATTTGGTAGTGTATATATGTGGATGCTACTCTCACTTCACCCCAGGTTCCCCCTCCCCACCCCGTGTCCTCAAGTCCATTCTCTACGTCTACGTCTTTATTCCTGCCCTGCCACTAAGTTCATCAGTACCTTTTTTTTTTTTTTTTAGATTCCATATATATGCATTAGCCTATGGTATTTGTTTTTCTCTTTCTGACTCACTTCACTCTGTATGACAGACTCTAGGTACATCCACCTCACTACAAATAACTCAGTTTCATTTCTTTTTATGGCTGAGTAATATTCCATTGTATATATGTGCCACATCTTTTTTATCCATTCATCTGTCAATGGACATTTAGGTTGTTTCTATGTCCTGGCTATTGTAAATAGTGCTGCAATGAACATTGTAGCACATATCTCTTTTTGAATTATGGTTTTCTTAGGGTATGTGCCCAGTAGTGGAATGGCTAGGTCATATAGTAGTTCTATTTTTAGTTTTTTAAGGAACCTCCATACTGTTCTCCATAGTGGTTGTATCAATTTACATTCCCACCAACAAGCAGGAGGGTTCCCTTTTCCCCACACCCTTTCCAGCAATTATTGTTCCTAGATTTTTTGATAATGACCATTCTGACCCATGTGAGGTAATACCTCATTGTAGTTTTGATTTGCATTTCTCTAATAATTAGTAATGTTGAGCATCTTTTCATGTGTTTGTTGGCCATCTGTATGTCTTCTTTGGTGAAATGTCTATTTAGGTCTTCCACCCATTTTTTAATTGGGTTTTTTGTTTTTTTGATATTGAGCTCCATGAACTGTTTGTATATTTTGGAGATTAATCCTTTGTCTGTTGTTTCATATACAAATATTTTCTCCCATTCTGAATGTTGTCTTTTTATCTTGTTTATGGTTTCCTTTGTTATGCAAAAGCTTTTCAGTTTAATTAGGTCCCATTTGTTTATTTTTGTTTTTATTTTCATTACTCTAGGAGGTGGGTCAAAAAAGATCTTGCTGTGGTTTATGTCAAAGAGTGTTTTTCCTATGTTTTTCTCTAAGAGTTTTATAGTGTCTGGTCTTACATTTAGGTCTTTAATCCATTTTGAGTTTACTTTTGTGTATGGTGTTAGGTAGTGTTCTAGTAGTTTTCTGGTGGCATCTTTAGGATTTTCTATGTATAATATCATGTCATCTGAAAACAGTGACAGTTTTACTTCTTCTTTTCCAATTTGTATTCCTTTTGTTTCTTTTTCTTCTCTGATCGCTGTGGCTAGGACTTCCAAAACTATGTTGAATAAGAGTGGCAAGAGTGGACGTCCTTGTCTTGTTCCTGATCTTAGTGGAAATGCTTTCAGTTTTTCACCATTGAGAATGATGTTTGCTGTGGATTTGTCGTACATGGCCTTTATTATGTTGAGGTAGGTTCCCTCTATGCCCATTTTCTGGAGAGTTTTTATCATAAATTGTGTTGAATTTTATCAAAAACTTTTTCTGCATCTATTGAGATGATCATATGGTTTTTATTCCTTAATTTGTTAATATGGTGTGTCACATTGATTGATTTGCGTATATTGAAGAATCCTTGCATCCTTGGGATAAATCCCACTTGGTCATGGCGTATGATCCTTTTAATATGTTGTTGGATTCCGTTTGCTAGTATTTTGTTGAGGATTTTTGCATCTATGTTCATCAGTGATATTGGTCTATAATTTTCTTTTTTTGTGATATCTTTTTCTTGTTTTGCTATCAGGGTGATGGTGGCTTCGTACAATGAACTTGGGAGTGTTCCTCCCTCTGCGATTTTTTGGAAGAGTTTGAGAAGGATAGGTGTTAGCTCTTCTCTAAATGTTTGATAGAATTCGCCTGTGAAGCCATGTGGTCCTGGACTTCTGTTTGTTGGAGGCTTTTTAATTACACTTTCCGTTTCATTACTTGTGATAGGTCTGTTTATATTTTCTAATTCTTCCTGGTTCAGTCTTGGAAAATTGTACCTTTCCAACAATTTGTCCATTTCATTGTGGTTGTCCATTTTATTGGCATATAGTTGTTTGTAGTAGTCTCTTATAATCCTTTGTATTTCTGTGGTGTCAGTTGTGATTTCTCCTCTTTCATTTCTAATTTTATTGATTTGCGTCCTCTCCCTTTTTTTCTTGATGAGTCTGGCTAAGGGTTTATCAATTTTTTTTTATCTTCTCAAAGGACCAGCTTTTAGGTTTATTGATCTTTGCTATTGTTTTCCTCATTTCTATTTCATTTATTTCTGCTCTGATCTTTATGATTTCTTTCCTTCTACTGACTTTGGGTTTTCTTTGTTCTTTCTCTAGTTGCTTTAGGTGTAGCATTAGATTGTTTATTTGAGATTTTTCTTGTTTCTTGAGGTGAGATTGAATTGCTATAAACTTCCCTCTTAGAACTGCTTTTCCTGCATCCCATAGGTTTTGGGATGTCGTGTTTTCATTGTCATTTGTTTCTATGTATTTTTAAATTTCTTCTTTGATTTCTTCAGTGACCTCTTGGTTATTTAGTAGCACAATGTTTAGCCTCCATGTATTCGTGTTTTTTACAGTTTTTTTCCTGTAATTGATTTCCAATCTCATAGCATTGTGGTCAGAAAAGATGCTTGATAGGATTTCAATTTTCTTAAATTTTCCAAGGCTTGATTTGTGACCCAAGATGTGATCTATCCTGGAGAATGTTTCGGTGTGCACTTGAGAAGAAAGTGTATTCTGCTGCTTTAGGGTGGAATGTTCTATAAATAACAATTAAATCTATCTGGTCTATTGTGTCATTTAAAGTTTGTTTTTCCTTATTTATTTCCTGTTTGGATGGTCTGTCCATTGGTGTAAGTGGGGTGTTAAAGCCCCCTACTATTGTGTTACTGTTGATTTCCCCTTTCATGGTTGTTAGCATTTGCCTTATGTATTGAGGTGCTCCTATGTTGGGTGCATAAATATTTATGATTGTTATATCTTCTTGGATTGATCCCTTGATCGTTTTATAGTGTCCTTATCTCTTGTAACAGTCTTTATTTTAAAGTCTATTTTATCTGATACAAATATTGCTACTCCAGCTTTCTTTTGATTTCCGTTTTCATGGAATATCTTCTTCCAGCTCTTCACTTTCAGTCTGTATGTGTCCCTAGGTCTGAAGTGGGTCTCTTGTAGACAGCATATATATGGATCTTGTTTTTGTATCCATTCAGCCAGTCTGTGTCTTTTGATTGGGGCATTTAATACATTCACATTCAAGGTTATTATCGATATGCATGTTCCTATTACCTTTTTCTTAGTTGTTTTGGGTTTGTTATTGTGGGTCTTTTCCTTCTCTTGTGTTTTCTGCCTAGAAAAGTTTCTTTAGCATTTGTTGTAAAGCTGGTTTGGTGGTGCTGAATTCTCTTTGCTTTTGCTTGTCTGAAAAGCTTTTGATTTCTCTGTCGAATCTGAATGGGTTCCTTGCTGGGTAGAGTAATCTTGGTTGTAGGTTTTTCTCTTTCATCACTTTAAGTATATCCTGCCACTCCCTTCTGGCCTGCAGAGTTTCTGCTGAACAATCAGCTGATAACTTTATGGGGATTCCTTTGTATGTTATTTTTTATTTTTCCCTTGCTGCTTTTAGTATTTTTTCTTTGAATTTAGTTTTTGTTAGTTTGATTAGTACGTGTCTTGGTGTTTTTCTCCTAGGGTTTATCCCTCAGGACTCTGCACTTCCTGGACTTGCGTGACTATTTCCTTTCCCACTTTAGGGAAGTTTTTGACTATAATTTCTTCAAATATTTTCTCAGACCCTTTCTTTTTCTCTTCTTCTTCTGGGACACCTATAATTTGAATGTTGGTGCGTTGTTGTTGCAGAGGTCTCTGAGGTTGTCTTCAGTTCTTTTTATTTTTTTAAATTTTTACACTTTATTTATTTATTTATGGCTGTGTTGGGTCTTCATTTCTGCGTGAGGGCTTTCTCTAGCTGCAGCAAGTGGGGGCCACTCTTCATCGCGGTGCACGGGCCTCTCATTGTCGCAGCCTCTCTCATTGCAGAGCACAGGCTCCAAACGCTCAGGCTCAGTACTTGTGGCTCACGGGCCTAGTTGCTCCATGGCATGTGGGATCCTCCCAGACCAGGGCTCGAACCCATGTCCCCTGCATTGGCAGGCAGATTCCCAACCACTGCGCCACCAGGGAAGCCCCTGTCTTCAGTTCTTTTCATTCATTTTTCTTTATTCTGCTCCTCGGTAGTTATTTCCACCTTTCTGTCTTCCAGCTCACTTATTCGTTCTTCTGCCTCAGTTATTCTGTTATTGATTCCTTGTAGTGTGTTTGTCATTTCAGTTATTGTTTTGTTGTTCATCTCGGTTTGTTATTTAGTTCTTCTATATCTTTGTTAAACATTTCTTGTATTTTCTCAATCCGTGCCTCCATTCTGTTTCCGAGATTCTGAATCATCTTTACTATCATTACTCTGAATTCTCTTTCAGGTAGGTTGCCTATTTCCTCTTCATTTATTTGGTGTTATAGGTTTTTACCTTGCTCCTTCATCTGTGACATATTTTTTTGCCGTCTCATTTTTTTTTTTTTTTGATGGGTGGGATTGTGTTCCTCCTGTCTTACTGGTTGTTTGGCATGAGGCTTCCAACACTGGAGTTTGTAGGCTGTTGGGTAGAGCTGGGTCTTGGTGCTGAGATGAGGACCTCCAGGAGACCTCACTCTGATGAATATTACCTGGGGTCTGAGGTTCTCTGTTAGTTCAGTGGTTCAGACTCAGGGGTCCCACTGCAGGAGCTTTGGCCCAACCCCTGGCTCGTGAACCAAGATCCTGCAAGCCATGTGGGGTGACAGTTCGCTTGGGGGTCCTCCCATCTCCTTGGGCATCGAGGTCCCCACCAAAGCTGGTTCTTTGAAAAGATAAACAAAATTGATAAACCTTTAGCCAGACTCATCATGTAAAAAAGGGAGAGGGCTAAAGTCAATAAAATTAAAAATGAAAAAGGAGAAGTTACACCTACATCACAGAAATACAAAGGGTCATAAGAGATCACTACAGACAACTATATGCCAAAAAAATGGACAACCTGGAAGAAATGGACAAATTCTTAGAAAGGTGCAATCTCCCAAGACTGAATCAGGAAGAAATAGAAAATATGAACAGAATAATCCCAAGTACTGAAATTGAAACTGTGATTAAAAACTCCCACCAAACAAAAGTCCAGGACCAGATGGCTTCACAGGTGAATTCTATCAAACATTAGAGAAGAGGTAACACCTATCCTCAAACTATTCCAAAGAATTGCAGAGGAAGGAATACTCCCAAACTCATTCTATGAGGCCACCAATACCCTGATATCAAAACCCGACCGGAACTTCCCTGATGGTCCAGTGGGTTAAGACTCCATGCTCCCAATGCAGGGGGCCCTGGTTCAATTCCTGGTCAGGGAACTAGATCCTGCATGCCTGCCACAACTAAGAGTTCACATGCCGCAACTAGGAGTCTGCATGCCAGACACAGGGAACTCTGCTCAATATTCTGTAATAATCTAAATGGGAAAAGAAGTTGAAAAAGAATAGATATGTGTACAGGCATAACTGAATCACTTTGATGTACACCTGAAACTAACAGAACATTATTAATCAATTATGCTCCAATATAAAATAAAAATAAAAAAAAAGACTGTACTGTGATGAGGGCTACAAATGGAAAATACATATCACAATGAGAAATGATCTGACTTGGGGGGGCCTAACTTACCTATACTCTGTAGCCACGGATTCCACTTTTGTGAAATGTAAGAGTTGCAAACATTAGGAAGTAATTTAGAGATGAAATAACTTCACCGCAAACCAGGAGAGTCTTTCTAGTTTTCAGTGTTAGTACTTGTTCCTGACCTGCTTCTCAGTAGAAAGTCCTCCTTGGGGATCTAATGGTAATGTGAAAACACAGACCTTAACAAACGTCTTAGGGAAATTTATTGGCCCCTCACTGCCTTTTTAGCATCACAGGAGGAAGTAATACAATGCCATGAGACCAGCTTCAGGAGTAAATTTCTGCAAATGTTGATATAGGGTAAGCCCCCTTCATTTTAAAATATTTATTCCAAACCTCCTTTCAGTTTATTCCAGACCTCTCCTCACCATAATCAAAACAATTTGTAAACCCCATGATAAAAATAGGACTTGTAATTAAAAAAATGCAAGAGAAGCGAGCTTGCCAGTGCAACCTCTGATTTGGAAGATGTAGTCCTTAGCTTCTTCAGTGTCCCAAACCACTCTGGACTTGGTGAGTTGAAACAACCACATATCCCTACGATTCTGCTGGGCTTGGCGCAGTTGATCTTGGCTGCACTCACTATGCATCTGTGGGTCAGCTTGTGGGTCAGCTAGAGACTAGCTGGACCCAAATGGCCTCACTCATGTCTGGCAGTTGGCTAGCTATCTGCTGGAGCAACAGGTGTTTCTTGATCTCTAGCAGGCTACTCGGGCTTGCCCACATTGTGGTTCAATTCCAAGAGCAGTGCCAAAGCATTTCAAGTTTCCGTTTGCTTCACATTTTGCTACCATCTCATTGACCAAAGCAATTTTAAGGCTAGTTCTGTTGCAAAGGATGGAGGAAGACTCCACCTCTTGATGGGAGGAGCCATCAAGCCACTGTGCAAGGGTAGAGATGCAGCAAGGGGAAGAAACTAGCCCTTTGCAATAGTGGTGTAAATCCTCATGGGTCTTGTAACATCCACATTTTAGTCTCTGAAATTTCTCCAGTCTGGAGCAAAGCTGCCCCAACCCAGTCCTTGAGGACCATTCCCAAGATTTACAATCAAGAGAATTGCTTAGCACCTATGAAGAATCCTGCTCTGACAAGTACACACCCCAATCCCAAAAGGAGCCTAGATGATGGCCTGCATGAGTCAGGGCTCCAGCAGGGAACATGGCACATTCAGACTGGGTGACTGAGGAGTGGTCAATAAAGGAACTATTTGCAAATGTGTGGATGGGGTTTAGAGAAACTTACCCAAAAACTGGCTTCAACTCTTGGTAGGTGTCGAACCAAAAGATACAACCAAGCCAAAGATCAGGAGAAGGAAGGATTTATTACTTGCAGCAAGTAAGGAGAACACTGGGGATCATCCCCGAAGTGGTGTCTCCTAGAATAGCAAAACTGGGGAAGTTTTAAGCTAAGCATACCTGCATATTCATGAAGAGGTTTGGGCAGTTGACAGAGTCCAAGCTTTAGCTGTTTGAAGTCAGAAAACATCAACATCATCATCCCTTAGGTTCCAGTTGATCTGGTGGTTGAGTACTTCAGGCTAATCTTTACCATTGAAACAGAACTGGGAGTGTTTACACCTGATATATTATCTTTGCTGTTGTTACTTCTCTTGCCTGATAACAGTCGTTTCTGCGTTCTTTTGTTCTCTTAAGATCATTAATTACTGAGACATGTTCAAGGGCGAGCTTTGTGGCCAGGCTTAGATCACAAAATGGCTTAGGTCAAAAATGGCTTCTGATGTTAAGAAAGCCATGCCTGGTTCTCTTTCTTTCTACCTAATCTGCTTACAAAACCAACAAGGGATGGGCACAGCTAGCAACACTGGGGAGCCATTGATAGTCTCCTCTCCTTTGCCCTCTCCCCACCTAGCAAACCAAAGGTCTGCAAAGAGAACAGTTACCAGAATCTGCACAGACAGTCAACTCGCAGTGACCCAGCCAGAAGGAGCTGGAATACATACTGTGACCTCACTCTTCTCTCACCCACCAGTGCCTCTCCTTAGCTGAGCTGGAGCCCCTGGGGATGGCGTTAATATCTGCTAAGCTGGTTTACTGATGATCGGACTCAAGGTGGCTGTTAGTAGTTAAATTGTGTACCCCCAAAAGGTATGCTGAAGTCCTAACCCTGGGAATGTGTGACCTTATTTGGAAATAGGGTCTTTGCAGTTATGACCAAGTTAAGATGAGGTCATACAAGGTCATGTTTAGGATTGGGGTGGGCCCTAATCCAATGTGACTAGTGTGTTAGTCTGCTAGGGCAGCCGTAACAAAGTACCCCAGATAAGGTTGCTTAAGCCACAGAGTTGTATTCTCTCTCAGTTCTGGAGGCTGGAAGTTGAAGATGGCGTCAGCAGGCTTGCTCTCCTCTGAGGCCTCACCCCTTGGATTGCAAGACAGCCGCCCTCTTGCTGCCTCTTCACATGGTCTTTTTTCTGTGGGCGCTCATCTGTCTTGTTTCTGTGTGTCCTAATCTCCTTTTATAAGAATACCTGTCAAATTGGATCAAAGCCCTCCCTAAAGGCCTCATTTTAAAATAATTACCTCTATCTATAAAGACCCTATCTACAAATGCAGTCACATTCTGAGGTACTAGAGGTTAAGGCTTCAGCATATAAATTTGGGGGGAACACAGTTCAGCTCATAATAGTTGGCATCCTTATAAGAAGAGGAGAAGAGACACAGACTCAGAGAGAAGAAAGCCATGTGAAGACAGAGACAGAGACCGAGTGATTTAGCCACAAACCAGGGGATACCTGGAGCTACCAGAAGCTGAAAAAGGCAAGGAAAGATCCTCCCCTAGAGGCTTCAGAGGGAACATGTCTGTGCCAGCACCTGAATATTGGACTTCTAGCCTCTAGAACCATGAGAGAAAAAAATTCTGTTGTTGTAGGCCATCCAGTTTGTTCTAACTTGTTATAGCAGCCAAAGGAAGCCATAGTCAACATGGTCGAAATGTTGGAATTTCCCAGACATTTAACAGAGGATGTTTCAAGAGACACAAATGTTGTGTGGATCTACTCTGTGCACACCCTAATGATAACCTCCAGCGGTGGCCCAGAAGATCCACCATCAAAGCATTAAAAAAGGTGCTGTTAAAGGGGGAGCACCAGCATTCTTGAATTGCACTGGTGGTGTTCAAAAGGACTCGAGAATAGTGGATATTTTTCATTTGCCCTTCAATATCCACTCTCCACCCCATTCTTGCCCCAAGAGGCTGACCTGTACAAGCTACAGACAGCTCATATATTTAGTTTATTCAAGCTAACCTCTGGGAGTGTAGACTCTAGGCCACTTGACTACAGGCTTCGAGTAAGGAGTCTAATAGAGTTGAACATCATTCCCAGGTGCTCCAGCCAACACATTAAACCCTGAATTCCATTTTGAGAAATTAGCTCCCTGAAGCCTTCTTCTGATATCCTTGGAGTCCACTACCATGGTTCTTCCAGACTCCTGCCAGCACAGATGCCTGAGGCCCTGCTTCACTTTTTTTTTTTTTAACATCTTTATTGGAGTATAATTGCTTTACAATGGTGTGTTAGTTTCTGCTTTATAACAAAAAAAATATGGAACGCTTCACGAATTTGCGTGTCATCCTTGCAGAGGGGCCGTGCTAATCTCTGTATCGTTCCAATTTTAGTATATGTGCTGCCAAAGCGAGCACCCTGCTTCACTTTCAGTGTTTAGCTCTGCTCTCCATGGCAGACCTCATATTTGTTCATCTGAGACATGTTGGAATCAAACTCGTCCTATGGGCCTGGAGGCACTGAGGGGTGATGGGAGCAAATCCTGAGGGTAATAGGCATCAGCCAGAGAGGCACTCCCCCAGGAGTGTTCATTGAAAGATATAGATGCAGGAGAGGCTGGCTAGGGGCTGGGGTGCAGGGAAAGACAAAGTTCGCAGCCTTTTGTCAACCCACATCTCAGGGTCCCCTTCTCTCCCATCAGTTCCCTCAGCATAAGAGACCAGACAGGGCTATGCATTTAATTGGCAATGCAGCTCTGCAGCCTTTACAGTCAGGCCTTGGACTGGCTTCCACCATTTCTCTCCTGCAGTTACAGAGGATGGGGGATTCCATCAGAGCGTTCTGATTTCCAGCTGGGCTCTGCATTGACTGTAACTGCCTTCAATTTGTCCTTTTCTCTGGGTATGCACTCAAGGGCCATCAGAAGCAGCCTGCTGACCCCACAGTCTTTCTAATCCCTCTCGTTGCCCTTGTGACTGTCTTACAGCCCTTTGCTCTCCCATTGCCTTGCTCTCCCCTCCTGTGCCATCACCAGTGAACGCCTGTGGTGGGTTACCAATGTCCCACTGCTCACTCCTTAGATATGTGAGCAACCAGTTCCAGAATCCCATTTTGAGGGTCTGTTCCCAAGGCCCACTCCTGGCACATCCTTTGTATGTATGAGATGGGGTCCTGGGTAGAAACAGATGGCACACACAAACTGGGTAATTGAGAAGATCCTAATAAAGGGACTGCTTACAAAGGAGTGGGCAGGGTGTTGGGATGTGAAGAAGGGAAGGTGTGGTAGCCGGCAACCTGAGGGAGACATTACCACCACTAGGCCTGAGGCAGCAATGGGGCGAGTAGAACTGGAGCCCTGAACAGAGGGATCACAGAGCACTGTACCACGCCCTACAAATGCTCTGCCTTGGGGTGGCTTACACTAAATGGTATTAATACAAGAGCAATGTATACTGAGGGCAAAAAAAGGAGGGCAAAGGCCTCAGGCAGCTCCTGTTAATGAGTATTTAACATGCTTCCGAGTTTCTTAGCAGCCAAGGCCAAAAGGGAAACACAAATTTTTTGCTTCTCATTACTAAAAAAAAGAAAGATGTCACACCCTTTGCTGGAAGAAAGTTTATTCTGGTATTAAATTTTAAAACAAATTTCAGACATAAAAATTTAAATGAAGAGAAACAGATGCTAGAAAGAATAGTCAGTGTCCTCAAGAACAGGTTTATGGCAAATTCAAACATGGTTTTCAATACAAACGAACCAAGAATGCTGGTCTTTCTTGTGAAGATGTAACTTGAATGTACACTGCAGTGGAGACAATTTTTGTGATTGGTCATAACTGGATAGGACAACCAGTAGGCTTCAGCTTATTGATAGGTAGTAGCTGCTGGAGTTGTGTGTGGAGAATTGCCTGGTTCAGAGGACAATGATTAGATGCTACCACAACCAGTGGACTGGGGTGTGGAGATATGCATAGAGGAAATAACCCAGTCCTGGGCAAGCTGACATGGGCCAGTGATCAAATTCAGCTTAGGAAAGAATCTATGCTACCCAACAGAGTGGATGGATAGCTTACCCTTTTATACAGAGATTTTCAGTCACTCCTGCCCTCACTTCAGCATATCTCTCCCTATGTCCATGAAAATCCCCAGGTTTACCCACAGTTCCCAGCAGAGTGGCTATAACTACACACTTTCTCCACTCGCAGAAACCACAAGTGAATGGAAGTGATGTCACAGTAGGGATAACCTCATATCTATTTTAATTTACATTTTTACAAGTAAGTAAATTTATAGGTTCTGTGTTTTATGTCATGTTTATAAAGGCTTTGTCTACTCCAAGATTATCCCATTCTACCAGTACCTAGTTGTTGAAACTTTTGATCCCTCTGGAAGTTACTTTGATATAAAGACGAAAAAGAGATCTAACTTGTTTTTTTCCCAATTGCCACACAGTTGTTCATCTTTCCTTCACTTTTATACCAAATCTCCAGATTTATTTAGATTTACTTTGGTCTCTATTCTGTTGTATTGATCTCTATATATACATGCATTGTGTCCTCACCCAAAGGTATGTTAGAGTTGTAACCCCCAGAACCTCAGAATGTGAGCTTATTTAGAAATAGGGTGTTTGTTAGTTAAGATGGGGTCATACTGGAGTAGGGTGGGCCCTAATCCAAATGACAGGTGTCCTCATAAGAGAGAAATTCGGATACAGACACGAGACACACAGGGAGAGCCCCATGTGAAAATAGGTGGAGGTTGGAGTGACGCAGCTGCAAGCCAAGGATTGATGGTCACCACCGAGAAGCTAGGAGGAGGCAGGGAAGGATTCCACACAGTGTCTCAGAGGGACCTTGATTTTAGACTTCTAGCCTGCACAACTGGGAGAGGAGAAATTTATCTGGTTTTAAGCCACCCAGTTTGTTATGGAAGCCTTAGAAAACTAATAAAATGCATCAACACCATACTTTAATTTTAATTAATTAATGAGGTTTTAATATTCTTTAGTGTGAAATGGGGACTGTCATCCTTCATTGCTCTT
Source organism: Balaenoptera physalus (assembly GCF_965194825.1). Classification (NCBI taxonomy): domain Eukaryota; kingdom Metazoa; phylum Chordata; class Mammalia; order Artiodactyla; family Balaenopteridae; genus Balaenoptera; species Balaenoptera physalus. The sequence continues at coordinate 128,389,635 of NC_138883.1, forward strand.
TTATGGAATTTTTCTAATTATTTGTTTATTTTTAATTTTTCTATATGATCTTTAGGAACAGCTTGTCTAGTTTTCCCCCCAAAAAATACCATTAATATTTTTATTGCGTTTATATTGACCTTTTAAAAGTAATTCTGTGTGATTCAGCATTTTTATACTATAAACTCTTTATGTCTAAGGGCATAATTGATAAATATGACCACATAAGAATAAAACATTTCTGCCTGACCACAACAACCACAAAGTTGAACAACAAATTGGCAAATCATGAACCAATAAAAAAGAAGACTAACAAGTCAATAGAAAAATATATTAAGAACACAAATAGTGTGCTTCATGGAAAAGAAAATTCAAATGGTTTCTAAAGATATGAAAAGATGTTCAACCTTACCCATATATAAATGGAAAACAATGAGATATCTTTGAAATTCCTTTTTTCCCCCTATCAAACTGGAAAATGTAAAAAAAGTTTAATAAGATATATTGGCAAGGGTGTGGGAAACCAGACACTCTTAAATCTCATACATTGTTGATGAGAGTGCATGTTAGTACAACCTGTACAGAAAGCAAATTGAATATATCAGAATTTTAAACTCTTTAACTCATTATTTCTTCTTCTAGAAACGTATCCTAAGATGAATGCATTCACACAGAAGGTGTGTAAAAGAATATTCTTGGGTACATAGTACAAAAGATTGCTATACCTAATATCATTATACAATCATGGAATATCTGTACAGCAGAGTGCTAAGTAGCTGTGACTGTGAATGAGCTAAGTATGGCCATAGAAAGAGTTATATTAAGTGAAGAAAGTGGGTTGCAAAACAGTTTGTATAGGATGCTGACACTGAGTTTAAAAGGGGGGATACACACACACACATACACACATGTGTTTGGATACGCATAGACTAATCTCTAGATCAATACAAAGGAAACCGACTGAGGTGTGTGCTTCTGGGGAAGAAAGCTGAAAGGTTGAAGAGCAGAATGAGAAGAAAGACAACATTTCCACCCCTTTCTACCTTTTCACCCTTTTCATCCTTTCTACCTTTTTAATTTTATCCCCATGTGCATACATTACCCATTTAAACAAAAAATGTAAATTTTTAGTTTTTAAACACCTTATTGAAATATAAAAATACATACAGAAAGGTGCACACATAATAAGTGTGCAGCTCAATGAATTTTCACAAGGTGATTACATCCAAGTAACCAAGGGCCCCAAACAATATTTTGGGTTTTTTTTATCTTTTACATTAGATTTTCAACATTATTCAGTTTATTTTTTATTTTATTTTAGTTTTTAGTATTTATTTATTTGGTTGTGCTGGGTCTTAGTTGCGGCATGCAGATCTTTGTTGTTGCGTGCAGGATCTTCTGTTGTGGCATGTGAACTCTTAGTTGTGGCATGCATGTGGGATCTAGTTCCCTGATCAGGGATTGAATCCGGGCCCCCTGCATTGGGAGCATGGAGTCTTAACCACTGGACCACCAGGGAAGTCCCTTAAACAATATTTTAAATATAGATTTAACCCATTCACAAATTTCAAGAGCTTGAGTATTATTAGTAAACATATTTATTTGAAAAATATGTTTCAACCACTTACAAACTTCTAGAGCTTGGCTATTACTAGTGAAAGACAAAACTACTTTTGGAAAATGCCAAAATAATATTAATGATCATAAGAACAGGAAGCCTTTGCATTTGTCAGGTGCTTCATAGATTTCAGAGCACTTCACAGCCTTTCATTTACTGGCCCAGAGAGAGAGACAGGGTCAGAATTATTAAACCCATTTGACAAATGAGGAAACTGGTTCTAGAAGGAAAGGGGATTTGCCCTAAGGGAGAAGAATGCTGGCATGCCAACAGGCTTCCCTGAACCCTGCTGCCCCAGGTGGGCTGGGGTAAAACCACAGAGAGGAGACAAAAGGAGGAGACCTAGGAATGACCTTGTTACTCTTGTTCTATCTGCACCAGTAAGTAAAAACTAACATCTAGTACCTCACAACTCACAAAGTGATTTTACATCCCTCATGTGGTTTGGCCCTGTGAAATAGATTACTCCCCCCATATGATCCATGAGAAAACTGAGATTCAGAAAAGCAAAGTTGCTTGCTCATAAGTGGCAGAACAAAATTCAAAGAAAGAAAAAAAATTTTACATTGTACAAGCCTCACAACTGACATCTGCTGCTGTGACCCCCAAGTGGGGGGCGGGGATCCTGAGACGAGAGTCTGGCAGTTTGGTCATCCTCTGTCTTTTCCTACATGTTCCTGTAATAGAAGACTGGGTAATTCAGGCTAGCTTTCTTTCTGAAAAGAACTTCTCAAAGCTGTACAAGATAGTTTGAACATTTTTTTTACATCATGCATTTATTAGGCCAAGATGTGGGAAGAAAGTATGGGAACATAGAAAGATGTACAAAACTCTAGTATCTTTTTTGTCCTGGGACATTTGTCAGTCTATAAGAGATGTCTGAGAGGCTGGCCCCTCAACACTAGAGAACATTGTCTGAATCTGGGGCCTGCCAAGGGTGGGAACTTCCATGATATCTTAGTGTTTACTCTTTAGTTAACTAGTTAACAATTCTTTTTAACTTAAAAAAATTTTTTTAAATTATTTATTTTTAATTTTTGGCTGTGCTAGGGCTTCGTTGCTGCGTATGGGCTTTCTCTAGTTGTCGTGAGCGGGGGGCTACTCTTCAATGCAGTGCACGGGCTTCTCATTGCAGTGGCTTCTGTTGTTGCGGAGCAGGGGCTCTAGGTGCTTGGGCTTCAGTAGTTGTGGCACACGGGCTCTAGAGCACTGGCTCAGTAGTTGTGACACATGGGCTTTGTTGCTCCATGGCATGTGGGATCTTCCTGGGCTAGGGATTGAACCCATGTCCCCTGCATTGGCAAGTGGATTTTTAACCACTGCGCCACCAGGGAAGTCACCTGATTTTAAAATTTTATTTATTTATTTTATTTTTTATTTTTGGCTGCACCACGTGGCTTGCGGGATCTCAGTTTCCCAACCAGGGATTGAACCTAGGCCACCACAGTGAAAGCACCAAATTCTAACCACTAGACCACTAGGGAACTCCCAACAATTCTTTATATTAAGTCCTCTCTTTTTGGATTTCCACTTCCAGCCAAGATAGGATAGCAGTGACTGGTTTTACCCACCCACCTGAAACAACCAAATAGAATAGATAAGAGTTTCAACATACTAGTCATCAGATAATGAAAGACAGTGATCCTAGAAAGAGGGGATTAAGCACAGTGGCTACATTGTTGCTCCAGTTTACTGCCTTCAAAGAGTTTCCAGGACACAGTATAGGAAGAGTAAACCCCAGTGGAACCTCACTCCCAGCACTGAAAAGACAGAGCTGAAAGTTGGGAGAGACCCAGGTGGCTAGAGTTTGCAAGACAGAGTACCAGAAAAAAAAGAACTATAGACAGAACTCTGGAGAACTGCAGAGGGTCCCCTTCAAACATTAGCAAAAAGTACTCTCCACAGATGCATGTGAGAAAGTTATGTGAGGCTGGGAAAAGAACCCCCAAAAGAACTTGAAGCAACAGTATCTGGCACTCACATAGGTCTAGGAATAGTTCCTGTTCCCACCAGCCAGACTGGAAAGCCTAGTAATTAACAGGATGTTAGGTAAAGTACGCAGGAAAGTCTTACCTCAGTGACAGGATAATTGGTCCTGCACTGAGCACCACCCTAGCCCTGCCTAACAAACTGTAAAAGCAAGACCCAAAAGGATTAAACTGCTTCCTGGGAAATTAACTGCATCCCAGACCAAAACTCAAGATTCAAAGGAATACAGAATATCCAGCACCAAATGAGGTAAAATTAATAATCTCTGGCATCCAAAGATTACCAGACATGCAAAAAGACACAAAAATATGACCCATAATGAGGTGGAAACAGTTGAAACTGATTCACAATTGACAGAGATGTTAGAATTAGCAGAGAAGAACATCGAAACAGTTATTATAACTGTATTTCATATGTTCATAAAGTTAAGTAGAGACATGGAAGATATATTTTTAAAAGGCTCAAATAGAACTTCTAGAGATGAAAACCACAATGTCTGAGTAGAAACATATACTGGGTGGCATTAACACTGCATGGGATTAGACATTGCAGAAGAAAAGCTAGTGAACTTGAAGGCAGGGCCATAGAAACAATCTAACATGAAACCCAGAGAGAAGAAAAGAATTAAAAGAAAAGAAAAGAAAAGAAAATGGCATCAGAGCTGTAGGGCAACTTAGAGTAGCAATATTAATATGGACAATTGGAGTCCAGGGGTGGTGGAGTGGAGGAGGAGGTGGAGAAAAAAGATTTGAAGGAATAATTGCCAAAATTTTCTAAAATTTTATGAAGACTGTAAAAGTCACATATCTTTCAAGAAACATAAAGAAAACTATACAGACACACATCATAAACAAATTTCTGAAAGCCAGTGATAAAGATAAAATAAAAAGGGAAAATCTTTAAAGCAGCCAGAGAAAAAAAAGACAGTACATACAAAAGAACAGGGACGACAGTAGGTTTATTGTCATAAACAAAGCAAAAGTGTAAAGGGGTCAGTTCATCAAGAGGACGCAGCAATCATTTATGATTGTTTATGTACCTAATAACAAAGTTTTACTGGAACCTGATAGAATTGCAAAGAGAAATGGACAAATTCATAACTGTAATCATAGCTGTCAATACTCCTCTCTCAATACTGATAGAAAAAGTAAAATCAGTAAGGATATTTTAGACAGCACTATCAATCAACTTGATCTGACACTTACAGAACACTCCACCCTAAATCAGCAGAATATACATTCTTTTCTCACACACACATAGATGTGCACATAGAACATTTCCCAAGGTAGACAATATTCTGGCCATAAGATAAGTCTCAGAAAATGTTTAAAGATTCAAGTCATAGAACATATTTTCTGACTGCCATGGAATTAAATTAGAAATCAATAAGAGAAAGATATTGGGAAAATCCATTTCTCAAATATTTGGAAACATCTAAATAATCCATGAGTCAAAAAATAAATCAAAGGGGAAATTAGACAGCATTTTCAACTAAATGAATATAAAAATACAACATTCAAATTGTGGGGTACTGCTAACATAGTACTTGTTGGAAAATTTATAGCATTAAACACCTGTATTAGAAAAGAAAAAGGTCTCAAATCAGTTACCTCTTCTCCTATCTCAAAAAACTAGAAAAATAAGAGCAGATTACACCAAAGTATCTAGAACAAAGGAATTATTGGGTTGGCCAAAAAGTTTGTTCAGGTTTGTCCATTAACCTGAACGAACTTTTTGGCCAACCCATTAATAATGATCAGAGTAGAAATTACTGAAAAAGAAAACAACAGAGAAAATCAATAAAACCAAAAGCTGTTTCTTTGAAAAAATCAATAAAATTGAAAAATCTCTAACTAGACTAATATGGGGGAAAAAGAAATTAATTATCAATATCAGGAATGAGGAAGATAATATCACTATACATTCTGTAGATATTAAAAGGATAAAGGGGAAATATTATAAACAACTTTATGCCAGTAAAGTTGACAATTTAGAGGAAATGAATAAACTTCTTGGAAGACACAAACTACCAAAGATTATTCAAGAAGAAATAGATAACCCGAATAGCCCTACATCTATTAAGGAAATTGAATCCATAGTTTAAAACTTTCCCACAAGGAAAATTCCAGTCTCAGATGGCTTCCCTGGTACATTCTACCAAACATGTAAGAAAGAAATAATACAAATTCTACACAAACTCTTGCAGAAAATCAAAGAGGAGGTAACTTTCCAACTCATTCTGTAAGGATAGCATTACCCTGATATGAAAATCACACAAACATATTACAAAACATTCCCCAAGATATCCCCCATGAACATAGATGCAGAAATTCTAAATGAAATTTTATGAAGTTGAGCTTTACAAAGTCCTATAATTTATAAAAAGAATAGAGAGTCCATGACATAATGACCAAGTGTGGGTTGTTTCACATTGAAAACCAGTCAGTATAATTCACCACATTAAAAAACTAAGAAAGAAAAACCATATGATCTTCTCAATAGGCAGAGAAAAAGCACTTAACAAAACTTAACACCAGTTCCTAATAAAACTCGGTAAACTAGGAATAGAAAGGAACTTCTTCAGCTTGATAAAAGGCATCTACCAAAAACCAACAGCTAACACCATACTTAATGGAAAAAGATTGAAAGCTTTCCCTCCAAGATCAGACATTCCCACTCAACGCTGTACTGGAGGTTCTAACCAGTGCAATGAAACAAGTATAGGAAATCAATTGTATCCATATAGGGAAGGAAGAAGTAAAACTGTCATTATGTGCAGATGATCTGATCATCTATGTAGAAAATCTGATAGAATTTACAAAATGTTATTAGAATTTTTGAATTTAGCATGGTTGCATGATTGATCAGTATGCAGATTTCAATTGTATTTCTATATACTAGCTATAAACAACAGGAAACTGAAATTTTAAAATGATATTCTCATTATCACCAAAGCCAAGAAATATTTAAATCTGAAAAAATATGTAAAAGATCTGTATGTTGAAAACTATAAAACTTTGCTGAGGGAAATTAAATAAGACATAAATAGATAGATAGTTTATGTTCATGGGTCAGAAGATTTCATATTAAGACAACATTTTCCCCCAAATTGATCTAAAGAGTCCATGCAGTATCAATCAGAATTTCAGCAGGCATTTTCGTAGAATTTGACAAGGTGATTCTAAAATTCACATAGGATGTGTAAAGTATTCAGAATAGTCAACTTCAAAAAAGAACTAAGTTGGAGGTTTAACATTACCTGATTTCAACACTTATAAAGCTACATTAACCAAGACAGTGTAATTGGCCTCAAGATGAATAAACAGGTCAATGGAACAGAGTAAAAAAATCTAGAAAAAATCTGCAATTCAGTGGAGAAAAGATGGTCTTTTTTCAATAAATGGTACTGGGAAAACTTGATATCTGTATGTGGGAAAAATAAACTTTGGTCCAGATCTCATATAAAAATTAACTCAAAATAGTTCATAGACTTAAATACAAACCTTAAAACTATAAAACTTCTGGAAGAAAATGGGAAAGAAAAATCTTTGTAAATCTTGAGTTAGGCAAAGATTTCTTAGCTGCAACACGAAAAGCACAATCTATAAATTTCTGCACTTTGAAAGATACTGCTTAAGGGGATAAAAGGAAAATCCACAGACTGAGAGACTATATTTGTAAATCATATATATGGTAAAGGACTTTTATTCGGATTATATAAAGAACTCTCAAAATTCAAGAATAAGAAAATAAACAACCCATTTTTTAATTTTTAAAAGTCTTTAATTATTTACACCTTAACACTTCACATGATTTATATTTTTCTTTTTTTTAACCACCTTATTTTTGAGTGTACAATTCAGCAGTGTTAAGTATATTCACATTGTTGTACAACAGATCTCTAGAACTATTTTGTCTTTCAAAACAGAAACTCTATCCATTCAACAACTATTTTCCATTCCTCTCCCCCACCTGCTGGCACCCACCCTTCTACTTTCTGCCTCTATGAATGTGACTACTCTAGGAACCTCATATAAGTGGAATCACACAGTTTTTGTCCTTTTGTGACTGGCTCATTTCACTTAGCAAGGTTCCTCAAGGTTCATCTGTATTGTAGCCTGTGACAGGATTTCCTACCTTTCTTTAAAAATTGAAGTATAGTTGATTTATAATGCTGTGTTAATTCCTGCTGTACAGCAAAGTGACTCAGTTATACATATATACATTCTTTTTTTATATATATTCTTTTCCATTATGGTTCTATTTTTTTTAAGTGGGCAAAAGCATTGAACAGATAGTTTACCAGGAAGACATGTAGATGGGTATACAATGAAAAGATCCTCAGCATCATTAGTCATTAGGAAAAAACAAATTAAAACTACCATGAGGTTCTGCTACATACTTATTAAAAAGGCTAAAATGACTCACTATTCCAGTTGCTGGTGAGGATGTGAAAGAGGTGGAATTCTCACACACTGCTAGTAGGAAAAAAAATGGGAAAAGGTTTGGCAGTTCCTTAAAAAGTTAAATCACACTACTGTATGATCCAGTTGTTCCTCTCATAGGTATTTGCCTAAGGGGAATGAAAGCATGTGTCCATATAAAGACTTCCACATGAATGTTCATAGCAGCTTTGCAGGTAACAGCCTAAGTCAAAATCAGTGGAAATGTCCATCAGCAGGTGAATGGATAAATGCTGGTATGTTCACAGAATGCAGTGCTACTCAGCAGTAAAGTGGAATGAACTATTGATCCATGCAACAACGTGGGTGGACTTCAAAATAATTTAATGTGCATGAAAGAAACCAGATTTTAAAAAGTACATACTGTATGATTCCATTTATACAAAACTATAGAAAATGCACACTCATCTATAGTGATCAGTGGCTGCCTGAGATGGAGGTTGGGGGCAGGGAAGGAGTAACTTTTGGGAATGACCGATAAGTTCACTATCTTGATCATGGTTGTCTCTGTTCAGATTGCTATAACAAAATACCACAGACAGGTGGCTTATAAACAACAGAAATGTATTTCTCACAGTTCTGCAGTCTGGAAGTCTGAGATCAGGGTGTCAGCATGGTTGGGTGAGGGCCATCTTCCGAGTCTCAGACTTCTCATTGCGTCCTCACCTGGTGGAAGGGGCTAGGGAGTTCTATGGGGTCCCTTTTATAAAGGCACTAACCCCATTCACAAGGGCTCCACCATCATGACTGAATCACCTCCCGAAGGTCCTACCTCCTAATACCTTCACCTTGGAGGTTAGGATTTTACCATAAGGATTTGGCGGGGGACACAAACATTCAGATCACAGCAGTGGTGGTGTTTTCATAGGTGTATAAAAACTTAACAAATTGTACATTTGAAACACATGCAGTTTATTGTATATCAATTAGATCTCAATAAAACTTAAAAAAAAATTCTCTCTGTTCAAATGACTGGCAAGGTTTCTGTCCCCTGACTAGACCCTGATGGCACAGGTGGTTCTGGTAAGGGATCAGAGCTCTCTGTGGGATCTTTGAGTCTCTTTCAGTTTTGCTTTCTTGACATCACAAAATTTGACAAAGGAGTAAAGCAGAGGTGGTTTGGGCCTGGCGTATGTTCCAGGCAAGTGTCATGCACAGCTCCCATGTCTGAGCCTAAGTAACACATCTTCTCATCCTTGCTTCTGATGTTTACCCTCTTGAAACTTGGCTTCATTACCACGAAATATTTAGAAATAAAGTGTATTTGCAATGGCATAAATGTTCATTTCTCATTAAACCAAATGAAGCATTGATTGGCAAATGTCACAAAACCCAGAAAATATACAGCAGAAAACAAATTATACTAGTTCAGTTAATTTCCTTCTGTTAACTTCAACATCATTGAAATGTCCTGCAGCAGGCCCAATTGTAGCTGAAGGTCACTTTCAGTTTTGGTAATGAAAGAACGTTATCTATGAAATTTCTGTTGCATTTGCTAGGCAGGAGGCCACACCTTCAGAGCACCCTCTGAATTCAGGGGTAGGTGGGAACCTTTCTTGGGGGGACACAACCAAGGCAAACGTGTGCAGATGACCACACCACCAACAGTTCATATGCGTGCAAAAGGATTGAAGGTGGCTTTTTGAGGAGAATTGCAAAGAAAACATTTGGACCTCCAGGGTCTGCAGACAGCCTCTCCAGTGTGAACCCCTCTGCAGCTGTGAACCTGGGCAGATGAAGGAGGACATCTACTCCCATATACAATCAATTTACACTGGCTGATACTTTTCATCTGTTGGGGAAATTGACCAATTTCCCACAAGAAAGCAGATATCCATGGATCTCAAAACTGTTTGGGTATCAGAATCATGAGGGGGAAAGTGGGGCTAAACCTACATTCCCCCAGAGTATCTCACTCAGTTTCAAAATGCAAGGGGTAGATTCTAGCTGACCATTTAGTTCAATTCCTATCATTTTACAGTGTCACCAGCTAGTTAGCCACAAATCAAAGGCCAGGATATCACTTTGGAAAATGCTGGTAAAAGTGTTACCATAAAATAAAATATCTGACCATTATTCTCTTTTGAGTCCAAGATTATAGACTTTCAGGTAACAGAAATAACTCCATATCACAAGAGGGCGCCATTGTCACAAAGTTCTAGAGCTGCTCTTGGTTTTCTTGTTTGGTGCTATAATAGCCTAAGAAAAATTTGAAAGAATGATTTTTTTAAAAAATATGTTTGGGGTGGGGGGAAAGACATGGCACGAGGCCCTAAGATTATGGAAGATCCAAAAATTAAGTTCAAGGAGGAGCCAGTACAAAACAAGTGGAGAAAGAGATTCTGAAAGGAATATAGGCATGTCTATTTTGATGCTTTGAGAAAGCTCTTAATATTTCCATGTTGGAAGAACACTTATAATGATATGCTAAGGAAACTGGAAGTAAAAGTTCAATTAGAACTTGGAAATTTTCATTTTAACCAGTTGAAAGAAAATACTTGGTGGATTCTTGCTTACAGTCCGAGACATTCTGGGCCAGGATGTTGGCTAATTGGCTTGGTGGCAACACTCACGATGTGGTTAATGGGCTCCAGTTTCCACTTCCATTAAACAAGAGCAGTTGCACCAAAAAAGCTGTCAGGGAGAATCTATGGTCTTAGCGGTCAATGCTCTACTAATAGCATTTTAGGGCTTCAACTTGTGGGAAATTGGTAGCTTTTTTGGAGGGTTAGATAGATAATACAGTCACATAATAAAAAATCAGATAGATATTCAAAAGTGTCCATTGGGAACTCTGGCTTATGTCTCTCCTTTCAACCAGACCCCACCCCCAACCCCCAGGTTTCACTTTTATTTCTTGTGCATTCTTCTAGTGTTTTGTTATTAAACAAAAACAAAACTAGCAAAATTCTTATTCTCTCTGCTTTCTGTCCTACACCTAGTGGCACTCTCTCCATCTCAGAAGGGAGAGGGTTTCCTCGCCCTGTTTTACATCTGCAGAGTATCTCATTCTCTGATGGATACAGCATTGTTTACTTCTCCACTCCCCTCTAAATGGACACAGGTCTAATCTTTTACTATCACAAACAATGTGGCAGAGAATAACCCAGTACAAGTGTCATTCTGTACTGGTATGACTGGAGGAAAAATTCTCAGAAGTGGGGTTGCTGGGTCAAAAGTAAATGCATTTGTAAGTTGCAATTGTGATGAAATTGCCCTCCAAACAGGTTGCAGGACTTGGCTCTCCTCCCAGCCTGTTTCAGAGCCTCTTTCTCCAGACTCCCCAGGAGAATGTCTCATCCCACTGTGTTTATTTTAAACTCCTGTAGAGGCCTTACTACCGTGTCTGATAACAATCCTTATCACCTATCACTAGGTGATAGAAGTGTTTATGACCCTAGCCCAGGCATGATAGCGTAATAACAAGGTGTGTGAATGATTAATGTAGTGGGGTCATTTATCAGGTTTTATGGTGTTAATGTTTTCTGATCCTTGCATTGCACTTTATGTGTTTATGGATCTGAATTTCTGCTGCCTCAGTTTATAGCTTAAACCTTCTTCTGCAGCTTGAATGTTCCCCCCATGCAATTTTATGCTTCACTAACTAGACTGCGAGTAAAACAAAGAGAGTTTGAGTTGCACCTCTGGAGCATTTCCACGAGGCCCCCAGGCCTGACCACCACTGTGTGCAGCCCTCAGGGGGCAATGCTGCGGGCCAGCTGACCAGCGCCTGGTGGTGGTGGGGGGGGCACTCCTTCCCTCCTGAGAAATGGAAGCTTTGTCTTTGTGCAAATGCTCCAGCTGTGGAAACTCTGACACCGCTTTAAAGATTAATGGCATTTCTTGGCAACGGATGGGAAAGACAAACTTCTCTGTTACACAAGGATTAAGTGTTAGACTAGAAGCAAACTGTCCCCAGCCTCTGCAGTGAGGTTATCTCCCAGAGAACATTCAGGCAGTTTCCCAATAGTGCCCGTGCTGGCGGCAGCCAACGTTTTCTAGTTAGTAAGATTACATCCCATCCGGCCAGCACACAGAGTGGTGCTAAATTTCTTCTCTCTGTCTCTCTCCCATACACAGAAACACATGCACTTGTGTGAGAAACACACACATACTGACTCAATATCTGACAGAAAGAATGGACAGAGCTGATAAGCAGACCAAGGAAGCATGAAGAACATTCTAGCACAACCAGCGTCACATCTACTAGTGTCTGGAAGCCAGAACATAAGCCATATCACTTGCCCTTCCCTGCATCTGGCTGGAAATGCTGCAAATAGAAGGAAACACTGAGCAAAATTCATTAGCTAATGAGGACCTTAAATGTCAGTTTAATAGCAGCATTAATAATAAAGCAAAATTTTATTGGGTTAATAGAGGTTAAGTGGTAATATTAGTAAAATGGTCATTATAGATTTTCTTCTTTGCAGGCAATGAACAGAGCCCTCTGAAAGCATGGATTATAACTCCCTCCTCCGCATTCACTGATTCTTAAAAGAGCCATTTCTAAAGGTTTTTAAAAATTGTGAACATTTTTTGCAGGGCCCCCTGTTTAAGGCAGGAGTCCAGGAGCTGTGTCTTTAAAGAAGCCCTTACAGGGAACTCTGTCAGTTGTTCAAGGCTTGCTGCCAACAAACAATTGAGGTATTTACCAAGGGTTTCCAAGAAATTGCTGCAAATTATATGAAATGTTATACCTGTAACAGGCGTTCAATATATTAAGAACAGGAAAAAAAAATGTAACTCGTGTGGGAGCAGAGTTGCAATTTGCGAGAAAGTGTTCAGTAATGTAGGTTCATGCATGAAAACAGAAAGGAAGTTAGATGATGTGACACTTCTGGCCAAATTTCTCATCATCTGTCTAGAATCACTGAGGAGAAACTTCTAGCATGATATAATGCAGGGGTCCCCAAACCCTGGGCCACTGACCGGTACCTGTCTGCAGCCTGTTAGGAACCAGGCTGCACAGCAGGAGGTGAGCGGCGGGCGAGCGAAGCTTCATCTGCCGCTCCCCATCGCTCCCCATCGCTCACATTACTGTCTGAACCCCCCACACCCCCTGCCATCTGTGGAAAAATTGTCTTCCACAAAACTGGTCCCTGGTGCCAAAAATGTTGGGGGCCGCTGATCTAGTGGAAAGACCCATTTAGAGATAAGGAAACTAAGACCCTGAGGGGTCTGCAGCTTGTCCAGGGAGGACTCCCTCAGTGCAGAAGGAAGCCCAGATCCCACACTTGGTGGGAGTCCCTGATCCAGCCCAGGCCCCCTCGGGGGGGGGGTGTGCCTTTAGGAGTCTTCCTCATTGAATAACTCTATCTGATTATGGTTAACACCACTCCTTTTTTAAATGAGAAAGATGGTTAATGACTCCCTCAACTTAACAGAGAGGGCTCCATGGAGGAAAGTTCTTTCCTCAGTTTCCTCAGGTGAAATGCCTATAGAATCTGATCAACCAGACTTCTCACCTTTACAAATAAATAAAGGAGAGGAAGACATGGGGAGTGAGGACCTGCCTCGGCCTTGAGGGGGTTCTGGGGAGGGTGCATGTGTGTGCACTGGAGGCAGGGGTCTCAGATGCGCGCCCTCTTCCCAGATCCTTGCTGGTGTTAGCTGTGTCTGGGCAGGTGGGGCCGGCCTCTGGATGGACCTCCACGCTGGGCTTTCTTGTCTGGCCCTTTGGGCCTCTGGCTGTCACCGAAGTCCTTCGTTCTGGGCATTTGCCTCCAGCTGTGAAATCCCCCCATGTAGGAGAGTTCTGCCTCCTGATCCAGGCCTCTGAGGGGGCCCTTGCTGGGAAGCTTGTGGATCCCTCTCCAGGAGAACTGCCTCAGCTAGACCATCCAGCTGTGCAGGAATTTCCCCTCCATCTCCCCATGCTGTACTTGGGAAGCTGCCCCAGCCCCATTGTGAAGGCTCCTGGAGCCCCTGGCCAACTTCTACAGGACCCTGCCCTCCCTCTTCTCCTCTTGCCCTCCCCTAGCCTGACATCGCCTACTTTTCGTGGGATGACTTCACCTGTGTCATAGTCTCCTTGACCCAGGTGCTCTAAACCTTCGGGTCCAGTCATTATGGAAAATAGGGTATCCTCTCTACATTATGAAAGACACACTCCCACTGAGACTGCAGGTATGCAGGTGAGGCTGCTGACCTAGGAACTGAGGGACACCTAGGAGCCAGGAAATGGAGGAGGACAAAACATTTAATTGCCATCACACATTTATGTACTTTTTATTAGATTTTAGTCTAGATGAGGAAATAGAGAAGTTTAAAGCAGGTTAGCAAATATTGAAATCATTATGTCATGAAATTGAACATCTGTATCTTGCTAGATTTGTGCTTTATAGAAATCACTGTGAATTATGGGGCTGTTGCTGAATTTGGGGGATCTGGTGACTATTCGGCATTTGTGGCTTATGGTCTTACTGGAAACCTCTTTGGGTGATTTTCAAGTCTGTAATTCATGGTTACGTGTTCTGTAGTTTTCTCAAGACCACTGTTGGAATCCTGTGTTCACTGAATAACGAGTATTTTATTTTTAGATGTGGATCACCTCCTAGGGAGGGAGCCTGTGGGAACGTGGGTAATGAACTATTTCTGACATAAATCACAAGTGCCAAAGAAAGTGCTGATATCCAAAGAATAAACAAGAGTGACCACCATTCAATTGCAGAGATGATATCTCTCTCACAAGGTGGCACTTTAAATTGTGTAATATTTCAATCTTTTGGTCATCTTAGCAATGAAGAAAGATCCAAAGTTTACCCCAAGCATGCTTATTTTCTGTCCCTAATTCATGGGTTCATTTGATTAAATGAAGGGAAGCTGTCAGGCCCAGGAAAATACTTTGCTCTCTGGGAGTTTCATTGAAAAAACCCCAGTACACTGGTGACAAAGTAATAACACTAATATTTACACAAACATTTGTTGTATGGGCACTTCATCAGCTTTTGTTACCTTAGCTGCGTTTTGTTTGTTTTTGTTTTTTAAAGAGGAAATGTGGAGCTTCCCTGGTGGCGCAGTGGTTAAGAATCCGCCTGCCAGTGCAAGGGACACAGATTCAAGCCCTGGGAAGATCCCACGTGCCAGGAAGCAACTAAGCCCATGCACCACAACTACTGAACCTGTGCTCTAGAGCCCGCGAGCCACAACTACTGAAGCCCAAGCGCCTAGAGCCCGTGCTCCACAACAAGAGAAGCCATCGCACTGAGAAGCCCGCACACCACAAAGAAGAGTAGCGCCCACACACCGCATCGAAGAGTAGCCCCCACTCGCCGCAACTAGAGAAAGCCCGCCCGGCAGCAAAGAAGACCCAACGCAGCCAAAAATAAATAAATAAAATAAATAAATTTATTTTAAAAAATAAGAGGATATGTGTAAAATTTAAAATCCATCATAGAGAATCCGGTTCTCAAAACCTGTCTTTAGAAATCCATGGCACTTTTATGGACTATGTTAAAATATTGACAAAGATTCAGATTAGAGATACTGACTGTCCACATAGACTGTAAATACAAGAGCATTAACATTACCTACTATTTCTTCAACATACATTAAATGCGGGTAGTGTTAGGAGCTTGGACATTAAGTATAGCTTTTTTTTCAGGTTAGAAACTAGTGGCAGGGAACAAGGTAACTGAATTCACGGTTCATTCTCCAAGCGTGCACGTCTCAAACGGCTCCTGAACTGTTTATTCTATACGTGCTCGCTCCTACCCACACAGCGGCGCGAACAAAGATACAGTGTGAATTGGGCAGACGCAGGCAAGGTAGCCGGTGAGGTCCGCCTGGCTGAGGGCTGGGCATGGGGAGTGGGGTTTATCTGAAGACAGTCTATGCAGGAGGAACGAGTGGTTCGTGGAGAGTTTCCGGACCAAGAAGTCCCTTCTTAAAAATCCCTCCTAAGATTCACGCTACCGATGCATCTTGCAGAACGGGACAGCCGGCAGGCACGGCCCCTCTGAGGGGATACCCTCGGGCCGGTGCTGGGCGCCGCTGCTGGGAGTCCGAGAGCTGGCCGGCGGCTGTGTGGTCGCCGAGAGGCTAACGGGCTGCCGGGCGCCGCGATGCAAGCCCCCGCCGGCGCCGAAGCCGGCCCCACGCCCCCTCCACCCGGGCGGCCTGGCCGCAGACCGCGCGGGCGCGGCCGGGCGGGGCGGCGCGGCGCGGGCTCCACGCCCGCCCAAAGGGTTGATTTTTTTTTTTTTTTTTTTTTTTTGGTCAAACTTTGGCCACGTGAACCGCCCTCCATTCACTTTTGCGCCAATCGGGCGACGCGGACGGATCCCGAGAGGGGCCAGGCTCCGCCGCCGCCGGGGCCGCTTCATAACGCGCCGTGCGTGACGTGAGGCACTCCTGTTGCAATGGCGAGCTAAGCCGGAGGATGTGCTGCGGAGGCGCCGGCCACGAAGAGGACCGGGGCGGGCGCAGCGCCAGCGGAGCCGAGCCAGCTGGGGGACGAGGGCTGGGCGGGACGGGGGCCCGGACTCGGCTGCCACTGCTGTCGCCGTCGCGCTGGCCACTTGCCCCGGAGCGCGAGCGGGAGGAGCCGCCGCCGCCTCGCGCCCGAGCCGCCGCCGGCGCGCGCCGGGCATGGTCCCTTCTTAAAGGCACAGGCCGCGGCTGTGGGGGTGGGCGTGCGGAACAAAGCGCCGGCGCGGGGCCTGCGGGCGGCTCGAGGGCTGCGATGGGCACGGCGGGCCCGCGGCGGCCTCGGCGCTGCCCGGGCCGGGCCTCGAGGCGCTAGGGCGGGCTGGCCTCTGCGGGCGGGGGCGGCGGGCTGAGGGCGCGCGGAGCCTGCGGCGGCGGCGGCGGCGGCGGCGGCGGCGGCGGCCCGGCGGGCGGAGCGGCGCGGGCATGGCAGTGCGCGGCCGGCGCGCCTGGCTCAGCGTGCTGCTCGGGCTCGTGCTGGGTTTCGTGCTGGCCTCGCGGCTCGTCCTGCCCCGCGCCTCCGAGTTGAAGCGAGCGGGCCCACGGCTCCGCGCCAGTCCCGAGGGCTGCCGGCCTGGGCAGGCGGCCGCGGCTTCCCATGCCGGCGGGGCGCGCGGGGATGCGCGTGGGGAGCAGCTCTGGCCGCACGGCAGGGCCCAGGATGGCGGCCCGCACGACAGCAACTTTCTCTTCGTGGGAGTCATGACCGCCCAGAAATACCTGCAGACCCGCGCGGTGGCTGCCTACAGGTGAGCCCCTGGTCTCCGGGCACCGCTTCCTGCATCCAGCATCCCAGCGGACTGCCCAGCGGGTCCACCTGTGGCCCGTGGGATCGGGTGCCCCGCGGGCGATGTCGGGCATTGGCAGCAGAGGTCAGAGGCGGGATGGTGAGCGCAACGCTCAGAAGGAAGGGCTTTGGGGTCAGACGGACCAGGGTGGCCCCTCTGGGTGTGGTCCTCACCCTGACTTTCTGCAAGGGACTTCATCTTTTCTTGTCCGAGTCCTCGCCTTTGTTAAATGAGCCCGAATGAACATTTCCCTCGTAAGGTTGTTGGGAAAACTTAACACAGTACTTGTGATAGCGATGGCAGTGAGGATTACTATTTGAGCCTCTGAAATCTTCACCTTTAGCTTTGTAGAACTAGAGCCGATGTTAAGTTAATCTAGTTAGAGTCCTTCCACTTGTAGGTTTCACTGTTGGAATCATTTCGGTAAATGGGAGCGGGTACCCATTGCACTCTCAACCCCACCAGTCTGTTGAATAATTGGAAAGAGAACCTTTGGGAAAAGCAGTTACTGGCCCATGGTAGATTTGGTGTTAACTAGCCCAGTTGAGTGATGTGTGTGTTATCCGGTATCTGGGCTCTGGTTGGCCATGTGAGTCAGAAAAGTGGCTGGAATCACGTTCAGGATTAACAAAGGGATTAGCCAAAGTAATCTTTAGAAGCGAGAAAAAGAGATGATTTTGGAATGGCAGATTTGTATTGGAATGAACTTGAGGTAGAAGAGGGATGTAGAGTCAATAAAGGGATTTAATGGAAACCTTATATGTGTGAAGTACGGAAATGCTTACTCTACAGATAAGATTTGGGATTCATCCAGCCACAGAGCAAACCAATGCGCGGGAGGTCATCTGGGAATGGACTCTTAGAGCAGTCATTGCTGAGCAAGGCCAAGCTGGTTGCTGTTGGTTCTTAATTTATAACCAATATCTTCTTTATAACTTCAGCTTTTAACTCTAGTTCTGGTCTAAATTTTCGGGCATTAGATGTTGTGAGGGGAAAAGCATATATGGATCTCCCTTCCTTTAAGGGGGGAAGTAAAGGACTGAAAAGGAAGATGAAAGAGCAGTAGAGAATGTCTGCCCTTTCAGTGCATTGATTCCTCATTCCTGTGTGTTTCCATTAGGATCTTGTTTAAGTTCAGAGCCCAGGTTCTGCCAGCGAGGGTCCTGAGTGCCTGAAAAGGTTAGAAAAGGTAGCATAAATTTGACTAAGATCGTGATTTGGGAACCCGCAGATCAAGGTTTTCTCCCAGATCTATCATGAATTATCTGGAATTTTATACGAATTGTGTTTTTTGTTGTTTTTTTTGCATTGAAGTATAGTTGTTTTACAATGTTTCAGGTGTACATGTGCTTTTTGAAAAAAGAAATGTCTACATCAGAAAATGAGGATGAGCTGTTGACAGCATGATTTTGAAAGTAAATCTACATGACTCCAGTTTGGTGACAAGTCCTTTGAAATCACAACTTTGGGACAGTTACCAAAGTAGTTTGTTCAGATAGTAAACGGTGTGATTCCCTGCCCCCCAAACAAATACATGTTCATAGATACCAAATCAATATATACAGACTAGTAGGGGTCCTGGTACACCAGCAATACTCAGAAAATGTATGGCAAACTGGACTTACTATTTAACACCTGGGGATGATCTTTTCCCAAAGCCCATGCTTGAGGCTCTACTCTTGGCCTCCTTTCCAAATCTCCTACCTCATCTTTTTTGGAGGTAGGATTTTATCTCATTGTTTATTTTCTTTAAGGCAGTTAGGGAAAAGTAGAAACACAATTTGCCCTCTGACCCTTCTTTGTGGCAACTCTGCCTTTTTGATAAAACCCTTACCAGGAAATGGTGTATACTATTTAGTAATTCTGTCAGCTTTCCTGCATACCTTTTCCTGTATCTCTCTGATCTTAAGGAGTCATATTAGTTGGAGCCTGGGGGTGGACCTGCTTTGCTGGTTAAGGTCCTCTGCTTCTCAGCCTGTCAACCCTGTGTTTAGACTGGCTGCAGGGATGGCACAAGACAATTTTAGACTTAAGGAACTTTTGGGGAAGGCCAGAATTGGGATGGAGGTTATAGGATGTAACTTATGATTATGGCTTCGCTGTGCTTTGCAGCCTGGGCCAAAAAGTCCACACTCAGCTCTTAAATTGGTAATTTCATGCAGTATACAAGTTGGCTTGAATCTTCTAGCACAAGGTAGATCTCTAGTTTGGCACTGAGTTTTACATCTCCCCTGAAAGGCAAATTCATTCTTTAGCTTAGAAAAAAACCTCAGTGTTTTTTGTTTTTGTTTATTAAAGTTAAATTATTGTTTGGCTTGTGGGTTGAAGGGGATGGCAGTGTTTTTAGTAAGATGGTACTATGATGTACTTTTATGCTAGGATATTGAAAATGTCAGAATTCAGATCTAGGGACTAGAAACTGTCTGAGATCCAGAAAGGAGCTAAAGCCTTCGAAAAATTCAAGGAGATACACTTGTCTGCACTAAAGTTGGTGCACTTTAATGATCGAAGAGCCCCATCATTACTGACTTTTACTTTTTAGACCTGCCATATGCTTACAGTGGGGGAGAGGGATCACCAAGAGATGTTAGCAGTGCAGTGACAGCTGAAAGCAGGCAAGAAACAGATTTTAACAAGCAGGCAAAACAAAACTCAAAGTGTAGCCCATCAGAGACAGGCCAAGGGTAACTCCCTCATAGGCACTGAGCAGATACCATAGATGTTAAATTGACAGGAGTGATCCTGGTTCATCAGAATGTTCCCATACACTTAGGGTTTGTCCTTTTGTTCAGCAAATACATGCATGGCCCCTTGGGTCTGGACTCTGAGTGTTGGGGAACACAAGAGTGAAGATGCTTGTTCTCATGGAGCTTCTGCTCTAGTGGGAGGGACAGACACTAAAAAGAGGGTTTCAGCTAGTGATGGGTGCTGTGAAGAAAATAGAGCAGGGTAAGGGCAGGGTGGGGTGGTGTCTCTCTTAGGTTGTTGGGGAAGGCCTCCGAGAGTGTGGTGTTTGGGCCAAGATCTGATAATGAGGAGCCTTTGTGGGAATGTCATTGATGAGCGTGCTAGGCAGAGGGAAGAGTTGGTAAATTACAAGGCAGGAACCAGTTTGGAAAGGAACTTGAAGAAGGTCAATAAAAAGAGGATGAGGCCGATAGTGTCTGGTCTTATGGAATTTTACTCTAAGTGAATTAGAAATGCTTTGGAGGATTTAGATGGGAAAGGGAGGGCTTGCATAATATTCTGAAAAGTTAATTCTTGCTATTGTGTGGAGAACAGATTGTAGGGGAGTAAGGAGATGTTAGGAGATGGTCCAGGTGGAGATGAGCATGGTTGGGACTAGAGTGGTATTAATGGGGATGGAGAGAAGAGGATGGTTCCAGGATATATGCTGGAGCCAGAGTTGAAGATGTGTTCACAGAATGCTTGTGAGGGTTGAGGCAGAGAGGAATCAAGGATGACTTCTAGGATTTTGCCTTGAAAGAAAGGGTGGGTGTTGGTGTCATTTACTGAGATGGGAAAAACTAGAGGAGGAATAGATTTAGGGGGAAAGAGGTAAGTCAGCAGAGATCTGGTTTTGCACAGGAACAGGTGGATGTATCCTTAGCTTTATAAATGCAATGAATTTTTAAAAGAATTGAGAAAAGATTTATATCTGAAGTGATTACAGTGTGGGAGCTCTGAGATTGTCTTAAACTAAAATTCCCTTAGGATTCTGGGTAGGGTGGTGTTCTACAAATAAACATATAAGATTTTTTTTTTTTTAACTCATCCACAAAGTATTTGTGTTCTAGGTAATTTCACTTTAAAATGGTACAGTGATTCCTCCAAAGTTATTATGCTGGTTAATGACAAGTTCATCAGAATCCCTGGCTGGGTTCCTTGTGTCTTTTGTTATTAGCTGCAATTTGTATTCTTTCCATATTTTTTCTTTTTTCTTAGTTACATCGTTTGATATACAGAAGCTAGATGTCCATGTAGTTCAGTCTTTTCCTTTCTGGTTTTAGGGTTGTTCTCCCCATAAGCTAAGATAGTTTATTGCCCTGGAGAAGTTTTTTTTTTTAAGTAACATGTTTCTGGTTCTAGAAGGGGTACAAATCACCTCAACCGCATTTTTACCCCAAATGATACATTGTCTCAGCACCATCTGTTGAATAAGCTCCCATTTCCCTACCAATTTGAAATGCCATCTTCATCATACTCAAAATTCCTGGGTATGTTTTTGGACCTGCTCTTTTGTTTCATTGATCTTTCTGTCTTTTCTTGTGCCAGTACTACCTGTTGAAGTTATTGGAGGTTGAATAATATTTTAATATCCGGTACACAAGTTCTCCTTTGTTACTCTTCTGTTTCAAACATTTCTTGGCTATACTTACCTGTTCTTGCTAGGAGAGTTTTGGTGCTAGATTTTTTTTTTTTAAATTAATGGTTTGATAAAAAAGAAAAAGCATTCATATTTAGCTCTTTAGTCCATTTTTGTGCCCAGAACACTAAGCTAATCCAACACCTTTTATTTATCTTGATTCTCGCTTCCCTTGCGCTGAAGACGGGAAACTGTTTTGTTCTTTCTCAGAAGAAAGAGGTGATGGTTCCCCTTCTTTGCCCCAGGAGTGATAAAGGGCGCTATTAAAGATTAGCATCAGTCTATAGGGAACTGTGGGAAGAAAATTTGAGAAACACTAGCTTTAGATATAGGAATCTTATTGCAAAATGTTGTTTTATCAGTTAATGGCCTCTTCCTAATGCTTTAAATGAAGGTAGACTGTTCCTTTTACCAACCTTAATGAGCAGATCCCAGAGTTCCTTCTTTCTTGAACTCAGTAAACCATGTTTATCTTGAACCAGTTTAGAGCAAGGCTTGCTTTCTCAGATAGAATTCAGGTTGGCAAAAAAATTACTGAAAGGCTTCTATAATCCAAATAATCAACCTGTAAGTGAACTTTTGGGGCACAACCCATTTCATGTTATAAATTACCTGTATAAGAAAACTGGTGAAAATTGTGGTCCTGAAAATGACTTTAGTATTACATGTCATGGTTCCAGATCCTGATGGTCTCAAACAGAGTATTCCAAGGATAGTTGTAGTTGTCAATAGAAGAGTATACATGATTGTGTTTTTATTGCATTGGCAATTTCACTTTTCCCCATCCATTAATTAAGCTGCAGTTTTTGAAAATTGATTAATAATTCCATTCCTGCAGAGTTCATCATCTAGGGAAGGAAACAAACAATACTATTGAGTGATAGGGCTCACAGGGTGCCTGGACTAATTACTGTGTGGGTACAGAAGAAAGAGGCCTGCACTGACTTATGAAGGGGATCGAGGTGGGTCTCACTCACATTCTTACCCCTCTTCCCTTGCATAGTCTTGAAGGATGAGCAGGAGTTTTTGAGGCAGAGATGACAACAGGTTCCTGGAAATGTGGAATAGCAGGAAGTAGTGAAGGGATGATGAGAAAGGGCTGGGATCTGAGAGCTAGTAATTCCATTAGAAACTTTTCCAAAGGAATTTAAAGATGTGTTCAAGGATGTATGTTATGAAGTGGAAATTGCAAGTATCTTTGGTGTCCTGCATTAGGAGCTATGGACCATAATTGATTTCACTAATTTGTCCATACTGTGATCTACTTCTCTAACCTTAAAAAATGATGTGGGGCTTCCTTGGTGGCGTAGTGGTTGAGAATCTGCCTGCCAATGCAGGGGACATGGGTTCGAGCCCTGGCCTGGGAAGATCCCACATGCCGCGGAGCGACTAAGGCCCGTGAGCCACAATTACTGAGCCTGCGCATCTGGAGCCTGTGCTCCGCAACAAGAGAGGCTGCGATAGTGAGAGGCCCGCGCACGGCGATGAAGAGTGGCCCCCACTTGCCGCAACTAGAGAAAGCCCTCGCACAGAAACGAAGACCCAACACAGCCATAAATAAAATAAATAAATAAATAAAATTAAAATCTGACTCTTTGGTATCCCCAAACCTAGAACAGTGCCAAAAAAAAAAAAAAAAATGATGTGGCCACAACACTGTAAAGCAACTATACTCCAATATTAAAAAAAAAGAGGAAAAAAAAAAAAGATGTGGCCGAAATGTGTTTATTGGACTGAAGGGAGGTTCATAACATATCCAAGTGAGAGTAGGTTTTAAAATTGTATTCCCAGTATGAGACCATTTTAAAAATCAAATGAAATAAATGTTTGTGTTTGTGTGACATAGAAAAGAAAATGTAAAAGAATATACATACCACGATGCTGAATGATTTTTCATATTGGCACTTTCTTGTATTTTTGAGTTTTTCTACAGTGAACGCTTTGTAATAAAGCTACATAACTACAGTTAAAAAAGAAAAAGGAGGTGACAGCTCTTGGGAGGAAATGTGAGTGAAGTTTTGAGTGTGTTAAATTGTAAGTACCTGCAAGACTGCTGAGCATAGATGGCATGTTGGCCCTGGGTTCCCTGGGGTTTCAAGTCATTCTTGTTTCAGTAAATGACAGTTACTCCTGCCCCAAAATGTAGGGTTAACACATGTATTTGGTTATTGTAACTGTATTCCCTCAGTTACTGTAACTTCACCCTTCCAGGTGATACTTGGGAGAATCAGGTGACAGCGTTTTTAATGTGAGGATTTTTGTATATTCATATAAGTATTCAGTGCCTTCATCTATTATTGTCAGTGTCTTTTTGGCTTCTGGTTCTGGATAGAATTGGAGGAACAAGAAACTAAGTTACAGTGTAAAAGTAGTGAAACTGTTCGTCTCACCTTAATTCAGTGTCATTTCCTGAAGCATTCAGGGCTGCTATATTTTTTCTGTAGTTGAGTACATTTTTCTGTGAATGATTAAAAATAAGGTGTAGACTGCTCTGATTTGATGTGAACTCTGGGCTTGCAAAACCCGAGAATTATTGAAAATGTAGATACTAATGCCATTAAAATGATTGTCTTGTAAATTGAACCTAGGTGCTGATTTTCTGTTAAACTTTGTTCTGTGTGTTTCCAACCTAATACCAGAAAATAATTGGGCAGGATTTAGAGTGGCAGAGGGACCCACACATGGAATGAGGGTTTCAGAAAGTAACGTTTGAATGAAGTCTTCTGGCCTTCGAAACCAGCCCAAACTCTGAAGGTGTCCTTGACAGGCAGGTCTCAGCCAGGCAGACAGAGTGGGAGGAGGTGGCTGAAGTGGGTGTAAGCCTTCTCTTATTATCTCTGACGACTGTTTTCTCAGCCTTAGCAGTAGAGGTGGGACTGCAGAACAAATGTGGGCAGACAGGTGTGGGGATGAACAAGCCAGTAGGCTGGCCAGTGGAGGTGTTGGAGTCAGACCCCACTTGCATCCTGGTTTCCACATCTGTTAGCCTTGTGATCTCGGGCAAATTACTTACCTGGCTCTGAGCCTCAGTCTTCTTATCTGTAAAACGTGGATATCGGTGCCTCTCACACCCTGTGGAGTTGTCATAAGGTTGAGTCTGATGCCCTCAACACACTGCCCTGCACGCCATGACTCCTTTTGGGTGTTGGTGATTGGGAAGCTGCCTTGATGCCAGGGAACACCTCAACAGAGGAAGAAGAGTGGCTTGCCACAGGAGTTGGCTGTGGGTTCAGGGTGGTTTTATTGTTTACATTAAACAACACTGATTTTTTTTTTCTTAGAATTATATTTGAAAACTAATTTTGTTTATGCATGATTAAGAATTAGTTGTGTATTTACGCTTTTAAGTGTACAGCAGCAAAATATAAACTATCAGTGTATGCAAAGTAGCTCTCTAAGACTTGAAGCTTTGGAAATGGACCACAAGATCAGAATTTGCCTTCTGCCGTTAACGCTCCAAATTTTAATTCTTGTGTTTCAAAGAGAGCGTATTTGTGGTCTCTTTGTTGATGAGTATTTCTATTGTTTGCTGTGAACCTAGGCTCAAAGGGCAGGTTGCTCTTAGCTGTTAATACCTTGGAACTGCCTCCTGGGCTAGTGCCCAGGCCGTTGTTGAGGTGGGAAGCTGTAATCCACCCTCCAACATCTTTACTGGGGGAAGGGGGCAGGAAGGCTCTTTAATGCTTGCTTTTACGTTAAGTCTAGTTTTCAGGATTAATGGTAAGGAGTCTAATTTGATTTTTCCTTTAAAAATTTTTCCCAACATTTATGATCCCCGTTATATATTTCCCCACCTACTTCTAAAAAGGATTTGAGATTGCTCATGTCATAAGGTCATATCCAGTGAGACAGTTGAAAATTTTAAAAGAGGAAGCCACATATCCGGAAACCACATAACACGGAAGGGGAAACTGCAGCTAAGTACCCTGACTGCAGTGCTCCTGGAGCTAATGGGCTGAATAAGGCTTGTATATCCTGCCGGGGGCATTCCTTCAGTTCCAGGAAAGGCCTTGAGTCCTCACTGGGTAGACTGTCTGGGAAGACCTCAGTTCTCCCAGGCCCGTGGCTGCTCTGACTGGCAGTATAGAACTGTCCTGCGTGTACTTTTTTGGGAGGATGAGCTAAGATTGCTGCTCCATCACATGGTGCCTCCTATAAGGGTACTCAATACATTTGCTCCGTTTCTCTACCGCAGATGCAGGGGAGAAACTTCCCTGAGGTCTTAGTATCTGGAATCATTATGTCACTTAACCCTGAACAGTGAGACACAGTCTTGTGACTTCTGTTGGTTGTCTGCTGGAAGGCTTATAACTGAATTTGGCCCCGTGTTAACAGACATAGAGGCCACGTGACAACAGATAGGTTTCCCCCCCCCACCCCGTCCCCCAGCTCACTGGCTCTGCCTGGCCGTGGGTGTAGAGGTGGGTGGGCAGCCCCTACCCTGATTTTGCCCTCCCTGCTACTGGCACCACCTTCATGCCTTGCTCCAACTTTCCAACTTTTGTTTTTCTTTCGCTTAATTTTCTTGTTTATTCTTTTCATCCTGTGTGCATTTTGGTTAAGTTGTCTTAAATCCTTTCTGTAATAGGGAATAATATAAATGTATACATTTAATTTCTGTTATCTATCAGTTCTGCAGGGGAAAACTATATTCTCCCTTCCTTCCTTGACTACAAACTCTGAGGTGATTTGATCATATGAGTCTTTTCAAACTTAACCACTGTAACCATCAGACCACATATGTAATAGTGATTTGAGGGGACTCACAGAAAATCTCCCCTTCTTATTTATAAAGCTTATTGTAACTATTAAAGTTTAGAAAATGTGAAAGAAAGTACTCAATCTTACTCCATTTTTCTTTTAGTTTTTTCCATTGATTAGAGTAAAAAAAATATTTTTATTACACAAGTAAAATTACCTGTTAAATATTTTTATTTCTTTGGATGGTTTTTAGTTTAAACCTTTCTCCTGGATTTAAAAATTTTTTTTTCTCTAACTCTATTTGTTGTAGAAAACATGAAGAAAAGTAAATCCCTTCTGATCCTCTATCCAAAAATAACCATAGTAAACACTTTGGTGTAGAGTTGTACTTTATTTTGTATGTGTACTTTTGTTTCCTTATTAATCCATATCACAAGTATTCTATTGTCTGCTTTTAAAATTTACCTGTATATTATGAATGTGTACCCAGGACAACAGTCATGCTGTAGATGTGGTTTCGTACAGAAATGTATTTTATGTAGTTTTTCTTAAAATGACATGAATAGAAATGGAGACTGTTATTAAATCCTAACTCAGCAAAGGCAATCCTCAGCGAAGCTCATGTCCAGCTGCATGACTTAACTGTGATTTAGCTTGGTATAGGGTCAGTGTTTAGAAGCCTGGAGGAAAGGAAGGTTATTAGCTTGGCACTCTCAGATTTCAGTTGTTTTATCTGTGCTTTAGCAAGAGTTGGTTATCAGTCCATTGAAAAGTGAGCTTTCCGGCAGGGGCCCTTGCAAATGTTCTGTGGTTTCAATTAAGTGAGAGCTCTTTGCTCCCAGTTACAAACGTGTTGATGGCAAAGTTGACATTTGCTTATGAAAATTAAGGAGGCTGACCTGTTCTGTCTCAGAAGGGGGGCCAGTTTGCTTCTTCAGTACCAGTTCCCTCATTTCTTTGAAATTATTGATGTCCTCCCCCTGGCTTCCCCAGGGTCATGAATCATGATTTATGTTCCAGAACTGTTTATGGAGCTATTTAAGCTAAAGGTACCCTAAGTAAAAAGATCATAATTTGTCAAGATTGAAGGATTTACAAAAGCTCCATATTAAGAGACTTCCCTCAAATCAGCAGTCATTTAAGAACAGAAAAAGGCAACATGAGGTTTTTCCTTGGGTTACCTGAAAAGGAAAAGATAATAATCAGTGGAGTTACCTTAAAACTGTAGAGAGGCTTTTAAAGATGGTTTGAGGTTAGATTGTCTGTTTTTAAAATTAACTGGTTGCTCTTCCTGGACAAATTACACCATTTCAGGTTATAGTTCAAGTATTAATCACATCACTGATGGTTGTACTGCTAGTGCTTCCATCGCTATATTCTATCTGGGGTGGCACATAGGAAGCAGAGCCAGACAAAATGAATTTTGATCCTCAGTCTAATATGAAAGATTCTGGTGTTTTAAGTGAGAACACTTTTAAAGTTTAAAGTCTTTTTAGACTTCTACCCTGACATTGTCTTGAGATTGATAGTATGATAGAACTCTGTTATATAGCTTGAGTGTCAGGTTTTTAGCCAGAAATAAGAGAAGCAGCATTCTTCACAATGCCTTCACTCTGGTGTGTAATCTTGAGACTGACTATTCCAAGTTCAGCCCACACTTTCCTGTCTCCCTCATTTTTCTTGCAGTACCTTATTTTATTTGCAAACTCTTGTCTTCCCTAATAAGTCACACTTATGTAATGCTTACCTCATGCCAGGCTGACTTCTAAGCACTTTTAGATGTAATAATCCATTTAACCCTCACCACAACCCTATAAGGCAGGTACTATTATTATCCCCAGTTTACAGATAAGGAAAGTGAGTCACAGAGTAACTTGCCCAAAGTGAAGCCAGGATTTTCACCCCAATAGCCTGATTCCGGAGTCCATGCTCTTAACCATCACACACTGTATTGTGTGTCAAGAACAGGTTTTTCCTCTGAATGTAAGCATTGTCTTACCGACCCCGTATTCCAAATAACCCCATGATGCTTTAGGATTTTAATGGCTTCTGGAGTTGACTTACTTTAGTACTACTTTGAATGTGGTATGTATTATTAATCACAGAAGCAGTTGGGTAGAAGCTAAAGCTAAGTTGATTTTATTCACTACCCTTTTAAAATCAGTTGTAAGATACTACAGACTATTTTGTTTACAATTATTTCAGAAGTACCATGAACGGTAGTATATTTCAACTCCAGCATGTCTGTGGATTTTACCTCTTAATAATTATATTCTGGTTGTGTTGTGATTAAGTTGCTTTCTTTCTGCATGTAGGAATGTTAGTGTGCCTCACCTGGAAATTTCTCAAAGATAAGAGACAACTGGTTTCTTGCCCTTTTGCGTGCGCACGCTCATATATATGCACGGCATCTTTAAGTCCCTTATTTCACACGGGTGAGCAGTATTTATTGAACTCTATTACATGCCAAGGACTGAAATTATTTATGTTTTTGAAGAATTGTTCTGCCAAACAAAAATCATTTCTACATGAAGGGAGGAATAAGGGGCTTCTTGACTTGGATGGGGGATCTTCTTGGTATAACTTCGTTATCACTGACTTCCCCAGACTGGGAAATTGTCTCCCTCCTGATGATGGTGCTATGTCAGAAGAGTGCATTTAAGTTATATTTTATGTAGGTTGGGGTTCATTCCCATTTTAAAATGGACTTTTCTCTTTACAGGAGGGGTTGATTTCTCTTTAAATTAATTGCCTCGTTCCTACTATGTTTACATCCTTTTTTTCAGGAGCAAATCCTTTGTAAAAATGAAGTACAGTACCTGGTATAGCATCTGTAGTCCCATCAGGTTTCATTATGCCGAATTCTTTGTTAAGGGTTCTGTAAATGGCATAAGACATGTAGGTCCATTTAAAATCCATAGGCATTAAGGGAAAAAAAATTACAACTACTGTATTACATCCATTCTAAGATGCACTTTTTTTTTTCACATTTTAACATCTCTGAAGTGAGGATGCATTTTACAGTTGCTCTCATCATGTGATTATGATTGGCTATACAGGCATACCTCGGAGATACTGTGGAAGTTCCAGAGTGCTGCAATAAAGCAAATATCCCAATAAAGCGAGTCACAATTTTTTTTTTGGCTTCCCAGTGTATATTAAAATTATGTTTATGCTTAACAGACTGTGGTCTGTTAAGGTGCAATAGCATTATGTTTAAAAAGCAATGTACATATGTTAATTTTAAAATACTTTATTTCTAGACCGTTCTCACCTTCTGAGATGGCCCACATTCTGTCTGTGGAGTGTGTTTCTCTCTAAATAAATTCACTTCCTACCTATCACTTTGTCTCTCACTGAATTCTTTCTGCGATGAGACATCAAGAACCTGAGTTTCATTAAGTCCTGAAACCAGGAAAAAGCTGAGAAGCAGACCTGGGACCCGGGATTGCTCAGACCACCTTAAGTCAGCCTCACGACCCCAGCTACTCTGGAAATTCCTTTCTCCGTGGTGGTTGTCTGGGTGCACCAGCCAATCTGCCTGTGGCGCTCCCACATGGGTCCGTGAGGTCACAGTGAGCACTGGCCAATGGGGATCAAGGAACTGGCAACCAATGGCAGAAGGTGCTAGGATCTGCTGGGCCAATGGGAAGGCAGCGAGGCGCTCCCGGCTGGGTATGGAGAACGTGGCTCCCGCTCCCTAAGAGAAGCTGAGACCTTCGTGGTCACCTGATCCTGGCGGGTTGCGGGGACTCCGGCTCGGTTAGTATCCAGAGAACAGGGAAAAGCGAGCCACCAAAAAAAAAAAAAAAAAAAAACAAAAAAGTTTATTTCTAAAAATACCATTATCTGAGCCTACAGAGCCTACCATCAGCCTCTTTTTGCAGTAGGAACATCAAAGATCACAACAGACATAGTAGTAATGAAAAGTTTGAAATATTGTGAGAGTTAAAATTGTGACAGAGACATGAAGTGAGCAAATGCTGTTGGAAAAATGGCGCCGATAGACTTGCTCCTGCAGTGGCTTCCTGCTGCTTTAAAGCATAAAGGCACACATCTCTGGAGGGTTGCTAGGCCTTGCAGTTTTCCCCTATCAAGACAGCCCCCCCCCCCCCCCCCCACACACACTCTGGGTCTGCTTCTCATCCTTGATGTCACCAGCCTCAGGGAAGCATTCCCCGCTCCGTGTGTGGTTGGTGTCCTTTGTTTGCTCACCTTTCTTGGATAAATGTACGTCTGGCCTCATGTCGACTCCACATCAGCTGCAGGATCTGTGTTTTGCTCACCGCTGCATCCCCGTGGCCTGATGCATACTTGGCACTTGATGAGCATTCCAAGAAAATATGTTGAATGAACAATTTTTTTTTTTTTAATTTTTTGTTTTAGAGAGCGGAGGAGTTTGTAGGTAGGGAGTTGGTAGTATCAGAGAATTAACCTGAATATCTAGACTTGGTGCCTTGGCAATTTGGTTTTCAGCCATAGCTAAAACATAGTTATCCGGGAAATATTTTAATACTTCATCATTCTTTTTCATTGGGATTCTTTTGAAAATGAGTTAGGACTTTGCAATATCCGGTAGTGTGGGCTTCCGTTAAGGGGAAGCTTTTTATCATCCTTTTGAATGTACATTCAAAGTGATTCAACATGAATCAAGATATGGGAATTTATGGAAATGGGAAGCCTGGAATAAACTGTTCCCTCACTGATGTTTATTTTAATTCCAGAACATGGTCCAAGACAATTCCTGGGAAAGTCGAATTCTTCTCTAGTGAGGGTTCAGACACATCGATCCCAATTCCAATAGTGCCACTACGGGGAGTGGACGACTCCTACCCACCCCAGAAGAAGTCTTTTATGATGCTCAAGTACATGCATGACCACTACTTGGACAAGTATGAATGGTTTATGAGAGCAGACGATGATGTCTACATCAAAGGAGACCGTCTGGAGAATTTTCTGAGGAGTTTGAATAGTAGTGAACCCCTCTTTCTTGGGCAGACAGGACTGGGCACCACGGAAGAAATGGGGAAACTTGCTCTGGAACCTGGTGAGAACTTCTGCATGGGGGGTCCTGGTGTGATCATGAGCCGGGAAGTTCTCCGGAGAATGGTACCACACATCGGCAAGTGCCTCCGGGAAATGTACACAACCCACGAGGATGTTGAGGTGGGAAGGTGTGTCCGGAGGTTTGCAGGGGTGCAGTGCGTCTGGTCTTATGAGGTAAGAACAGAAGAAAATCTGTTGATTTTGTTACTAGTTCTGGACCAGTCATAGGAAACTATTAGTGATAATGTCCTCTTTAAGGCTTAAAAATTCATATTAAGTTATACATTTTTACCTTAGTTCTTTTAATTTGAATTCTCTCTTATTACTTTTTCTCTTGGTTTTTAGAACATACCTTATGTACTTTTGTCCTAAAATCTTAGTTAATAATGGCATTTGGGACCCAAAGAAAAGGGTTAATACAGGTCACAGTGATACTTTCATGATTTTCCAGAAGATTTATCTAATCTGACTTCTGATTTTGCAGATGTGATTATAAGAGTGTCCCTTTTCTCCCAAAGGTCTGACTTCTCTCATCAGGTCACGTTGACCGACACAGTTTAGAAACTTACATGTTTTAAATTCATAAAATGAGTAATGATGTAAAACAGCCAATAGTATTTGGCTTTGCATTTATATTAAACCTTGACTTTTTTACAGTTGTTATGATCTGTGAGTTTGCAATATAGTTGTTCCTTTCAGAATAGGCAGTTTCCAACTTATATTGATACATCGGTGCAATTTTTTGAAGGAAACCTACTTGGGGATGTTTTCTCTTTAATAGTTCTGGAGAATAT
Organism: Balaenoptera physalus; assembly: GCF_965194825.1. NCBI lineage: Eukaryota > Metazoa > Chordata > Mammalia > Artiodactyla > Balaenopteridae > Balaenoptera > Balaenoptera physalus. The sequence goes on from NC_138883.1 coordinate 128,421,806, forward strand.
GAGTTAGCTTTTGACTTTTCTTTGTTTTTATTGGCAGATGTGCACCTCTTGCCTACAGTTGCAGGATGTGATATTAGTCAGAATGGAAAAAATGATTTAGGTTGTGTTGTGTTTAGATTGATACACTATTGATAGTTGTGAGGAGCAAAGGGAATTGCTAGACCTTTGCCCAAGAAAAAGAAATGCATTTTCAGATGTAAACTGTTAGCTTGTCTTCTGAGTTAATTTTCTAAAGTGCTTGTGTGAAGAAATGGTATTCTTGCCTGTACTTGCCTTTCTCCTAGCCTTCTTTTTAAATGTCTCCTAATCACACTATTTCTTTAGTTTGAACTTTTAGGGAAGTGGACATTTTCGAGTATACAGGAAGTAGTCTTCATATAGTTTCCAGTTATAAAAGAAACATTTTAAATCCCAAATGTGATCTGAGTGAACACTCTAATCTCTTTGTGTACCTCCTCCGCCTCCCCATGCATGGGCCATTGCTCACTGGATCTAGGGGGATTCTGTTTTCATGGATTTTTGCTGCTAGGAAAGCTGTTTGGAGATTTCGTGCAGTTTTAAGCACGATACAGCTGGCAGTATTCCTGCATTTTTCCCATCCTTAATTAAGTAGTTATAACCTTAACAAGTTTCATTATTCTTAAAATGTGTAATGCCTTGTGTATTTTGGAGTGCTTTATGCTGCCCCTGATCTCTGAGAAGCTAGCCTTCCTGCTAGAACTGCAGAGGATAGGCCTACCTTTGAGAGAGAATTTTTAAAAATCTGTTTTAGTGTTGTCATGCTGTTAGATCTTACACGCTGATAGATGGATGCCAACAGAGTCAGTACCTTGAGTTTATCAAGAACTCTGACCTAACATTAGTGCCAAGATAGAGTGAGAAAGTATTGTCCTGAGGGTGTAGGGGTTGGGAGACAGTTTTGGGGCTATTTCCCTTTATTATGATGTAATCGCCAAAGTTTTCTAAGGCCTGAAGTGAGGGTGCTGGGAATTATCCTGTCTGTACACTTGGAACTGCCGGTTAGACTTGACGCATCTGGTAAATGACCTTATTAGCTAAAAGGATCTGGTGGGGGAGGAAGCTCCTTCCCTGGGTTACTCCCTGTCCTTGCCCAGGATCTCCTGAGTCAGCTTCAGATGCTGTCGCTACTGCTTTACATTTCTCTAAATGCCTGATGACACAGTTTTTTCTAGATACTGCTGGCTTGATCTCCACAGGGCTTGTACCAGATGACTCTCCTTTTGTGGGAGAATATCTTTTCCCAGAGTGTGGCTTGCAAATGTGGTATTTTTATTATATGCAAATTGTGAGTTTAAGTGTAGTCTAATTTATCATTCTTTTCCTGTGTGGTTTGTGCTTTTCATGTCTTAAGAAATTCTTCCCTTCCTTGGGTCACAGGAACTTTCTATACATTTTTCTATAAATTTAGTTTTGCCTTTCACATGGAGTTCATCCTTATCATTTTTAAGAATTCTATTGGGACATTTATCATTTTATTAGACCTTTGATTTCTTTTCCGTTTCCTTTTTTGTTCTAACAAAAAAGGCTTAAGAGGTTCTAACCTAAGTCGTCATTAGGATTTATCATTGTGTTCACCACTCAGGCGAGATTAATACCCTCATGTGGATGAGGAACTTTTATTAAACTTTCTGTAAATGTAGTTTCTCCATTAAGGCTCACATTATGAGAAATTATTGAGGTGGAATCTTATGTTAAAGACAATTATGTTAAGCTTTGGGTCTTGGAAGGTACTTATTTAACTCTATTATAAACCTAGCTAGAAGGTGTAATTTTTTTTTTTGCAAGTCCCAGATAATGTCTTGGGATTACACTTACATAATTAAAGTGGCTCCTCAGGAACAACTGTCATAATCAAAATCCAGATTCATTTCTAAGCTTGTTTTGACTATTTTCTTTTTTTTGTTTTTGGCCGCACCACACATGTGGGATCCTAGTTCCCCAACCAGGGATTAAACCTGTGCCCCCTGCATTTGAAGCACAGTCTTAACCACTGGACCACCAGGGAAGTGCCTGTTTTGACTATTATTGGTGGCTAATTATAAATACATGACTTTAAAAACTTTATTTGGAAATCATTTTAATTTCACAGGAACATTACAGGAAAAAACAAAGTACAAGGAACATCCATATACCTATACCCAGAGTAACCTGTTATCGTTTTACTCCATTTGTGCTGTCATTTGCTTGACTGCCCCTCCACCCTCTTCCAGTACAGAGACATAGACTTACCTAACCACCATTTATGGGTAGCTTTCTTTGTGGCCCTTTACTTTAAATAATGTCAATGTATTTTGAGTACAAATAGAGAAATTCTCTTATACCACTACAGTACAGCTTAAGTAAATTTAACATAATGTTGTCTCTAGACTCAGTAAAGTCCTGGTAACAGCTCTTCCTTCTCCATTACAGGCTCCAGCCTGGGGTCTTGCATTTGATTGTCATGTCTCTTTAATCTAGGATGTTTGCACAGCCTCTTTCTTTGTCTTTTATGACCTTGGCATTTTTGATAAGTGACTTTAAAAATTTCATTTTCATAATGAAAAAATGGGACTGCAATATGGTAACCCATTAGGTGGTTTTTAGTAATGCTTGTCAAGGCTTATTAAAATCTCCCACTGTGAGGACCCAGCAGCAGAGAGAGTGTGGGCCTTGAGACTGTTAATACTGGTGGAAAACAGGTAGGAGGAGCTGGCAGGCCTGACTCCCCTTTGTCACATGGGGTCAACATCACTAACTCAAGTTATACCAGTTTTTTTCTTTTTTTGAGAAACATTATTGAACAATTTGAAACAGTATTTTATTTTATTTAGGCAAATCTATGAAATATTATACTACTCTTTTAATAGGAGGGGACAAAAAGAAAGTTGACCTAAGTAATCTATTCACTTTATTTTTCTTTTCTTACTGAAGTATATATATATCATACCTTTGGAAAAGTGCACAGATCATAAATTAGTATAGAGCTCAATGGATTTTCACAAACTGGACACAGCTATGTAACCAGCATCCAGATCTTGCTTTTATTATTTTAACTCAATGTTTGACTAGGTAGAAAATAATCATTACTAATGAAAGTTTGCAACAAGCATAGATAGATTTGGCAACTTAAAAAAAAGTTTATCTTTTTAATAGCTAATGCTGTCACATGGTTCAGAATTCAAAAGTGCAAAGGGTTTACAAGGATAAGTCCTCCCACCTCTATCTCCAACCACTGGGTTCCCCTCGTGAGTCAGCCACCATAGTGCACCTTTACAGATACACCCTATGTGTATATAAGCAATTAAGTTTGTATATCTTCCCCCTTTTATATGAATGTTCGCATGTTTTACATACTATGCACATCTTGCTGGTTTTCACTTACATGTCTTGGAAGATTTTCCTTTCGGTACATAAAGAGCTTCATCTTTTTTTAATGGATATTCAGGCTATTTCTAGTTCTATTCAGCAGTGTTTCTAACCAGTCATTTATCCTAATGTTTCCCAGTCTTTTTTACATCATGGCACACATGTTGAGGCAACTGCTTCGAGAGGGCTCCTGCTACCCCATCCCCTAACCACTCTACCCGCCCTCTGCAGACCCAAAGGAATTGTTATTTGGCACATCTAGAACTGTTTGGGATACACCAGTACACCAAGACACACCAGTTGTGATGTCTGAGTTAACCAGTTAGTATTTATTAAGGGGTCATTAATGGCCCCAGTACTGCCCTCCGAACTGGTAGGAAATTGCAAAAGAAGAATGAAAGATGAATGGCCTTTTTCTCCCTCAAAGGCTTTAGTCAAGTTGAGGAGACAAAAACATACATGTTCATGAAATAGTTGAAAAAAAACGTAAAGGTGTAAAACCTTGTGATGCTGATTTTAAATATAAAACAGAAGGGTAAGATCTATGATGCTCTTTTTTTTTTTTAATTTATTTATTTTTTAGCTGCATTGTGTCTTTTTTGTGCACACAGGCTTTCTCTAGTTGTGGGGGCTACTCTTTGTTGCTGTGTGCGTGCTTCTCATTGCAGTGGTTTCTCTTGTTGCGGAGCATGGGCTCTAAGGTGCGCGGACTTCAGTAGTTGTGGCGCGTGGGCTCAGTAGTTGTGGCTCAGAGGCTCTAGAGAACAGGCTCAGTAGTTGTGGTGCACAGGCTTAGTTGCTCCGCGGCATGTGGGATCTTCCCGGACCAGGGCTGGAACCCATGTCCCCTGCATTGGCAGGCGGATTCTTAACCACTGCGCCACCAGTGATGTCCCTATGATGTTGTTTTTATAGGAAGGCATATCACCAAGGGGAATTGGAGTTTAGAGCAAAATATGTGAAAAGAGAAGTTCTTCCTTATTAGTCTGACTGGCTTTTAAAGGAGTACTGAACATCCTTACATCAGAAGCCTGAGATTTTTTTCTTTAATCATAGAAGAAATAATGTTTCTTAACTGCTAGTTGTCTTAGAGCTGGTTTGTGTTATAGGGGTGCCTTCCTCATTCCTTTAGGCTGCCCATTAACCTTACCTGGCCAAGAACCAGGCAGGCCTCTAAATGGCTAGAATAGATGCTCAAATACTGAGCACTAATGCAGCCTGTTTCTTCGAGGCAGAGCCCTTCATGGTCTTATACTGAGCCTTATTCTTTTGTTCTGGCAGTTTGGTGGTTCAATTTCCAAGCCCCTGATAGACTAGAAGGGCAAATTAGCACCCCCAAAAGGAGGCTACTATGTAAGGACTGTGTCAGCAGTGAGTGGGAAAGGCATGAAGGGAAGTGAAAAATAAGAGAAAGTAAGGCGGCTGTGAACAGCACAGCAGTCTAAGACCAATCACTGTGTTACTGATTTCTATCTAATTTCATTCCATATGGTTGGAGAACATACTTTGTATTATTTCCAATTTTTAAAAATTTATTGAGTCTTTTTTATGGCATCACATATGGTATACCCTGGAGAATGTTCCATATGTACTGGAGAAGAGTGTGTATTGTGCTCTTGTTGTGTGGACTGTTGTCTAAGTCTAGTTGATTTCTATGTTGATCAAGTCTTCTCTTTCCTTGTTTGTCTGGCTAGTTGTTCTATCCATTATTAAAAGTTGGATATTGAAATCTCCAATATTATTGTTGAATTGTCTATTTCTCCATTTTATTATGTCTGTTTTTGCTTCATATATTTTGGGGCTCTGTTGTTAGGTGCATATATGCTTATAACTGTTAGATCTTCCTGATGGCTGACTCCTTTTATCATTACAAAATTTCTTCTTTCATCTTTAGTAACAATTTTTGTCTTAAAGTCAATTTTGTCTGATATTAGTACAACCACTCCAGTTCTCTTTTGGTTACTGTTGGCATGGCATGTCTTTTTCCATCCTTTCATTTTCAGCCTATTTGTGTCTTTGAATCTAAAGTGTGTCTCTTGTAGAAAGCATATAGTTGGATCATTTTTAATCCATTCTGCCAGTTCTGCCTTTTAATTGGAATGTTTAATCTATTTACATTTAATATCATTACTGATAGGGTAGGATTTATGTCTCTCATTTTGCTATGTGTTTTCTATGTCATGTCTTTTTTGTTCCTCCATGCTGCTTTCTTTTGTGTTAAATACATATTCTCTATACATTTTCACTCTCTTGTCATTTCTTTTACTTTATTTTTTGTTATTTTCTTAGAGGTCACCCTGAGTATTACAATTAACATATTAACTGATAACAACCTAGTTCAAATTAATACCAACTTAATAACAATAGTATATGAAATCTTTGCTCCTGTATAGCTAATTCTCCCCTCAGTCCTTAATGCTGTTATTGTCATACAGATTATATCTTTCTACATTGTATGCCAATCAACGTAGATTTATAATTAGTGCTTTATGAGGTTGTCTTTTAAACCAGATTAGAGAAAAAAAGACTTATCAATACAAATTTAAAAAATACATTTATATTGTCTTTTTACAAAAGACAATATAAATTGTCTTTTTACCTGTGTAGTTACTCTTATTGGACTTTTTATTCCTGTGTATTTGAGTTACTGCCTAGTGTCTTTTCATTTTAGTTTGAAAGACTTCAATATTTCTCATGTGGCAGGTTTGCTAGTGACAAATTCTCTCAGTTTTTGTTTGTCTGGGAATGTCCTAATTTCTCCTTCACTTTTGAAAGATGCTTCTGTTGATACAGAATTCTTGGTTGAGTCTTTCTCAACATTCTGAATGGAGGCTTTCTGGTATCCATGGTTTCTGATGAGAAATCAGTTGTTAATCTTACTGAGGATCCTTCCTATGTCATAAGTCGCTTTGAGATTCCCTCTGGTTTTCAGGAGTTTGATTATTTGTCTGCGTGTGGCTCTTTCTGAGTTTACCATACTTGGAGTTTATTGAGTTTCTTGGGTGTGTGGATTGTTTTTCATCAAATTTGGGAAGTTTTCAGCCATTATTTCTTCCAGTAATCTTTCTGCCCCTTTCTCTTTCCTGCTCTTCTCTAGGACTGCCATTATGCATATGCTCAGGCTCTGTTTATTTTTCTTTATTCTTTTTTCTTTCTACTCCTCAGATTGGATAATCTCAATTGATTTACCTTCAAGTTTGCTGATTCCTTCTTTTACCTGTTCAAATCTGTTGTGAATTTTTCATTCCAGTTATTATACTTTCCAACTACAGAATTTCTGTTTGACTCTTTTTTATAATTTCTCTTTCTTTATTGGCTGCCTTTTCCCCCTTTTTATGAGCAATACTTCCTTGTTTCTATGCATGTCTCATAATTTCTAGTTGGAAATTGGATCTTTTAAATAATATAAACCACTTTGGAAATCAGATTCTGCCCTCTCTCCATGGTTTGATGATGTTGCTGTTGTTTGTTTAGTGACTTTTTAGAACTTATTCTGTAAGGTCTGTATTCTTTTTGTGTTTGTGGCCACTAAAATCTCTGCTTGGTTTGCTTAGTGGTCAGCTACTGATTGCATGGAGATTTCCTTAGGCGCTGGAACGAATAAGTTTCCCAGTCTTTGCTCAGGGGTTCTGTGTATCTGTTCATGTTTGCCTTCAACACTCACCTGACAGTTTTCAGCTCTTCCTTAGCTGCTTCCTGCTTGTGCAGAACCTCAAGGTCAACCAGAGATGAGTGCTTAGGGCCTTCTCAGGTCTTCCCTGGGCATGCACACAGCCCCATGCATGTGCATGGCCTTCTGGATTCCCAGAAATATGTTAAAGCTTTTCAAAGCCCCTTATGGACATCTCATACCCCAGCTTTTCTCTTTAAGCTTTTTGGTTAGCCTGTTTTGTCCTGTTAGCCACTTCCTCAGGCAGCATGATGTTCAACAATTACCTGTGATTGTTTTTAACAAATATCTCCCCCCTTCCCCACCAAGAGGCTGTTTGCAATGGGAGAACTCTGGGTCAGGTCAAATAAAGACAGCCTTGCAAGTGAGGTCTTCTAGGGAACCACTAGACAGGTCAGATAATGACAGTTCTCTGGGAGTGGGGTTTTGAAGGATCACCAGCCCCATTCTGCTCCCTTCCATGGCTGCTGGTTTCCACCGTGACTGTGGACTGTTGATTTTCAAACTTACCACATTGCTAGGGATCTGGGAATGGAAATAGGGCAAGTTAAAATGTCACAAAACTCACGGTTCTTACCAAAATTTCGCTGTTATTCTTGCATAAATGCTTCCTGGATTACCTTTGACTAATATCCGGAGTCCTGAAAAGGTTGCCTGAAACAATTTTTGCCCATGATGACTTTGCTTTTGTAAAGGAGAGAAGTTTTGGAGTTCTTTACTCCACCACTTTCATTGATGTCACCTAAGACCATTCATTATGGGGCCTTAGCTTCACAGCTTAAATTTTGCTTGTTCACAATCAGATAAATCACTGAGTATCCTCTTACCCTCACTGAAGAAGTCAGGAAATTGTATCCTAAAAATTAGGAAGACTTCCAACCCATCAGTTACAGTATTCACACACATTCATTTTTCAGATTAAGTTTGAACGTCTGCTATGACCAAGAGACTGTTCTTGATGGAGGCAGCAGTGCAGAAGGCGAAGGCCCTGCTCTCTTCCATTCTAGTGGGCTGCACCAGGTGTAGAGAGAGAGACGGTGAGGGCCAGCGTGTGTATGGCGTGTTTAAGACGAGCGAGGGGACTGCTGTTGCCCGAATGGCGTAAGCAAGAGGAAAGAGGTGAAGGATGAGGCCAAGTGGCACAAGTGCTGGGGGAAACAAGGTAGTGAGTGTTGAGGACATTTTTTAGGGCACAAGAGGCCTACGTTTGAATCACAGTTGATTTGGCTTCATTCTTCGCCAGGTGCATGATCTTGGACAGCAGGTTCCCTGCCTTCACTGGACCTTAATTTCCTTTAAAAATGGGATAAGAAATTGCCTACCATGTAAGATAGTTTCAAGGATTAATTGAGATGATGCATATTATCATAGGTAGTGCTTTGGCACAGAGGGAAGGCTCGGGAAATGCTATTGGGGGATATCCTCAAGTGTCTGAAAAACTAAGCCTTTCAGAACTCATTCCCTGAGCACTTTGCATAGATTTTGACCTATATTAACAAATACTTGAATATGATTTGTAGTAACAGTGTGGTCTTGGAATCTCTGTTTGCTTTTACAGTTCTGAGAAGACTATTCTGACAGAACAAATCAAAGTTTACCTGAAATGGAGAAGTCAGTTGCTTTGGACCTGTAATTATTTTAGTGGCAAGACAAAACCTTCCATAGGTACATAAACACCTCTGAAATGGTTTCACTGTTTAATATATCAGAGTCTTGTGGTTGTGAGGTGTGGATCTAAAGGCAAATAGATACGTCTTCATTATGTTCAAGTTGGGTAGGAATATCTTAAAGATATTCTAGGCTTTATATATTAACCACCTTTCTTACTGGAAGCTCATAATGAGGCATATTTAACTTATGTTTAGTTGACAGAAAAGGGCTCTTAGCCACATTATCAGGAGATGGGATCCATATATCCTTTTCTTTATCTTAAAATATAGCAGAAGAACATTTCCTGTATAGTTGAGAAGATTGAGATCACAGATGTCATCACCCCAATTCTGTAATAAACCAACAATCTACCGTCTAAGTCGTATCTAAGTATTCAAAGTGCTGTACAAACCATTTTGAGATAACAAGAATAAAATGAGCTCTAAAACTTACTATCACTATGTGAAAAAGGACTAATCTATATGAAAAATACCTCCCTACCTAATAATAGTAAACCAACAATAAACCAGGGCAAAATAATATAAGCTATACAGGAAAGTGTGGAGGGCCTGTGGAACAGTTAGAGCGGGGCAGGATGAATTGGGGGTGAGTGTGGAGGAAGCTTGTGTTGTCTGGGTCACCTCCTTTTCTAAAGGTGGCTGGGTTTCTAGACTGTTATGAACAATCAGGATAGTGTCCTGTCACATTTGTATGAGGTCTCAGGATGGCAACAGCAAAGCTTTTTGAAGTTTTTAATTCCAATATTATCTTTTCGAACTGATGAGACTTTCTGGTCTCCAAAAAGTGACAAGTGATGAACAAAGGCAAGAATGAGCCTGATGTCAGAGGTGAAGCTGCTAAGGTTTAGGACTATGTTGTAGATCAGTCTTTCTCAAACTTGAGTGAAGTGGGACCTTTTTTCAGTGGGAAAATTCTGGATCTCTGCATGTTTATGTTCATATGTGTGTCTGTGTGTGTGTCTGCACGCACACACATGTGAGTCTGTGTGCATGTGTGTGTGTGCATGCATGTGTGTTGTGTGTGTGTGTGTGCTTCAAGCAGTAGCATTGCGTGTAGTTCTTATATCAGGTTGCTGTTTCTTAAAGAGAAGCCATCTACAAGAGAATCACTTGAGGTGTTTGTTACAAAGCACATTTCCAGGCCCAAACCCAGAAACAGCCTCTTGCTGGTGTGGCCTGATGATCTGCACTGTTTACAGGCTTCTCTGGTGATTCTTCTCCTTGCTCATGTTTAAGAACCATCAGTGCCATTTATTTACCCTTAAAACATTTCTCATGATCCATGTTTTGGAACTAAGTAGAGACCACAGTTGTTTTAGTTAATTGGCATCATCACCTTTAGCCCCTGTCCTGTGCAGAGCTTCATCCTGGGTAGTGGAGAACACAGAAAAGGAGTTTAGACCTTTGTCTTACCAGTAAGGAACTTAGAGTCCAGTTGGTAGGGAAGCCAAACTTGGCACATAGTATCCCCTCATCATTTATGTTTGGCAGGCTAATGCTTTATGTATATTTTTCCCTTCTTCCCCTCTCTAAGCCATGTTAATTGCAATTTGTGTAGCCAGATAAAAGTCAATGATGATGAGTGCTGGTCAGCAGTAAATCCTGAGTAATGAAAGGGAAGAAAGCTCTATTAGATGCAATGATGAAAACAAAGAACTTTTGGCCAGAGATTAAACTGACAAACACTTTAAAGCTAAAAGTAAATGATATTTTAAAATATCATTTTTTGTCTCTGCAATTGCTGATTTCACAAATGTCTGTTTATGTGTTCTGGTTATAAATCTTTCTCAAGCCTCAGCTTTCTTTTTTCTTCTTCTTCTTTTTTTTTTTTCTATTTTAAGCCACAACTTTTGTTAGTTGCCATGAACCATAACTTGAGGTTTGTTTATCAGACAAATTTCAATTTGAAAAAAGTAGTTGCAAAGTATTTATTAATCACTGTGGTGGTTTTAACAGTCACAAATTATATGATAATCTTCCCTCCTGGTAGTGGAGCTTAATTTCCCTCCCCTTGAATGTGGCCTGGACTTGGTGACTCATTTTTAAATGAATGGAGTAGGGGAATGGGAAAAATAGTAACTTTATAGTAGAAAAACCTGGCAGACACCAGGGATGGGATGGGATGAGAAGGCTCTTCACCTCTACCTTAGTCCTCCCCTAAAGCCATACCTCCAGTCTAGTCAGGAGAAAACATCAGACAGACCAAGTTGAGAGACATACTGTAAAATACCTGTAAAAATATCTTCAAAAGTGCCATGGTTGTGAAAAGCAAGGAAAGACTGAAGAACTGTCCCAAAATGGAAGGGACCAAGGAGACATGATGACTGAATGCATTGTGGGGTCCTGGGTTGGAAGAGAAAGGAAGGAAGGTCTTGGAAGACCTTTTCTCTTCCACATTGGTGGAAAAACGAATGAAATCTGAATAAGGCCTGTAGTTTAGTTAATAGGGTTGTATTAATGTTACTTTCTTCATTTTGATATGTGTTGCATAGTTATATAGGATGCTAACATTAGAGGAAGCAGGGTGAAGAGATGGGAACTCTCTCTACTGCCTTTACAACTCTGCTGTAATTCTGAAATTATTTCAAAATCAAAAGCAGTTTGAACCCAGAGATGATCTAATTGGACACAGAAGTGAGATTGCCGTCTCTGCCACTGTGTCACATTGACTGCTCAGTGCCCTGGGGAACAGGGTGAAACCATAGAAGACTAGATCTTCTGTGAGTCTAAGTGAATATCGTGCAGGATGTGATTTTTAGCTTATTGACTTCTAGGAAATCCAAGACAGAAAGGCCTTTGTTTGAGAGGGCTGCAGACTTTTAACCCTCATAAAGAGCTTATCATTTGAGCAAGCTTATAATGTACCGTGTTATTACTGTAAGAAATTTGTAATGGTACCATTACAGCAAAAATTTTCCCTGGCTAAAAAGAATCTTTCAGCATTCACTCAGCAATTTAATGCTAGCATCCTTGCTTATATCATCATGGTTAACCCTGTAGTGTTCTGTGTCTGTGTTTTCTCTTTGTGAACCCTTGCAGGGATAAATCAGTACAGTTATTTTCTTTGATGTCTGGCATTTATTTTCAAACAATTTTTCTTTTGAAAAATACTGTAGGTACTACTTTTCCTTTCGTATATGTTAACATCTGTGCATTTCTCTTCAACAGGAACACTTGTTTAAAGACATGAGGCTGTTTTTATTTACAACAATGTGGTTTATTTAAGACAGAAAGATGAGTCCATTCTTAATTCTTTTTTACCACGGAAGGAACACTTGTTTGCTTTTTAGGTTTTTATAAATTGATTCTGTAATAATTTAGAATTCTGGTTGTTTTATTAGGGTCAGGTGGGTATGAGATCCCAGATGATGCAAGCATACTTAAATTTTTCTTAATGGTTAATTCATTGAAAAAAGTATCTACATGCCTTCTATGTGGCAGGCCCTGTTCTAGACGCTGGGGATGCAGCAATGAGTATAGTAAAGCGTGCTCTCGTGACACATTTACTTCTCTATGGGGACATCAGAGAATAAGGAGACAGATGTATACTGTCAGGTCGTGCTAAGCCCTCTGAAGAAATACAAGCACGATAAGGGGATAGAGTGATGGAGGGGCAGGAGAATGCTAGTCCAGCTGAGAACGTAAGAAGCGAACCTTGTTATATCCAGGGAGGGTCATCTTCAGTAGAAGGAATGGGGTGTGCAAAGGAATGGGTCATGCAAAGCCCTGGGGCAGAGAATGTGTGTGTGATTAGGACAAGGGGGCCAGGTGGCTGGAGCGCATGAGTGAGAAGGGCCAGATCCTGTAAGGCATGTCCATGTTTAGGGCTCTGGGTTCCATACTGAGTGATCTGGGAAGGCACTGAGGGGTGGGTGGGGGCAGAGGAGTGCAGGGAGTTAATGTTTCAAAAGAACTCCTGGTTTGTGGGCAGCAAGAATGGGAGCAGGGAGATTGGTGAGCAGGCATGTCTGGCAACCCAGAGAAGAGGGAAGGATAGCTTGGCCCAGGGTGGTAGCAGTAGGAGTGGGGAGAAGTGGTTAGATTGTGGATGAATTTTTGAAGGTAGCGCTGATAGGACTTGTTGAGGGATGAGATGTGGGGAGAGAAAATAGTTGCCTGAGCAGGTGGAGGGATAGAGTTAAGGTGATGGGAAAGACTGGAGAAGTTCAAGCTAGAAATACAAATGTGAGTCATTTGCATCTAGCCATTATTTAAAGCCAGAGGACAAATGACATCTCCTAGGGAGTTAGTGGAGATAGAAGAAGGGCCCTAGGGCTGAGCCCTGGGGTTGCCAGGGGTTAGCAGTCAGAGATGGAGAGGATCCAGCAAAGGAGACTGAGCAGGGGAGGCCAGTGAAATAAGAGGAAAATCTTACCTTTGATTGATGTTTACTTAGTTTGAACCTGCAATGTTTGAACACCCACCATTTAGGTACTTGTTATAGTTGGCTTGAAAGGTGGTGATATGGGAGGTTTTTATCAAAAGTGAACATTGTCTTCTTTAAAAAGAGAATTTCCTGATATGGGAGGTGTGCTGGCATAACGATGAGGAACTTTTTTATCAGCTGGTGACTGATGTGCGGGAATACTTCTTGAAACTAATAAACCTCAGGGGCAGCCTGAGAACCAGTGGATCACAGATGGCTGGTGGTCAACACCCGGACAGAAGCCAGAGCATTGTTTGCTTGGAGTAGTAAGCTCTGGGGCTTGTGTCCCTATGTTACAGAGGTTTTATTTATCATGAAATTTGACATTCACTTACATTGATTTAAAACTGCATGGTTTTGCTTATTTTTAAAAAGATAATCCACTCCATAGTATTGCATGCATCATCAGGGAATCTCTGCACAACCTTTGCTAATTGATAGAGAAATCAATTAGGGGCTCAGCCTTTCTGTTATAATTTTTGGCTAATAAAACTTGCTAATCAATGGAAAGCTGGATGATCACCAAGTGATCTAAGTTGTAATAGTTATGGTAGATCAGTAATGTTTCCTAGTGGGCACTTAACTTATAAGGCAGAAATCACTATTAATTTCAGGAGAGAGTTTTAATTGAACATTGATTCAGTTAAGCCACTGTAATAAATAATTTGTTTTTGGAGGGGAGTGAGGTTTAAAGGATATTTTATGCTTTAAACTCTGGTCTCCAAGACTGTTTCCTCGTCAGTGAAACAAGGTTAGTTAACTCATCCAGGGTCATACAGATGGTAAAGTGCTCGATTCAGAATTTGAATCCAGGCAGTCTAACTGCAGATCCTGCATTTCTAACTGATGGAATTACGTTTTCTTTTTCTGTATAATGCACTGCACTTTACCTTTTTATTGCAAGTATTGCCAGTATTCATTTGAAAAGAACCAATAAAGTTCAGTTGTCAGGTATCTTAGACAAGGGGAAAATTTTTGTGGTTCTTACATTTCTTTAATTGGTAGGATATTTTTAGTATACTCATGTAATACTAAAACAATGTTTAATGGATAGCAGTTAGACCTCAGAGTACTCTGTTACTTTTCTTTGAGACTCTTGCCAAGCCAGTGTAAATGGTTTAAAGCAGTGGTGTAATGGGTTTAAAGTGGCGGACCTCAACATAAGAACAAACTAAAGAGGAGTTTGATTTCCAATCCCTAGATTTATTCTTAGGAAATTTTCAATGTAAAAGCAGCAGAGCAAACATTCCTGGATCAGTTCCTTGAGAAATCTTTAAGATAGTCATAAAATTTCTCAAAAGTCTCTTTAAAGATGCTGGTCAGGATCTTCCAAAACAAGTCCTCTGAATTCTGTGGCCTTGATGAAGGTGTTTATTAACTGTAAGTTGAATTTTAGAAAGTTTAAAAGATGGCAATATTTCGCATTTGCAGTTGAATTTGTATGGTATACTGTGGTCATCCCTATAGAAAGAAAAAAGCTGACAGATCCTTGGTAAGAAATCTTCATTCTCTGCTATAATTTTGTAGGAGAATCCATTAGATTAGCATCCTGATTTACAATATGTGTAGTAGGCCACCCAAAGGCATCAAGTCCCAATCCCTCAAATTGGTAAATATTACCTTATTTGGAAAAAGGGCCTTTGCAGATGTATTTAAGCTAAGGATTTTGAGATAAGGAGATTACCCTGGATTATCCAGGTGGGTCCTAAATGCCATCACAAGTGTTTTTATAGGAAAGAAGCAAAGGGAAATAACACAGACACATAGAGAAGACAGGCAGAGATTGGAACCGTGTGGCCAGGAGCCCAGAATTCCAGCAGCCACCAGAAGCCAGAAGAGGTAAGGGCAGAGTCTTCCCCAGAGGGTGCACAGCCCTGCTAAATTTTGGCCTTCTAGCCTCCAGAACTGTTCTTGTTGTGTTAAGCTACCCAGTTTGTGGTCATTTGTTACAGCAGCCTAGGAGACCAATGCAGTGTGTTGCCCAGAAATGCTGCCCCTGGAGAGGGCAGGACAAAGGCTCCACAGTACCATCATGTGACTGTGTGGCCAAGGAGAAGCACTGTCTTTCTCTAATGTGGGTGTGATGAAACCTTTCTCACAGGTGTGTTGTGGTAAGTACTTGCACACAGTAATGGCCACTCGTATTGCTTGGTTTTTGTAAAGCAGAGATTTTCAAAAATGTGGTCCCCTGACCAGCAGCCTGAGCATCACCTGGTTCTCAAGTCCCACCCACTTCCTGTATCAGAAATCAGAGCCACCGTGCAAACTTTAGTGTGTATCAGAGTCACCTGAGGGGCTATTTTAAATTGCTGAACCCCATCCCCTGACCGGAATCAGCAGGCCTAGCTAGGGTGGGGCAGGAGAATTCACATTTCTAACAAGTTTCCAGGTGATTCTGATGCTGCTGGTCCAGGGACCACACTTTGACAACCACTGGTGTAAGGTTTGGTGTGAGTAGAAAGATTTTTGTTTGTTTGTTTCATTTTGTTTTAAAATAAGTTTTTGACTTTAGGACAGTTTTGGATTTACAGGAAAATTACAAAGAAAATGCCATACTTTATTCAGATGTCCTAGTTTTTTACTTATTGTCTTTTTTCTGTCATCATCTCTCCTTATGCTCCTCTGCTCTGTGGCAGTTTCTCAAGCCTTCCTTTTTGCTCTTGACAGTTTTGAGTCAGATATTTTGAAAATGCCCCTCGATTAGAATATATCTGATGTTTTTCTCATGATTAGGCTGAAGTTAGAGTTTTGCTTTTTTGTTTTTTGTTTTTGTTTTTTAATTAATTTATTTATTTTATATGTTATTTTTGGCTGCATCGGGTCTTCGTTGTGGGGTTTCTCTTGTTGTGGCGAGCGGGGGCTACTCTTTGTTGTGGTGTGCGGGCTTCTCATTTCAGTGGCTTCTCTTGTTGCGGAGCATGGGCTCTAGGTGCGCGGGCTTCAGTAGTTGTGGCACACGGGCTCAGTAGTTGTGGTTTGTGGGCTCTAGAGTGGAGGCTCAGTAGTTGTGGCGCACGGGCTTAGTTGTTTTGCGGCATGTGGGATCTTCAAAGACCAGGGCTCGAACGTGTATCCCCTGCATTGGCAGTCGGATTCTTAACCACTGCGCCACCAGGGAAGTCCTGGAGTTAAGAGTTTTTTAAAGGAAGACCACAGAGGTAAAGTGCCACTCTCATCACATATCATCACATGATTTATCACGGTCAATGTTGACCTTGATCACCTGGCTGACAGAGTGTTAGGTTTTTCCACTGTAAAAATTCTTTTCTCCCATTTCCACACTGTGCTCTTTGGAAGGAAGTCAGTAAGCACAGCCCCACTCTTAAGGTGTGAGGGGTTATGCTCCCCCCGTCCTGAGCTTGGAGTATCTACATATATTATTTAGAATTCTGCACAGATTTGTCTCTTTTCTCCCATTTATTTATTCAGTTATTTTTTTTATCCCCTAAGGACTCATGGATATTTATATTTTGGGTTATATACTACTTGATTTGGTTGCTAAAATTGTTCCAGGTTTGGCCATTGGGAGTTCTTTCAGTTGGATTCCCTGCCTATCTCCCAAGTACTTTCTTACTTTCTGGCACTAGAAGATGCTGCAGGCTCATCTTGTAAATTTTCTGTCCCAGCCTTAGAATCAGCCATTTCTTCAGGGAGCCTAGGCTCCTTCTATTGGGGAATGGTGTTAGAAACCAAGATCTGGATGCTGGGTGTGCTTGTTGCTGTTGGGGTATCATTTGCTCCTAGGCCCTCCCTTCATACTGACAGAGCAAGGATATCTATGTGTATATACTGACCCACATGTACATACACATGTCTATAAATATTTCTGTATGTAACAACCTGTATCTATATTAAACTAAACATGAGTTGATACTGATGTCTCCAGCTGGAATCAGTACCACATGAATCACTCTAGCCTCCTCCCTCTGCTTAACTGTAACCTTCCCACTACAGCAGTGAGAAACCTGGCTCTCACCATCCACCATCCCTTTGCTTAATTGCTCAGTTCCCTCCCCTGACCTCTTAAATGACTTTAAATGCTGTAAAGTTCCATGGGTTTTGACAGATACGTAGTGTCATGTGTCCATCATTACAGTATCATATTACCATATAGAGTAGTTTCCCTGCCCTCAAAAATCCCTGTGCTTCACCTGTCCAATGCTCCTCCCTCCCTCCCTGCACCCTCTAAGCCCTTGGCAACCACTGATCTTTTTACCAACTGTATAGTTTTATTTTTTCCAGAATGTCATATAATTGGAATCATATACTGTTGTGTAGCTTTTTCACACTGGCTTCTTCACTTTGGAGTATGTATTTAAGATTCATCCATGTCTTTTTGTGGCTTGATAGCTCATTTCTTTCTATTTTTTTTATTTTTTATTTTTTCATTTCTTTTTATTGCTGAGTAATATTTCATTGTCTGGATGTACCGTAGTTAATCTAGCCATCTATTGAAGGACATTTTGATTGCTTTTAGTTTGGGCGATTATGAACAAAGTGGCTCTAAAACTTTTGTGTGCATGACTTTGTGTAGACATAAGTTCTTAAATCAGTTGGGTAAATATCTAGAAGTGTGATTGCTGGATTCTATGGTAAGAATATGTTTAGCTTTGTAAGAAACTGCCAAACTGTCTTCCAAAGTGGCTGGCCCATTTTTCATTCTCACCAACAATGAAGGAGAGTTCCTGTTGCTCTCTTCCTCTCCAGCAGTTGGTATTGTCAGTGATTTGGAGTTTAGGTGTGTCACAATGTCTCACCGTTGTTTCAGAAGAAATTTTTAGTACCCTATTTATGGATTGGTCCAGGCTGATGTGCTTTTGTTTGGTACTGTATTTCTGTTTGTAATTTGGGCAAGTAGCTCTTTCCATTTTTGTACTTTTATAATATTAAGGTTGGACAGGTTTATGCATGACTATAATGAGGATATGGAAGATTGTTGAATTGATCTCTGAGGTTGGGTTTGATTCCCCCCCCCCCACTTTTTTCACTGTTTGTTCATGTGCCTTAGGCATTTAGAATATTAATACAGAGCACTTAACCTTAATGGTAATGGGCAAAAGTTTTTAGAACAAGTCTGAGCAACTTACAGGAGATAATCACATTCCATGTTTCATACCTGGGTAACTGTTAATAAGGTGAGAGCGATTTTGAAGAGACATACAGGAGTTGTTCATTATTTGTTCATTCAGCAGTAATCATTAAATGCCAACCAAGAGATAGTGGTGCTGTACGACTGGCAGGGGTTCTGAGGGTAGTAAATATGTACCCATCCTTGTTGTTGCGGAATTTTTCTAATGGTAGAGACAGATGATATATAAACTTCTGTGATTCATTCAATACTCAGCACAATTGACACTTTAAAATATTTGTGTGTTGGCTATGTTCCTGGCACTCAGTGAGGCACAGTTACCCCTGTGGTATCCCGGAGGTCCTGTCCTCTGGAGTATGCATCTTTGCGAGGGCACTATTTGATTAACTGCAATGATGGTGCCCCTGTGCAGACAGTACAGAGAGAGAGCTGTGTGCATGTGGGGCAGGCATACCTGATGGGGCTCTGGGAGAGGTGTCTAAAGGGTGAGTACAAGTTCCCCAGATTCAGGTGGGGAGGGGGTGAGGTGAGCCATGTAACCAATTGGAAGGTGGCCAGGTTGAGGGTAGTCACATGATAGAGCCAGGGAATGTACATGAATCAACTCTCTTTTTGATATTTTCCCCCAACGGAGATGGTTTTTATGCTTCACATCCCATTCCCTTCCCCTCACAGGCAAATAAAGTGCCAGTGATATAACTGAATGCACGTCCTGTAGAGACTGGATTTTTTTAGATGATATTTTTGCTGTCTGATAGAAATAGTACAGACTGATATAAGGATCATCCTTCATTTTAGCCAGGTGGAGGTTTAAAGATGAGTAAGACAGAACCCTGCTTTCAAGGAGCCTGTGGTCCTGCAGGGGAGAGATCATATAATCACACATCTCAGTGGGGAGTGCTGACAGAGCTAGGAACGGGGTGTTCTAGGAAACCAGAAACTGACTGTTCGGGGTGGAGGAGTTGGGTGGCAGGGAGAAGTTCACATGGGCAGAACTGTTACCCAGTCACAGGGGTGGGGCATCCTGTCAAAGGGAGCAGTAAGTATGAAGTCACAGGGATATGGGATAGTCTGACCTGCTGTGAAAACTACATGTGGCTTAGTATGATTGGAGTGGTAGGAAATTAGACTGGAAAGATGGATGAGCTAAAGTGGTTAGATTTTATTTTAGGGGGTAAGGGTATCCAACATGCAGCCTGTTCTTTGCCGACTGCCTTGATATTTCAACAAAAAAATCTTTTACCTGATTAGCTAACAAGTAAACTAACAGACCTTTGTATGGAAAAGCTGAGCTTTGTGTAACAAATAAAATAATTACAATGAAGAGATTAAAGATTTCCACAGTTTATTTATTCAAAGGGAGCTGTACATGCCGAGTTTACATTGCCTGATACATCCAAGGGAACTTGTGCAAATCATATCATCCCACGGTGTGACAGAAGGAAGGACTCTAAATTTTCCTCATGATCCTGACAGTTACAAAACTATGTGGGCGAAGTCGGTGCAGAATAAAGTGTGTTTTAGTGTAGTTGAAAAGCTTGTTGTCTTATTGAAGATGTTTACTGAGCTACTTCTGCTCCAAGACAGGAGGATCATAAACTCTACCTCTTAACCTTAACTTCCTGTGGCCAAGTGTGTAAAAAACCTGACCAATTTTAAGGTACTATCTAATCTCAAACTGTGCAATGAGTAAATTACAATCAAATCTTGTACCAAGGTTAAAAAGAGATCTTTTGAGCTTTATTTTTTTCCTTTCCATGCTTTTTACTTGAAGCATTCGGAAAGTTTTACCAGGGTTAGTGAGTAGGTGGTAAGAGAGATACTGGACTGAAAGTCGAAGACAAGGACTTGGAGAATTTTGATCAGTATTTTAACAGTACTCTGTAATGATCTTAAAGGGTCTAAATTACAAAGTTGGAGGCAGTTTTTATACTTTCTATATTGAACTTGCTATTTTAATTATCTTTTAATATAGGTCAATCACATGCCAGTAGACTTGTCTTTAACATACTGTTATAGCCACTCCCTCCCAATAAACTGAAGCATGCCTAAGCGAATACCTCTATGGGAGCAGTTTCTGACTTGACTGTTTGTGTATCCTATCCTGGAAATTTAACATAGAAAATACAGAAAGATTCATTTTTACTGCCTTTTCTCCTCCTTTGTTGACTTCATGCAAACATACCTCATTATCGCTGCATAGCAACTGACTTTGTGATTTTTGTTTAGCAGGTTTTTTTTCCTATGGAACTTTGAATTTGTATAACAGTTTCCACTCTTAAGTATCAGTGATAAAGGTTTTTACTTAACCCTTTTTCCTTAAAACAGAAAAAGTGGCATACAGGTATACATCTCTTTGTCATTTTTCTGTAAATCTGTATAAATTGAAATTTTATTAAAATGGGTAGCATTTTTTTTAACATTTTTATTGGAGTGTAATTGCTTTACAATGGTGTGTTAGTTTCTGCTTTATAACAAAGTGAATCAGCTATACATATACATATATCCACATATCGCCTCCCTCTTGCGTCTCCCTCCCACCCTCCCTATCCCACCCCTCTAGGTGGTCACAAAGCACCGAGCTTATCTCCCTGTGCTATGCGGCTGCTTCCCACTAGCTATCTGTTTTACGTTTAGTAGTGTATATATGTCCCTGCCACTCTCTCACTTCGTCCCAGCTTACCCTTCCCCCTCCCTGTGTCCTCAAGTCCTAAAATGGGTAGCATTTTAAATGCTCTGAGTGTTGTGTCCCTTCAGTCTGAAATAGGTCCTCAGTCTTTCCTTGATTTTTAGACCTTGATGCTTTTGGAGATTATAGGCTGGTGAAATGTTCATCAGTTTGGACTTGCTGTTTCCTCCTGATTTGATTAAAGTTATGCATTTGGGACAGGAATATGACAGAATCGATGCTGTGTTCTTGTATTCTAATAGTGCATGGTTTTGATCTGTTATTGGAGGTATTAACATTGATCACTTGATCAAGGTGTTGTTCACTGTAAAGTTACTCTCTTTTTTTAATTAAAAAAATTATTTTTTATTGAAGCATAGTTGCTTTACAATATTGTGTTAGTTTCAGGTGCATAGCAAAGTGATTCAGTTATATATAGATACATAGATCTTCTTTTTCAGATTCTTTTCCATTATAGGTTATTACAAGATATTGAATATAATTTCCTGTGCTACCCAGTAAATCCTTGTTGTTTATTTTATATATAGTAGTGTGTATCTGTTAATCCCATACTCCTAATTTATCCCCCCACCGACGCCTTTCGCCTTTGGTAACCATAAGTTTGTTTTCTATGCCTTTAAGTCTGTTTCTGTTTTGTAAATAAGTTTGTTTGTATTATTTTTTAGATTCCACATATAAGTGATATCATATATTTGTCTTTCTCTGTCTGACTTCACTCAGTATCATAATCTCTAGGTCTATCCTTGTTGCTGCAAATGACATTATTTCATTTTTTTATAGCTGAGTAATATTCCATTGTGTGTATATATAGATATTTATATATACACCACATCTTTATCCATTCATCTGTCGATGGATACATAGGTTGCATCCATGTCTTGGTTACTGTAAATAGTACCACTATGAACATTGGGGTGCATGACTCTTTATAATTAATAAGTGTCATTGTGGAGAGGTAGTTTCGGGCTCTGTAAATATCCTGTTCCTTTTGAAACTCATATCCACTAGTTTTAGCAGCCATCGATGTTTTTTGGCTGAATAAATTATTACAGATGATTGCCAAATGGTGTTTTTCTAGTTCCAATCATTCGTTCTACCTTGATTAGTTAAAAGTAGGGTAAAGCTTGTTTTTCCCATCTATTTATTCATGTATGTGATTGTATGAGGATGGACTCTTCTATTCCTGTTTTATTCAGTGGGTGATAATCTTTTTTTAATTTAATTTTATTTATTTTTGGCTGTATTGGGTGTTCGTTGCTGCGCGTGGACTTTCTCCAGTTGTGGCGAGCGGGGACTGCTCCTCATTGTGGTCTGTGGGCTTCTCATTGCGGTGGCTTCTCTTGTTGCGGAGCACAGGCTCTAGGTGTGCGGGCTTCAGTAGTTGTGGCACGCAGGCTCAGTAGTTGTGGCTTGCGGCTCTAGAGCGGAGGCTCAGTAGTTGTGGCACACGGGCTTAGTTATTTTGCGGCATGTGGGATCTTCCTGGACCAGGACTTGAACCTGTGTCCCCTGCATTGGCAGGCGGATTCTTATCCACTGTGCCACCAGGGAAGTCCCTAATCTTTTACTATTATATTTTTCTGTGTTTAAATCATCCCAGATTTGTCCAGTGGCAGCCCTTTCTTGCTGGCTTCTGTGTCTTTTTGACTTGTGTCTGTCATTCTTTGAGTAGTTTCTTGCTTTCTGGCACAAGATGTTCCAGGCTCTTATTTTTTTCCCTGCTGCAGCTCTGCAATCTGCCATATCTCAAAGAGACACTGGTTCATTTTAATGGGAAATATTTAGAAGCCAAGATCAAGGCTCTAGATGTGCTCATTGCTATTGGGGTATTGCTACTCTCAGGCCCGTTCAGTGAACTGAACCACTGTGTGTGTGTGTGTATGTGTGTTTGTATCCATGAGTTTACATTGGTACCCAGAATCCCATTTCAACACTAAAGGATTCATTCTCATTTTTTCCCTTTCCATATTTGTATCTCCTTTCTCTGACAGTTGAGGAATCTAGCTCCCATTATCCTCACATATACTTATTTACTGGGTAAATTTCCATTGTATGTGATTAATCTCCTATTGCTGCAACACCATTGTATAGATACCTTTCTTACTCTGTTCAGGCTCTGACTCCCCACCCTGGGTGCTGTCTGTCTCCTGTTAGGGACCTTACCTTGCTTGACCTCATTGGTGGCTTTACTTCAGGAAAAAGGTATAGGGTGAACAGGAAGCCTAAATCCATCTTGAAATAGGCTTTTGTAATTTTAGTTACTTGATTCTAGGTAATACCTGACCACGTCACATAGCAACATAGCCCTCCTCTCAAGATCCTATTGGTAAATTCAGCAAAACAGTATTTGATAGCATGTTCTTTTGATCTACTTTCTCTGGGTGTGACTGCGTCAAGTTTCTGACTTTGTTTCTTTTCCTGGTAAATTGGGCATTGTCTTAACCATTTATGTATTCCTCTTAGAGGCTAACATATGAGGCACTTTATGTGTTTGATAAATTAGCATATATAGGGAATATGATAAAGGTACCTTGAGATTTAAGAAAAATGGTCTGTTAACATTGAAATAAAATATTATATAAAGTACTAGAGTATACAGCTGTTGACAGCCAGCCAGCATCATGAGTTGTACTCTGAAAATTGGAATGAATAATTTTTAAAATACGTTTGTTGGTTGGCAAAGTTGAGAAGCACTTGGTGATACTAATTCTTCCCATGCTGAAGTTTTATGTGGGTGTAACTCTTTCCTCTTAGCCAAAGATCTTTTGTTTCCAAAAATGAGGTATAGAAGAAAAGCCTTTTTATTCCCATTTTAGGTACTGAGTGGTTTCTTTTTCTTTTCTTTCTTCTTTTTTCTTTTTTTGACTGTAAATGCTATGTTAATATAAAAAACATTTGTCATGAGCAGACTATTTCTGACTAAACAAGATATGTTTCAGATATCCCAGTAGGATTTTCCCCCTTTAAGTTTTATTTCTTTGCTGTTGGTTTTGTTTTCTTTTGTCTGGTCTTGTTTCTCTTAAATAAAATTTTAGTTTTAGAACCGGGTTTCTCCAAAAGGGTTTCCAGGTGTGTGCTGATATGTTAGGGGGGGTACTGAGTAGCCAGAGGATAACCATGGCTTAAGTTCCCAGAACGTTAATTTTATATCAGGTTTGGGAGAGGGAGAGACATTTTTACAATGATACAAACATGGATATCATAGAGTATAAAGCAAATTTGTGTGAATGTTTAAGATTGAAAGTGAGAAAAGAAATTTAATATTTATTGGAGGACTGCTTTAGGCTATGCCCCCCAAACTGCAAGAATACTCATCCATTCTTCTCTGCCATTAAGATACTTCTGTGTGCAAAAAAATGAAAAAAAAATTTGTTTTCTCATAGGTTATATAGTCTCTTTACCCCTTCTTTTCTGTAACCAATTTATTGTTGTCTAACAGCGCTCTCTTTTCTAGCTTCCCCAGTTTACTAACTTTCTATAGATCACCGTATTCTTTCAATGAATGATTTGATATCTGTTTGTTTATTTTCTCAAGTGTTAACTTGTATGAAGTTAGCCCACATAAATGCTTCTGTTCCAAACCACTTTCACAAGAAACAAATCTCGATTGTGACTGTAGCATACTGCCATCTTCAGAGCCCCTTGAATTCATAAACCAGCTGATGAGCTGCTTCTCCCTGTCCCCAACCCTGTCTCAGAGGCTTAGTTGCTTTCTTTAATGGATCATATGACTCTTTAAAAACGAACACTTGGGAATTGGTTCTCCTGCTGCTTTGTGTAACCTCACACCTAGCTCGAGAGCCTGATCATGCCCATGTGGCCTCAGTCTGTTTCCTAGATCCTACCTCTTTGCTCAGACTGCTCTGGCAGGAAGAGAAAGGAGTGCAGGCTTGGGTTTGGGTTTGAAATTAAACTTCTCATTTAGTCATACAAACACTATGTAACATTCATCAAAACTCAAATCCCCTTAAATCCTATTATTTTAAGGATGGAATGTTTCACTAACTATAGACACTTGAAATAGAAAACCGTACCATACCAGGAGCATGGGAGGTAGAGCAAATTATTAAACCATCTTCAAAATTAATGTTTTCCACTTTGAGCCGTATAAGTGTGTGTGGGTTTGTGTGTCTAAATGTCAGAATGGCTAGTACTAATAGTCATCAGTTGAAATGTTGGATTCATAATAGTTTTGTTATAATACCATTTAGGTTTGAGTATGTATCTTTCAGCAAGTCGCTGTAAAAATCTGGTAGAGCTGCATATCTTCTCTAGTTATCAGCAAGTTCTGTAGAATCTATACAGATTGATGGCTACTTTGTTTAAGTTAAGGGAATATAAAGACCAAGCTTTTTCTTAACTGATGAGTATGCTGGTTCTCTGAATCATCAGTGTGTATGGTGGTAATTTAGTGACTAGGAGGCACTGTAAATTATTGGTTATAATAAATCGATGTCATGCCCACAGCACAGCAGGCAAAAAGGATGAATTAGAGACAGAAATAGTAACAGGTTTTTGTCCAGGAAACCACAAAGAATATAAGGAGGTATTGCCATGTTGATTACTTAAAAAAAAAAGAAAAGAAAAGAAAAGAAAAAGAGAAAAAAAGATCCAAAAGATAAAATATTGAAACCTTAGGTTTAATAAAACCAATTACAGATCAAAAGCGTCTTGCTTTATACTTCTGAAAAGCTCTTTGAACAGCTGAAGAACCTTTTAGAAAGATCTTACCTATCATTCATGATTTCTTTGTTGGTGAATGGAGTATTACAAAAAAAAATCACTGTTGTTTTTAACCTTTCTTTTTGGTAAATTTTTTAAATTTTGAAGTAATTTTAGACTTAGAACAATTTCAAGAATAGTGCAAAGGAACTCTCATATCGCCTTCATCCAGATTCCCTGGTGGTTAATGTTTACCACATCACCTTTATCATTCTCTATATGTATATATTTTTTCCTGAACCATTTGAGAGTAAGTTGCAGACGTAATATTCTTTTTCACCCCTAAATGTATTTTCTAAGAACAAGGACATAATGGGGGCACATGATGTCAATGTGACCCCCAACGGGCAGGGTTAATTCTGATTGGTTGCCAAGTCTCCACTGTAAAATTACTGTTTTTCCCTTCGTAATACAAACTTATTTTATACGGAGATGTTTTGAGACCATGAGCTATCCTATTCCTCCTCTACTGCCATTTACTAATTTTAGCATCTGTTCATGATTCTTATCTGAATTAATTAATTACTCTGATGTTTGTCAAATGATGATATTCTTAACTCTACCAGATGCTGATTTTTATGCCTGGCAGCTTTATAACAGGGCTTTTTGGTAGTTGTTTACATTCTTAGAAGTAGTTTGAGTGACTAAATATGGGAAGTCTTTGTATTGAAATTAAATAGTGTCCTCTGTCATCTTGTACTCTTGGATGTTAGCCTTGACTTGTGCAGTGGGTGGCCCAAAGGGAGAAAGTGTGTGGCCTGTGAGGATTCTGGACAGGACCTACTGAGTGCTTTCTGGGGGCCTGCACTGTCTTATGTATTCTACATCCCCTCACTTCACCTTTCGGAGGATTGTGGCTTCTGGAACCCAGCATATTCCACTTTAAAACTTGGTTTTAGGTGTAAACAGTTCTTAATAAAAATGATCTGTGGTGGTCTTGTTTCATTTAATTGGAGATAGCTGTTACTGAATCCTGTTATCGCATTTAAAAAAATTATATGTTAACTGATGCTATTAATGTTTTCTTCTAGAAACAAGTGACCTTTCTATAGCAGGGCAAAATCGATTTGGAAAAAAAAAAAAAAAAAAGGAATCTGGGTCTACATATGATATAAGCCCAAAGATCATGGCATTTGCCCCCAGATTATAGTTGGTTCAGGCTGGTAGGGAAAAATCCATCTAAAACACAAAAACAATTTATCTCACCAATATTTGGGGCTTTTTTTTCATTGTGTATTTTCCTTGTGATCTTTATCCTTCAGTCTTAACCACCTTTCCAAAATTTCTAAACATGCAAACTATTTATAAGTCAGCCTTTTTAAAGTAAAGAAAAAGAAAAAAACCAACACCCTAAATTGGGGTCACCTTGTCCTACCAGTGAGTGCTGCCAGCTGTCACAAATGCCCTGGTCCTCCAATGTACTTTGTTCCTAAGCCCCAGATCCCCTTCCAGGCCTGCCCCCTCCTCCCTCCCTGGCAGTCTGGGTAGGAAGAGAGCTTGTCACAGCAGCCTCTGAAGTTGCTAAAGCTCATGGAATGCAGTCTGACCCATCACATTAGCTCAGATTGAAAGCTATGGTGCAGAGGGCTGAGGGTTGTCTCCAGCTATGGTGATGGCCCTGGCTCATGTGCTGCTGACTGGAGATCACTTCTAACCCGTCCTGTCACTGCTGGGAGGGCATGAAGGCAGCCTCCAGTGCTCTCTTGGGCTTAATTCAGGAAAGGTGGAAGGTGACAATCTTTCCTTCCTTCTGGTTAGCCTGGTCTCCCTGAGAACACATCCCTGGAATAAAAATAGGAGGGCAGCCCCTACCAGCCCAGGGCCACCAGAGCTGCCAGGGAACGCCTGTCTGCATTTCTTCCCTGCCACTTCTAACTTCTTGTCACCTCTCCATTCAGTGACTCACAGCTGCAGTCCTCATTTAAGATTTAGCTCCTTTGACTTGGTGCCTTCTGCCTGCCTGCCCAGCATCCTGCTGGAAGAAGAGCCCACAACTCCACCCATTAAATGCAGCAGATTAGCCCCATGAAGACACAGAGGAGTGAGATGGGGATTGCTAACCAACGTCCTACCCTTTTTTTGGCATCTTTCTTATGAAATCTTGTCTAGCTTACTCATTTGTCCCTCAGCTTGTTCCATAGGATTTGAGAGATGATCCTTCCTGCCAGAGTGTCTTCACGTTGATATTCATGAAAGGAGCACATGTGGGGTAATAGGCAACCCTTTCTGGGGTTCCTTTCTCTAAACACCAGCCTCGTTATATTCTTTACGGAGTGAGTTTTGCCAAAGACATGCATCAGAATCTCAGATGATTCTGCCATGTGCTTCTTATGGAGAATCACTGCTCTGTAAGAAGAATTAAAGGAGATTTACCTTCTGTCTCTCCTCAAACCCCACCCCCCGCCCCCACATACACACACTCACACACCTGTGGGCACACCCTGGGAGATCCTGTAAGGGAGAGCTGAGAAACAGGCAGTGAGATGTCGTGTGCCCAAGTCCGCTGGACCCACAGATTTTGGCTCAGGAAAGGACTGAGTCCCAAGTGGACAGGGTTTACCCAGGAGTCCCACCAAGCCAGGAGATTGACACATATGGAGAGGGGGAGGCTGCCAGCCCAGTCACAGAGCTGCCTCAGAATTGGGCCTGGTGGAGGTGGCTGGAATGTGAGGGGACCTAGGGATTATGTGGAGTAGTTCTTTTGGGCAGATTTGATTATTCCCAGCAAGCCAGCAGCATGACCAGCTACATATTTGAAAGATCACCCTGACAGGTTTAGAGGAAGGTAAGGCTGAGGGCAGGGAAGACAGAAGAGGTTTCTGCTGCAGCCAGGTGAGAAATGACGAGGGTCAGAGCTAACCGGGACCCTTGCTGGTGGGCTGCATGCAGAAGAGGGGACATGTTGGAAAGACTTGGACTGTATTGCCCAGTTTGGTGACTGACCAATTTAGGGGGTGCAGGTGGGAGGCAGGGGGAAGCCAGGCATCCTTCTCAGTGCCTGTTTTTATTGTCCTGGAGAGCAGTCTTCGAATGATCCCCCTAATCTTGTTCATACTATTAATTTGCCCTAAATTGTAACCCTGGAAGGGACTTTCATGTTTAGCCCCCTTATTTCACAATTAAACTGAGACTTGTTTGAGGACACATAGCCTATGAGAAGCAAAACAGGCTCCGGCATCTCAGCCTCCTCTTTGCAGCATATGTACCAGTCACATTAGATGTTACAGCACAGCAAACCCTAATAATTTTGTTCATAGCTGGTAATTTGGGGTGGGGTGGGGGGGTAAAAACGCTTATTTTTTACCTTGAAACTCATAAAAATGAAAATAAAATTCTAGAAGTAAACTGGCTCATGAAATGACTATAGATGGTGATTGGATGTTACCTTATTCAATCTAGATTGTCACCTAGATGATGAGTACTTGGAATTAAAAAATATTTACTTCATGCTGTAGAGTATTGGGTGGCTGTACAGCTGTGCCTGGCATATATTGGGTATTCAGAAAATATTTGTTGTGGAAAACAAATATTTTCATTTGTTGTGAAATGAATTGTGTAAAGGAAGGCCTTTTTTCTTGTACCTTATTCAGAATGATTCTTCTGAGAGCTTTTGTGACTCACTCATATCCAGTTGATCATGCAGCTCTAATGCTGGTTAGAAACAGGGATAAAATGAACATAACTCGGCTGTTCGTGGTCTTTGAGGGTTCTATTTCGGGGAGTGTTATGTTAGTTTTTTGTGTCTTGAAACTGCCTTTTATGCACAAAACCGAAGTAGAATAAATGTATACCACAAAGTATAAGGTATGCAGAATTTGATGCATTGTGTTTTCTGCTTCTGGTGTTATTGCTTTCAGGTTTTTAATTTAGTTTGAATCCTTTTTGAAGGAGCTATGTAGCATTGAGAAGGTAGGAAGCCAGAGGTGTGACTTCCGTGGATGTAACAGTGTGTCTTGTGTGAGGGGGACGCAACCTGGTACTGGTCAAGAGTGGTGGGTTCAGGGGCAGGAACAGAGAGCAAGAAGACATGGGCTGTAGATGGGAAGGTGAGCCATATGGGGAGAATACCACATTGGGCACAGTCTGTACGTGCCTCGCTTGCATCCGGTGAACAGAGGCACTGTGATGGTGTGTGGCTCTAGATCAGGGGTCAGTGGGCTTTTTCTGTCAAGGGCCAGACAGTAAATATTTTAGGCTTTGTGGGCCATAACTTCTGTGTCCCAACAAAAGCAGCCATAGACAACAGCTAAACAAACGACCATGGCTGTGTTCCAGCAGAACTTTTCACAAACAGCAGGCCGATTTCGGATTTCAGCCCGTGGGCCACAGTTTGCTGGCGTCTGCTCTAGTTAAAGACGTGAGTGGTTTAGGTCTTGACTCTGCCATTACTCACTGTTTCCTTGTCAGCTTAGCCAGTTTCTCGAAGCTCTTTTTGTCCTCTTCTATTAAATGGGAATAGTCCCTAGGGCTGGTATGAGATTATATGAAATACGTAAAATGCTGCTCAGAAAATAGTTGCTACTGTAATTTTTGTGAGGTGTCATCCTCAAAGTTGCATTTAAATTGTAATCTATTCATTGCCTCACATGTTTAGTATAGTAGGCAAATATATAACACATGTGACTTAGAAGAGGGCTAAACACCATACCAGCCACCTGAGGAATGCAGTGGAGATGGACATTAATTTCTAAATGTAGTTAGACTAAATAAATGTAGTTTTGTTTCTCTGCATTGCCTGTGGCCTCGTCCTCAGCCGCGTGGTTATGGTGCTCTGGCTATAGCCATAGGAGGTGATCAGAGCCTGGGGAGACAGAGCCAGGCCTTGAGGAGACACCGGCCGGCAGGGGAGCACATCACTTCCACTCCCAGCTCACTGGGGAGAACTTGGCGTGTGTGGTCACAGCTAACTGAATGGGGGGCAGGCAGCCAGAGCCAGGCCCAGTCTTACCATGGAGGAAGGGAGGACAGATTCTCGGACCTCAGGTCTGTGCCACATGACCCAAAGAAATCGTTACATCCTGTAGTGAATCCAGAGCAGCGTTTCCTCTCTTTGGGGGATTGGATTTTTGTTTCTCAGTTGCAAGTGTAAGGCATCTGGGTATCACTTTTGGAAATCATGGCAGTGTACCAAGGTCAGATGTTTAAGAAGTACAATAGCACAATGTCATTTAATTTACTTTAAAAGGTTAAAAAGCTCCTA
Source organism: Balaenoptera physalus (assembly GCF_965194825.1). Taxonomy (NCBI): domain Eukaryota; kingdom Metazoa; phylum Chordata; class Mammalia; order Artiodactyla; family Balaenopteridae; genus Balaenoptera; species Balaenoptera physalus. The sequence continues at coordinate 128,452,638 of NC_138883.1, forward strand.
ATATGAAATCCAAATAGGAAATAGGTTTCTATCAAGCATTTCCCATTGGCAAGAATCATTGCCTGTTAGGAACTGATCATCAGTTTATTGTAGTTCTGTTACTGAACCAAACTTGGGTCCATGAGTGGCAAACCCAATCTACTGACACCAGGTTGTGATGAAGAAAAGTGCAGCATTTATTTGCAGGGTGCCAAGCAAGGGGAACTCAAAAGACCCGAACTCCCCGATGGCTTTCAGGGAAGGGCTTTTAAAGGCAGCATTTGGAGTGAGAGGTGCAGGGGGCATGAATTTCTTCTGATGGGTTGGTGGTGAGGTAACAGGGTGGTGTTTTGGTAATCTTAATCATGGACCTTCTGGTTCCAACCAGTCTGGGGTCTATGTGCTTTTGTGGTAAGGTATAGTCACCATCGTCCACCTGGGTGGGGGGGGGGGGGTTTAGTTTCTGCAGAACAACTCAAAGATTTGCATCAGATTGTTCGGTATATCCCTTGAGGACTCTGTGTTATCACTAACTATTGTTTAAGCTATCATTACTTTTCTTGCTTGACTGCTTTTCCTTTGTTTTCTGCAGTCTCTCACTTTCCTAACTACTTACTGATTGAGTCTGCTCTCTGTAAGTCAGGGAAGGCCTTAGGAGACTAAAGACTTTTTTCTACAAACAAGAAACAGGGGACCTGGAGGGGCTTTTGTACCAGGGAGGGCTTGGCAGGGTCCTGCTTGGTTTCAGTACCCACTTTTCTTTGATACTCCTCAGTCCTGAGGGGAACAGGGGAGGGACAGGAAAGGGAATACAGTTTCGGATAGAAAGGTTAATCATAAACTTGGTAGGGGAACTAGGTTCTAGGGGGACTCGGTTTCATTTGTAGTTTTGGTTTTATGTTTGCTGTATTGTATGATCTACTTAAAATTTAACTTTATATAAATACCATAATTTAGGGTGTCCTTAGATACTTCACCCAAATTTTTCTCTCATGGAAAAACATTCTGGCTGTAATAGTAGGATATAATATAAAGACTTAGGAATATTCTCAAAACATAGTATGAAACTAGCAAATCAGTCCAGATGAGAAAGTTTCTCTTAGGGTGTCTCCTTTTAAATTTATATTATGTGGCTTTTAACTTTACCCCTACCATAGCAGTGAGACTGGGAATGAATGCATTTGTGATTAAACTTGCATTTGGGGAGCATGGAAATGCTTTATTATTATTATCAAAGCTTAATCTGATGTTTAAAGAAAGAATATAATTAATGGGCTTGCAGTCAAATTTATCAATAATTTGAGGGAAAATAAATTGAATTAACACCACCTTTGGGGAGAAATAAAGCAAAGTCTGTGATTCTTAAGTATTTGCGTAGATATATTGTACTTGTGAGTAAGGTAAAACAAAGACTAAAGTAATTAAAACTAAATGTGCATTGCTCCTTTGTATTCTAGGAATATGCCTGTAGTTCATTGTGAATTGCTAGGCTCACATACACTCAGTGTAACATTTTAGCACTTTAGACTAATGCATTTGAAAAGAAACCAGAGTATTCACATTTAAATTACGGCCTTTACTGCTCACATTGGCTAATTGTTCTATAGTTTCCAGTCATAGTCATGGATCTCAGCATGTAATACTACTTGGTAACATTTTGGTCTTGTGGCTTTTCTCAGTTATTTTGATATTAGTTGGACTCTAAGACAGTAACATTGGTTATTGCTGGGTAGTAAGAATAGAGCTCATGTTTCTTTTTACCTCTCTGAGTTTTCTTGGTTTCTGCCAGTGAACATGGGTTTTGTATAATAAACCTCTCCTCTCTCCTTTTTTTTTTTTGGAATGACACAGTACCATCTGACACTTGGACTTAACATCAGCATGGGACTCAAGAAAATGCCTGGCCAAGAGTCTGGGAAAGAGGTTTTCATTTCTTCTAGTAAAACTCATATTTATGAGTTTTATGGGTATTACATTGTTTAATTAGAGTATGCTTATTTTACATATACATCTACTTTGTATATTTATATATAATTTGTGTTGACTAACTTGGGTCAAGATAATATGTAACTTGAATTTGATTCTAAATCTATATGAAATTCTCTTCTCTTGGTACTCCCCCCTCCCCTTCCCCCCCAGCCTCGAAGTTTTTTTTATGAAAGAAATTTGTACTTCTAGCCTTTGGTTGACATATGACTTATTCCTTTACTTTTAGCCTTTAAGCTTTCTCACTTCTATGAAATTTTTGCTCTTCTTGTAGCTTATAATTTTAGTATCTCTTTCTTTAGTTAAAGTCCTGATAGCTTGATTTTATTTAGCAGTCAGTGTTGTTAACTATTTCAGGAAAATAAGATGGTCAAAAGTAGAATTTTTACGCAGGTATGGTGTACTTATATACGCACTGTATAGTTTACCAAGTATAATTTGGTTTCGTTACTGAAGCCGAATTCGGCTTCTGTACCCGACACCAAATTAAATCTCGGAGACAGAGTTTTGGGTGAAGTAGGAAAGAATAGCTTTATTGCTTTGTCAGGCAAAGGGGGCCATAGCAGGCTTATTTATGCCCTCAAAACTGTGTGTCTCCCTGCTTCCCACACGCACCCCACCCCCGCCTTGGAGGGGGTAGTGAGAAGTTTTATAGTAATGGTTCAAAGAGGGCGTGATCAGTTCAGGGACATTCTTCTGATTGGCTGGTGGTGAGGTAAGTGGGAGTCAGCATCATTGACCTTCTGATTCCCACCATCTGAGGTCTGCATGCTTGTGGGCAGCATACCATGGTTAACCGTTAACTTCTCCCATCTGGTGGGGGTTTCAGTATCTGTAAAACAGCTCAAAGATATTGTTGTGTGTATCCCTTGATGGGGAACCAGGACCTTGCCCCAAGGTTGCACTATTGCTTTTCTTGACTGTTTGTTTCTTCCTTGTCTTACATCCCCTCCCTTCCCTAATTAACAACTGCTTGAATCTGCCTGTTGGAACTCAGGGCAGGTCATGGAGGCCGAGTGAAGCCTATTTCCTGTAATCAAAGGAATGGGGGACACAGAAAGGCTTTGGTGCCCAGGAGCCCCCGCTGCTCGGTATCATTACCTTATACGTGAATAAAGATATTCATATGTGTGTATTAAAATGAATATATTTCAAATGTCAGTGGAGTAGGATAAGTGGTTTTCTGTATTTAGTAATGGATGTATATTAATAATAATTTTAAAAGGTTTAAAAATAGTCAGTAATCATAAGTGAGTTAAGTATTTCTACAAGATGGCATTTTAAGAATCACCTGGCTTACAGTACAGGTTTTTGAAATGCTGTGTAAGACTACACTTCATTCATGAAATCCCCCTTTATTTCATTGTAGTCGGTCTTTAATAAGACACGCATTGTGGAATCTGTTCAAAACTTTGGGCAAAGAAGTAGATGATGTATTTTTTTGGCCTCTTTTCAGAAGTGTACTCTTGAAATTGAATTTTGACTTTTTAAAGACCCCAGTGGTTATCCTCCCAGCCCTCCCTTCATGGCTCTCACTGTCTCCCCTTTCCCTCAACCAAACACATGCACACACGCTGTCGGAGATTGTGATGTAATTTAGAAATAGAGGCAAGATTAGAAAGTAGGGTGTGCAGGGACTTGGAGACTATGTATGTGCAGTGGTTCTATTGTAGGAGCAGAAAGTTCTGGGTGTGATTAAATACTACTGCATTTGGTGTTTAGAAGCAGTTCTCCCATTCTTTTTCTAGTGCTTGATTATTAGTTATATTTAAAGGCGCAGAATATTAATTAGGAAACAGGGACATGAGGGCAAAATTGATGGCTAGAGAGTTGCATTGGCCGCAGAATTCAGAGGAAAATTAATTTAGAAGTTATCATTTAAAATGCAGTCATTAAAACATATCATTTTGAAATACTTTAAAGTGTTACCTAGCCTGCTTAACTGTTTCTCAGCTGAGGTCCCCATGTAAAATGTGTTGGTGTGTGAACAGGCTAAGAAACAGGAGGGTAGACCCTTTTAACTAGTGGAGATAACTTTACCAGGAATGAACATTTTCATTCTGTTTCCTTTCAGTTTAGAGTACTCGAGGCCCATGTGTAAATAAATGTTAGTGATAAAATAGAAGTTACCCATTCTTATTTTTAGGATCAGTTTTCTTTTCATGTTTCTAATTTAAAGATTACTTAACTACTATTACTAGTAATGGCTTTCTGCCCAAGACTCAGTCACTCCATCCAGAGGGCACTGGGGGAAAGTTGCTCAATACTTTTGAGTCACTTCTACTTTAAAAGACAACTGGGCTGGCCCTTGGATCCCACTTGGTTCTGGTGTTGGGCCAGGGCTGGCGGTTGTGGCTGCCTGTAAGCAATTGTGAGGAAGAAAGAAGTGGGTGGAGAGGGAGGTGTGAGGATCTGTGCTGGGTGCAAGTGGCACTGTACCTAGAGTGGCCCTTCCTCTCCCAGCACCCCCACCCCATTGTTGAGACTCAGTGCCCCCACCTGCTCACCAGTGAGAATGATCCCACTGTGCTCCCCATCGCCGAGAGGGTGATGGTTCCGATTCCCGCAGTGTGGGAGATTGGTGCTGGCCCCACATCTTCTTCCTCGGTGCCAGGAATGTTTGTGTTGTGCACACATTAAAAAGGGGCTTCTCCACTTCTTATGCTGTGTCTGACCAAACTTTGATCCCACGGTTTATACATATATACACTTATTCAGAAAGTTTGGGGAAGTCATTTCCAGTTTTTAAACCTTTCATATTGATTATGCTGTTAAAATTCTCTCTCTCCCTACACAGAAACATACACACACACTCCATTATCTAACCCCAGCTCATCATTGGCCCCACTGCACATGTGAACGAGCCTCGCCATGAGCTGGCCTGGAGGGACTGTAGTAGGACGTGTGGGCTGGAAGGAGGATGGCTGCTTTGGCCATGGTGCTCAGGGGGTCCAGCCTCAGGCCTGCTCCTGGCACAGAGTAGGTGAGCGGATTCGCAGAAGAGATGACAGACAGTTCTGGGGAGTATAGCATCTTCTCTAGTCTGACCTGTGGTGCCTTCCGGAACACTTCCCTCCCCAATTGCTTCTGTCAGGTCTTGGCTCAGATTTCCCCCTTCCCTTCCTGAGTCTGCGAAGCTCCCCTCTCTCCGGTCTCCCTGCTTTCTGTTTCTCTGTCTCCTGTTTCACCTGGTCTTTGTAAACTGCCTGTCCTGGGCCTGGACGGTGAGCTCCCTGAGAGCAGGGGCCGCTCCGCCCTGGGAGCCCGGAGCAGCTGCTGATCGCCAGCTCCAGCCCCTGGTGTGTGAGATGTGCCAAGCAGCAGGACCTGTCATAGCCTTCCATGAGTGAGCCCATGCTGAGTGCTCCGCAGAGCCTCCCAGAGATGCCCCTTATTAATGCTTACCTTCCATTACGGACTGCGGGTAAAGAAACCTTTGTTATAAAGTCCAGTGCCTCTGAAGAACTTTTCAAAGGAAAAGCCCTGCATTCTTACATGTAACTAACAGAGGGTTCTGTTGGATGGTTGTATGAGGGAGGCAGGTTGTTCTGGAAGTGTAGGATGATGCTGGGGTTTTTTTTGTGTTTTTTAAATTTACTTTATTGAAGTATAGTTGACTTACAATGTTGTGTTAGTTTTTGGTGTACAGCAAAGAGATTCAGTTATTTATATATGTGTATATATATATTCTTTTTCATCTTTTTTTCCCTTATAGGTTATTACAAGATATTAAATGTAGTTTCCTGCGCTTACACAGTAGGTCCTTGTTGTTTATTTTATATATAATAGTTTGTATCTGTTAATCCCAAACTCCTAATTTATTCATCCACCCCCACCCACCACTTTCCCCTTTGGTAACCATAAGTTTGTTCTCTGTCTGTGAGTCTGTTTCTGTTTTGTAAATAAGTTCATTTGTATCATCTTTTAGATTGCACATATAAGTGATATCATATGATATTTGTCTTTCTCGGACTTCACTTAGTATGATAGTCTCTAGGTCCATCCATGTTGCTCCAAATGGCATTATTTTATTCTTTTTGGTGGCTGAGTAATACTCCACTGTGTGTGTGTGTGTGTGTGTGTGTGTGTGTATACACACACCACATCTTCTTTATCCACTCCTCTGTTGATGGACATTTAGGTTGTTTCCATGTCCTTGCTATTGTAAATAGTGCTCCTTTGAACATTGGGGTGCATGTATCTTTTCAAATTAGAGTACTCTCCAGATATATGCTCAGGAGTGGGATTGCTGGATCATATGGTAACTTTATTTTTAGTTTTTTAAGGAACCTCCATACTATTCTATATAGTGGCTGCACCAATTTACATTCCCACCAACAGTGTAGGAGGGTTCCCTTTTCTCCACACCCTCTCCAGCATTTATCTGACTGGTGTGAGATGATACCTCATTGTAGTTTTGATTTGCATTTCTCTGATAATTAGGGACATTGAGTAGATCATGCTCTGCTTAGTGCACTGAAACTCTCAGTTATTAGCATTTTATCCTTTGGGTAAATGTTTCTTAAGGGAATCTGTTATATGCCAGGCTCAGCGACATGCTGGGGCACAGAAATAACAGTTGAGGCCTGCCTTCAAGGGACCTTAGTCTAGTGGAACAAATAGGGATAGTTAGTGTAATTTGTGAGAATTCTAACTGATCCTCTTTTAAGGATGCTTTTCTTTTCCTCTGGCATTTTGCTGGTGACACGGATTATCCATATTTTACAGTCCTGTCCTCTCAGCTCTTGTTGCCATATCTGTTGGGAGTTGGGGAGGGAATGGAGGTCAACAGGGTGCCAATGTCTTGCCTTTGACTGGTCTGCCTACCAGACCCCCACAGGCTGTCTGGGGTCTGTGAGGGGAGGTGAGGCAGGCAGATGTGGTGGTCTGAATGCATGTTTTCTTTTCTAAGGGTTAGCCCCTCTGTTGAAGAGCCTGGTCCTGCTCTTTCTTTGTTATGTTTAAATATTGTCTGGAGCCACTTATTGGTCAGTGATCAGTCTTTCTGTCCTCATTTGTAAAATGGGAGAAATAATCCTGTTCATTTATTCAGCAAGTATTGATTGGGCAATGACTTATGAATAAAAATAGGTTTTTCCCTCAAGGGGTTGTGCGTTGTGAAGAATGTGTGCGTTTGTGGAGAGAATCAGAGGGAGAAAAGCTTGGCTTCTCACTCAAAAAATAGTTCTCCTTCTGTAAAGTCTTTTTAGTTTAAATTACTGTCTTCAAAAACAAAAGATTGTACTCATTGTGTATAGTTAATCGCTTGCATTTTATTTTCACCTACCTCTTTCCACAAAGGATCTGAAGTTTAGAGTATTTTATATATTTATCTAAAGGTTTTGTTTTGCCTAGAGCAGTGAGTGGATGGATGAATGAAGGAAAGAGTGAAAGACTTGATTATAAATAACAAGCCAGAGAAAAAAATTTACTGTTTTCCTAGAATCTAATTAACATAAATATTTCGAGGATTTTTTTCCTAATGGGTGGCCTGTGTGTTTTTTTTTAAATTAATAAACTCTGTTTTTTTGTAGTTTCAGGTTCAAAGCAAAATGTGCAGAGTTCCCATATACCCCAGCCCTCCCCCCGCCACCTGCCACACAAAACCACCCCCACTGTCAACATCCCTCACAAAGTGGTACATTTATTACAATCTATGAACCTACATTGACACATCATAATTACCCAAAGTCCGTAGTTCACATTAGGGTTCCCTCTTGGGAATAGTCCCTGGGTTTTGACAAGTGCATAATGTCATGTATCTACCATTGTAGTATCATTCAGAGTAGTTTCACTGCCCTAAAATCCTCCGTGCTTGACCTGTTCATCCTTCTCTCCTACCCCTAGCAACCACTGATCTTTTTATTGTCTCCATAGTTTTGCCTTTTCCAGAATGTGACATAGTTGGGATTGTATAGTATGTAGCTTTTTCAGGTTGGCTTCTTTCACTTAATAATATACATTTAAAGTTCCTCCATGTTTTTTCATGGCTTGATAGCTCATTTCTTTTTTTTCTTTTTTTTTCCAAAAATATGTATGTATGTATATATGTATGGCTGTGTCAGGTCTTAGTGCATCATGAGGGCTTCACTCTAGTTGTGGTGTGCAGGCTCCGGCACATCGGGTCTCTAGTTGTGGCCCACAGGCTCAGTAGTTGTGGCGCACAGGCTTAGTTGCCCTGTGGCATGTGGGATCTTAGTTCCCCCACCAGGGATCGAACCCACGTCCCCTGCATTGGAAGGTGGATTCTTAACCACTGGACCACCAGGGAATTCCCACTCATTTCTTTTTAGTTCTGAATAATATTCCATTTTCTGGACGTACCACAGTCTATCCATTCACCTACTGATTCCAAGTTTTGGCAATTATGAATAAAACTGTTATAATCATTCACGTGCAGGTTTTTGTGTAGACACAAGTTTTCAGTTCAGTTTGGTAAATACCAAGAAGTGCAATGTTAGATCTTGCAGTAAGAATGTATTTTGTAAGAAATTGCCAGAATGTCTTCCAAAGTGGCTGTACCATTTTGCATTCCTACCAGCAACAAATGAGAGTTCCTATTACTCTACATCCTCACCAGTGATTGGTGTTTTCAGTATTTTGTATTTTGGACATTTTAATATGTGTGTAGTGGTATCTCATTGCTTTAATTTGCATTTCTCTAATGGCATATGATGTTGGATGTCTTTTCATGTGCTTATTTGCCACCTGTATTTCTTCTTTGGTGAGGTATATAAGGTCTTTGCCCCTTTTTAAATCAGGTTGTTCATTTTCTTATAGTTGAGTTTTAATAGACCTTTATTAAATGTGTCTTTTAGAAATATTTTCTCCCTCTCTGTGGTTTATCTTCTCATTTTCTTGACATTGTCTTTCATAGAGTAGAAGTTTTTAATTTTAATGAAGTTCAGCTTATCAGTTATCTCTTTCATGGATTGTGCCTTTGGTTTTATAGCTAAAAAGTTGTCTCCATACCCAAGGTCGTCTGGGTTTTCTCTTATTATTTTCCAGAAGTTTTATAGTTTTGTGTTTTACATTTAGGTCTGTGATCTACTTGGAGTTAATTTTCATGAAGAGTTTAAAGTCTGCGTCCAGGTTGTTGTTTTTTTTTTTTCCGCATGTGGATGTCCAGCTGTTCCAGCACCATTTTTTGAAAAGACTTATCTTTGCTCCATTGTATTGCCTTTTGCTCTTTTGTTGGTTGCCTGTGTTTTGAAAATGTTTATTTGTATCACTTCTCTAGAAATTTGACACTGTGGGATTTAAAGCTTTAATAGCCTTTCTCTCTCCCGCAGAAACACTCCCTTTCCTTCTCATTCTCCTCTCCAGCAAAGTTTTCTTATGATCTTTTGTGAAAGAAAACTTTAAGAACTCAGGGCTTTGTGTGATAGTTGTGTAGTGAGAATCCCTTCTCAGATTTACACAGGTTGCCTTAACCCCACAGAGTTCATTAAGCCTGGGCATCCCAAACCTGCTGTTTATCCCCCACCCCCACTGTAGATTCCTCAGCGCTGTGTACCTGGCTGAAATACTGACTTTAATGTGTGAAACAAAGCTGTGATACACACCATTGGGTTCTAAAGTGGTAGCTGTGCTTTACAAGACTTGAGTGCAGGGTAGTTGAGCTGTGCTCTTCTCCTCACCCCCCAGTTTGCTTGCTGCCTTCTCCTGGTGGCCTTGTCTTGTGACAGCAACTCCCGTCACTGATTAGGCTTTCATCATTTAAAGGCTGCTTGAATCTTTAGGGGGGTTTCGGTAAGATATTACTTGATAAATATGGTAAGTTAAAACGGTACAAAATGTCTTTAGATAGAGTGAGATTCCATAACAAATCAGGAAGAGATTTTTAAAAAATCCTAGAAGGAAATGAACTTGTAGGCCATATTTGACCCACAGACTCATTTTGTGTTTCTCTCTCTGTCTTTTTCTAATTTAAACTGGTTGCTGACTTTTTTTTTTTAATAGACTGCAGGTTCTTATTAGTTATCAATTTTATACAGATCAGTGTATACATGTCAATCCCAATCGCCCAATTCAGCACACTACCATCCCCACCCCACCGCGGTTTTCCCCCCTTGGTGTCCATACGTTTGTTCTCTACATCTGTGTCTCAACTTCTGCCCTGCAAACCGGTTCATCTGTACCATTTTTCTAGGTTCCACATACATGCGTTAATATATGATATTTGCTTTTCTCTTTCTGACTTACTTCACTCTGTATGACAGTCTCTAGATCCATCCGCGTCTCAACAAATGACTCAATTTCGTTCCTTTTTATGGCTGAGTAATATTCCATTGTATATATGTACCACAACTTCTTTATCCATTTGTCTGTCGATGGGCATTTAGGTTGCTTCCATGACCTGGCTATTGTAAATAGTGCTGCAATGAACATTGGGGTGCATGTGTCTTTTTGAATTATGGTTTTCTCTGGGTATATGCCCAGTAGTGGGATTGCTGGATCATATGGTAATTCTATTTTTAGTTTTTTAAGGAACCTCCATACTGTTCTCCATAGTGGCTGTATCAATTTACATTCCCACCAACAGTGCAAGAGGGTTCCCTTTTCTCCACACCCTCTCCAGCATTTGTTGTTTGTAGATTTTCTGATGATGCCCATTCTAACTGGTGTGAGGTGACAACTCATTGTAGTTTTGATTTGCATTTCTCTAATAATGAGTGATGTTGAGCAGCTTTTCATGTGCTTCTTGGCCATCTGTATATCTTCTTTGGAGAAATGTCTATTTAGGTCTTCTGCCCATTTTTGGATTGGGTTGTTTGTTTCTTTAATATTGAGCTGCATGAGCTGTTTATATATTTTGGAGATTAATCCTTTGTCCGTTGATTCGTTTGCAAATATTTTCTCCCATTCTGAGGCTTGTCTTTTTGTCTTGTTTATGGTTTCCTTTGCTGTGCAAAACCTTTGAAGTTTCATTAGGTCCCATTTGGTTATTTTTGTTTTTATTTCCATTACTCTAGGAGGTGGATCAAAAAAGATCTTGCTGTGATTTATGTCAACGAGTGTTCTTCCTATGTTTTCCTCCAAGAGTTTTATAGTGTCCAGTCTTACATTTAGGTCTCGAATCCATTTTGAGTTTATTTTTGTGTATGGTGTTAGAGAGTGTTCTAATTTCATTCTTTTACATGTAGCTGTCCAGTTTTCCCAGCACCACGTATTGAAGAGACTGTCTTTTCTCCATTGTATATCTTTGCCTCCTTTGTCATAGATTAGTTGACCATAGGTGCGTGGGTTTATCTCTGGGCTTTCAATGTTGTTCCACTGATCTATGTTTCTGTTTTTGTGCCAGTACCATATTGTCTTGATTACTGTAGCTTTGTAGTATAGTCTGAAGTCAGGGAGTCTGATTCCTCCAGCTCCGTTTTTTTCCCTCAAGACTGTTTTGGCTATTCGGGGTCTTTTGTGTCTCCATACAAATTTTAAGATGATTTGTTCTAGTTCCGCAAAAAATGCCATTGTTAATTTGATAGGGATTGCATTGAATCTGTAGATTGCTTTGGGCAGTAGAGTCATTTTCACAGTATTGATTCTTCCAATCCAAGAACATGGTATATCTCTCCATCTGTTGGTATCATCTTTAATTTCTTTCATCAATGTCATAGTTTTCTGCCTACAGGTCTTTTGTCTCCTTAGGTAGGTTTATTCCTAGGTATTTTATTCTTTTTGTTGCAGTGGTAAATGGGAGTGTTTCCATAGTTTCACTTTCAGATTTTTCATCATTAGTGTATAGAAATGCAAGAGATTTCTGCGCATTAATTTTGTATCCTGCAACTTTACCAAATTCATTGATTAGCTCTACTAGTTTTCTGGTGGCATTTTTAGGATTCTCTATGTATAGTATCATGTCATCTGCAGACAGTGACAATTTTACTTCTTCTTTTCCAGTTTGTATTCCTTTTATTTCTTTTTCTTCTCTGAATGCCGTGGCTAGGACTTCCAAAACTATGTTGAATAATAGTGGTGAGAGTGGACATCCTTGTTTCGTCCCTGATCGTAGAGGAAATGCTTTCAGTTTCTCACCATTGAGAATGATGTTTGCTATGGGTTTGTCATATATGGCCTTTATTATGTTGAGGTAGGTTCCCTCTATGCCCACTTTCTGGAGAGTTTTTATCATAAATGGGTGTTGAATTTTGGCAAAAGCTTTTTCTGCATCTATTGAGATGATCATATGGTTTTTATTCTTCAATTTGTTAATATGGTATATCACATTGATTGATTTGTGTATATTGAAGAATCCTTGCATCCCTGGGATAAATCCCACTTGATCGTGGGGTATGATCCTTTTAATGTGTTGTTGGATTCTGTTTGCTAGTATTTTGTTGAGGATTTTTGCATCTATATTCATCAGTGATATTGGTCTGTAATTTTCTTTTTTTGTAGTATCTTTGTTGGTTTTGGTATCAGGGTGGTGGTGGCCTCATAGAATGAGTTTGGGAGTGTTCCTTCCTCTGCAATTTTTTGGAAGAGTTTGAGAAGGATGGGTGTTAGCTCTTCTCTAAATGTTTGATACAATTCACCTGTGAAGCCATCTGGTCCTGGACTTTGTTTGTTGGAAGATTTTTAATCACAGTTTCAATTTCATTACTTGTGATTGGTCTGTTCATATTTTCTGTTTCTTCCTGGTTCAGTCTTGGAAGGTTATACCTTTCTAAGAATTTGTCCATTTCTTCCAGGTTGTCCATTTTATTGGCATAGACTTGCTTGTAGTAGTCTCTTAGGATGCTTTGTATTTCTGTGGTGTCTGTTGTAACTTCTCCTTTTTCATTTCTAATTTTATTGATTTGAGTCCTCTCCTTTTTCTTGATGAGTCTAGCTAATGGTTTATCAGTCTTGTTTATCTTCTCAAAGAACCAGCTTTTAGTTTTATTGATCTTTGTTATTGTTTTCTTTGTTTCTATTTCATTTATTTCTGCTCTGATCTTTATGATTTCTTTCCTTCTGCTAACTTTGGGTTTCGTTTGTTCTTCTTTCTCTAGTTCCTTTAGGTGTAAGGTTAGATTGTTTACTTGAGATTTTTCTTGTTTCTTGAGGTAGGCGTGTATAGCTATAAACTTCCCTCTTAGAACTGCTTTTGCTGCATCCCATAGGTTTTGGATCGTCGTGTTTTCATTGTCATTTATCTCTAGGTATTTTTTGATTCCCTCTTTGATTTCTTCAGTGATCTCTTGGTTATTTAGTGACATATTGTTTAGCCTCCATGTGTTTGTGTTTTTTACGGTTTTTTCCCTGTAATTCATTTCTAATCTCATAGCGTTGTGGTCAGAAAAGATGCTTGATATGATTTCAGTTTTCTTAAGTGTACTGAGGCTTGATTTGTGACCCAAGGTGTGATCTATCCTGGAGAATGTTCCGTGCGCACTTGAGAAGAAACTGTAATCTGCTGTTTTTGGATGGAATGTCCTATAAATATCAATTAAATCTATCTGGTCTATTGTGTCATTTAAAGCTTCTGTTTCCTTATTTATTTTCATTTTGGATGATCTGTCCATTGGTGTAAGTGAGGTGTTAAAGTCCCCCACTATTATTATTATTATTATTATTTTTAATTTTCCCATCTTTTTTTTTTTTAATTTTTGGCTGTGTTGGGTCTTCGTTTCTATGCATGGGCTTTCTCTAGTTGCGGTGAGCGGGGGCCACTCTTCATCGCAGCGCGCGGGCCTCTCACTGTCGCGGCCTCTCTTGTTGGGAGCACAGGCTCCTGATGCGCAGGCTCAGTAGTTGTGGCTCACGGGCCTAGTCGCTCTGCAACATGTGGGATCTTCCCAGACCAGGGCTCGAAACCGTGTTCCCTGCATTAGCAGGCAGATTCTCAACCACTGCACCACCAGGGAAGCCCCCTCCACTATTATTGTGTTACTGTCGATTTCCTCTTTTATAGCTGTTAGCAGTTGCCTTATGTATTGAGGTGCTCCTGTGTTGGGTGCATATATATTTACAATGGTTATATCTTCTTCTTGGATTGATCCCTTGATCATTATGTAGTGTCCTTCCTTGTCTCTTGTAACATTCTTTATTTTAAAGTCTATTTTATCTGATATGAGTATAGCTACTCCAGCTTTCTTTTGATTACCATTTGCATGGAATATCTTTTTCCATCCCCTCACTTTCAGTCTGTACGTGTCCCTAGGTCTGAAGTGGGTCTCTTGTAGACAGCATATATATGGGTCTTGTTTTTGTATCCATTCAGCAAGCCTGTGTCTTTTGGTTGGAGTATTTAATCCATTCACGTTTAAGGTAATTATCGATATGTATGTTCCTATGACCATTTTCTGAATTGTTTTGGGTTTGTTTTTGTAGGTCTTTTGTGTTTCCCACTTAGAAAAGTTCCTTTAGCATTTGTTGTAGAGCTGGTTTGGCGGTGCTGAATTCTCTTAGCTTTTGCTTGTCTGTAAAGCTTTTGATTTCTCCACCAAATCTGAATGAGATCCTTACCTGGTAGAGTAATCTTGTTTGTAGGTTCTTCCGTTTCATCACTTTAAGTATATCATGCCACTCCCTTCTGGCTTGTAGAGTTTCTGCTGAGAAATCAGCTGTTAACCTTATGGGAGTTCCCTTGTATGTTATTTGTCATTTTTCCCTTGCTGCTTTCAATAATTTTTCTTTGTCTTTAATTTTTGCCAATTTGATTACTGTATGTCTTGGCGTGTTTCTCCTCAGGTTTATCCTGTATGGGACTCGCTGCGCTTCCTGGACTTAGGTGGCTATTTCCTTTCCCATGTTAGGGAAATTTTTGACTATAATCTCTTCAAATATTTTCTCTGGTCCTTTCTCTCTCTCTTCTCCTTCTGGGACCCCTACAATGCGAATGTTGTTGCATTTAATGATGTCCCAGAGGTCTCTTAGGCTGTCTTCATTTCTTTTCATTCTTTTTTCTTTAGTCTGTTCCGCAGCAGTGAATTCCACCATTCTGTCTTCCAGGTCACTTATCCGTTCTTCTGCCTCAGTTATTCTGCTATTGATTCCTTCTGGTGTAGTTTTCATTTCAGTTATTGTATTGTTCATCTCTCTTTGTTGTTCTTTCATTCTTCTAGGTCTTTGTTAAACATTTCTTGCATCTTCTTGATCTTTGCCTCCATTCTTTTTCCGAGGTCCTGGATCATCTTCACTATCATTATTCTGAATTCTTTTTCTGGCAGGTTGCCTATCTCTACTTCATTTAGTTGTTTTTCTGGGGTTTTATCTTGTTCCTTCATCTGGTATGTAGCCCTCTGCCTTTTCATCTTGTCTATCTTTCTGTGAATGTGGTTTTTGTTCCACAGGCTGCAGGATTGTAGTTCTTCTTGCTTCTGCTGTCTGCCCTCTGGTGGATGAGGCTATCTAAGAGGCTTGATGGGAAGGACTGGTGGTGGGTAGAGCTCTGGTTGCTGACTTTTAAAAGTTAGGAGACTCTACACAAAATAGCCAGATTTCTAACTTCTCTTTAAAAATTGGACCTCACTGCGCTGTATTCCTGTATGTCCTGCTCTCCTGACTCCCCAGCCTGGTGCACTTCTCTCACGTTGCCCCTGTGTGTCTTTAGTTTTATTTTTGTTTTGGTTTGTTTTTTGGTGATCCCCTAGACCACAGCTTAGTTAACTCAGTTTATCATACAGACTTTTGGTCAAGTGTGAGAGCTGGTGTGTCACATGTTGACTGGAGTTAGTGAACAGCCTTGTGAGTGATGTGTCAGCAGAGGCCAGTCGAGACTGGACCCAAGTACCAGCTGTGAGTCGAGTTTTAGAGAGAGCCCTTCGTTGATGTCCCGTGTCAGTCTGCCCAGTGCCGTGCTCTGTCTCGCATACGTGTGCGCGCACGTGTGTGTATGTGTGTGTGTACGCGCACACTTATCCTTTCTTTGTATGTGGCCTTGTGACGATTTCCTTGCCTGGTACAATGCCTTTAATGTGAATGTTTAGTTAAGTATTTGGTGCTGCATTTGCATAAGACTTTGGTCATTTAAAGGTAGTTCTGCATACATTCATTCTGCATAATCCTGCCAAGTTTGCTGCTTTATGGGAAAAAAAAGGTGATACTTGAAAAGCTTTAAGTGACTCCCATAAGGTCAGACATGAGTAAAGACCTGAGCTGTAAGTTTAGATACAGTGTTCTGACTGCAGATAAGGGCTCTCTCCCCTGTCCACTGTCCGTGCTGACTATTCAGACCATGGAATGTTCACTTGCAAACTCTATTGATTTCAGCTCTTGATCACTTATATTGTTTTATGTATCAGTAGAAGTCTTAAATTACTACCAACAGTTTTTGTTTACTTTGCCAAGCTTAATTCTCAACTATTTTGAAATGTGTCAGGCTTCTTTAAAAGGTATTTAGATTTCAGAATTTGACAGTAACCATTCAAGACACACACACACACACACACACACACACACAGCTCTCGTTTTTTACCATTAGAGACCCAGCTTAATTCCCATGAAAAACTTACTTTCTTGAATAGAGTCTTTAAAATACTAAGCACCTAATACTTGAACTTAATTGGATGAAAATTGGCAAAGCCTACACACAACTAATTAGAGGAGACCTAATAGGGACATGTAGGGTAACCATATGTCTTGAGAGCTGGGGACAGGCCCAGTTTATACCAGTGATCTTGGCCTAATTATTAACAGATTTCCTCTTTCATCTCAGAAGATCCTGCTTCAGACAATAAATTATCTGGAAACCTGCAGGTATACGACATTGTTAATTTAAATATTTAAAAATTGTAAATATGGTTATTTTGAAACTACCACCAGTTATGGTCTCCTGACATTTAGACAACGCATATTTTCTTTGAATCAATTCTCAGAACAAAAGGGTAAGAAAACAAATTCTCTGCAGTGAATTAAAACACTGTATAAATCAGAATTAGAAATAGCTGTCCATCTGGAACAGTGACAGTCTGTTGATATGGCTGAAATATGTACTTTATGGTGACATTAATGTAAACAGTTAATGGGAAGAGCCTTAACTTAATGAGAATGTTGGCCTTCATTGCAGAGGAGAAGAAGGACATTTGCTAATGAAGACCCTAGAGGTATTTGTTAACTGAAGATTAGGCATGGGTAGTTAATGGTTATTCCCAGCTGGCTAGAAGTTCCTGGGAATTGCGTGACCTTGATATTTATTAGCCCCTTTCAGATTTACTGTAGACTGGCTCAGAGTCCTGAAACACCTCACAGTAAGGGAGATGGCTTTGCTGGAATCCAAGATTATGGGGGTACTTTTTAGAACAAAGATTAAGGGCTGTTTGATGGACACTGGAAATTAAACCATCAGTGGTATTCCATGCATCTTAAAAAGGCTTCTTTAGTGTGTTTGAAACAAGGTATTCCTTGTGATTATTAAATAACCTATGTGCATTGATTTGTGTTTTCTTCTGCAGTACTTTTTAACTTTACATTTTATAATATTCTTCCAAAGACTGTGCCAAGTAATAGATTATTGAAATACTTTTTAGTAACAAAGTCCTTGTTCTAAATTTGGTACTATTCAAAATACATATTCTTTATTACCAAAAAATTACATATTTGTTACCCCTAGAGTTACTAAAATGAACTGTTAAGAATCTCATATTCTTAACTATTTTCATTTGTAGCAGAATTGGAGGTTTGTTTTTATGGGATGGAAACAGTTCATTGGGATGTGTTGTTACCCTTTAATACAGTTTGATTCGGTGAAGGTAGAATCCTGTAACATTCTGATGTTACACCTTCAACCATATCAGGATGGATGGGTTGAAGAACATCAGGGCATGACTTTAGAATTATATGAGACTGGTTCTAAAATTAGCACATAAGATCTTAGAATTCTTCACCTAGAAGGAACCTCTATACCGTCATTTTATAAATGAGAAAACTTGAGACCCAACAAATTCAAATGACTTGTCCAAGTCTTATAACTTATTGGTAGCATAAAAGCAGTAAATGTCTCTATGCAGCCTTATATCTTAACCTTTATTCTTTAAATTGTTATATTCTAAACTTTCTTCCAGATAAATAATAGTTTCATTTCTGTTACTAGAAAATTGCTAAACACTTTCCTTAGTCATATGATTATTCCTCTTAGAGACTGCTTAATGGGGAACATTGTAGTAAGCAGCGGAATTAGCTATAACATGAGGGAAAGAGGGACAATGGATAGAAGATATAGATGTTCAGCTGAACGATCCAACTATTTCTCATTCAAGTGCCTAAGAGCAAAATGGTTCAATTTCATCCCACCCACAGCATGCCTTCTTAAATGCAACCGGGCACCTTCAAAGAAAAACAAAAGGTAGGAAAAACCCAAATAACAGCAGAGAAACTAGTCAAGGTGAAAACAAAGATAACTTGAGAACTTTGCCAGGGATTCCAAAATCAAATGCAAATGCCAGAAATACTACAAAGGCAAAAATGAGACCCGAGAGTACTAAGATGGCTTCATGTGAACAGTGGACAGTGTGACCTGGGATTAAAGTGCAAAGCGGGTAGATGACAGTGGGTGGGGCGCTGTGCACTCAGCCAGGGGCTGGCCCTGGAGGTCTGGGCAGGTGGGGTTGGGAGAGGGCAGAGCCTAAGCACTGGGTTGCTTCTCCAGTACTTCCCTCCAGCCGCCCGGCTCCTTTTCAGGATCACAGATGATTTCTGGATCGTTCTTCCCTAACCTGGCCTTAATATCTCATTGAAATTTTTACTTTGAATTATACTTTATATTCCTGTTCTTAATTTTGAAGTTGATTTGTGACATGTATTTCTCTTCTCCGAAAAAGTTTCCCTGAAATCTGAATTTTCCCTCTTCCTCTCCTATTGCAACACATTGAGGGTGAAAAGAAAATGGTTCCTTACCTCTACACCAAAGTCATTTATAATAAGACTTTGTATAGAAGTTGAGGGAGATTGCTAAATGTGCTAAAGGACCAAAAGGTGCCACTGGAAGCCGATTTGGGCAGGGTCTGAGTATTACCATTAATATCCTTATGTGGAAGTGCATGTCCTCACCTGTTACATTCTATCTAATCATCTGTGAAGTACTTATACCCTCATTTGCCCTTTTAGAAGGGGAGCTATTTCACTGGCATTTATTTAGATTTTTCTAAAGATCATTGCAGGTATGTACTCCATCTAGTCTGCCAAGTGAGTGGCTTCTTTGTCTAAAACATTTATTTTGTAGCAATATTAGTAGACTAAATCTTTTGGGGTGACATGAGGGGGCAGCAGCTAATCTGGACATAGAGTTGGCCTTTTTTTTTTTTTTAACACTATTTTATTTATTTATTTTATTTATTTATGGCTGTGTGGGGTCTTCGTTTCTGTGTGAGGGCTTTCTCCAGTTGCGGCAAGTGGGGGCCACTCTTCATCGCAGTGCACGGGGCCTCTCATTATCGCGGCCTCTCTTGTTGCGGAGCACAGGCTCCAGATGCTCAGGCTCAGTAACTGTGGCTCACGGGCCCAGCCGCTCTGCGGCATGTGGGATCCTCCCAGACCAGGGCTCGAACCCATGTTCCCTGCATTGGCAGGCAGACTCTCAACCACTGCGCCACCAGGGAAGCCCCAAGTTGGCCTTATTTTTAATAAAATAAGTGCTGCCTCCCCCAAACACACACACATGCACACACACTTTTGTCTTGCAACAGATTTCTTCTTTCTAAAAAGAGAAAAAGGATGTCACACAGCATTCCTTTCAGCCAGACTTTAGCCAGAAGGTGCCTACAACAACTTTACTGTAGCTTAAAATTCTCAGTCTACAGTGGTTCCAGGGGATTTTAAGCCTTTCAGAAGCCTGCCAGTCAATATTTTTCTCTTCTCTGTATTTATGCCTTTAGCACACACACTCTGTGTTTCAGATAAAGCTTACCTAGACTTCAGTCACTATGAAACTAATGACCACAGGCAGCTTCTAAAATGTTTTGAGAAATGTATTCCTGAAAATGTTTGGGGGCATGTTGTCCTATCGAGTCTGTAAGAAATAATCAGTCATGCACGGAAGACCTGCTTTCATAGAGGACTCCCGATGGACCTCGCTCCCCTCGTGCAGGGTTTTGATAGCTAAGAATAAAATGTACACTTATATACTGGTGTTCTGGGGAGTAAAAAACAAATGACAGCTATATCCTTTGGTGGAAGGGTGTGTATTCTTTTTCAAAATGTGCTGCTGATTTTTACATTTTAACATGTATCCTGGTCACAGGAACACAAGTATATTGTATTGTGTCTATCCACATCAGCCGTGTTCTGCACTGAGATCTTCCAGTTTCTTGATACTTAGTATGCATTAAGACTGCTGTTAATCATTAATTCATCAGCTCTCTGTTGAGTATCTTGCAGTGTGTCAGGCACTGATCTGGATTCTGGAGATGCAAGCAGTGAACATCTGTGCCTTTTACCGTGTGCACTGGTTCCCTGCTGCAAAGCTCTTTGTCGTAGTCTGTTCCAGCTGCTAGAACAAAAATACTGTAGACTGAGTGGCTTAAACACTCAGGAGGCTGGAAGTCCAAGATCAAAGTGTCAGCATGGTAGGGTTCAGGTAGGACTCTCTGCCTGGTTTACAGATGGTTGCTTTCCTGCTGTGTCCTCTCATGGTGGGGAGACAGCACTCTGGTGCTTCATCCCCTTATAAGGGCCCCGATCTCATCATGGGGGCCCCACACTCATGGCCTCATCTAAACTCAGTCACCTCCCAAAGGTCCCACCTCCTAATACTGCCACATTGGGGATTAGAGTTTTTCAACACACGAATCTGGGGAGACACAAACACGCAGTCCATAGTACTGTTCTTGTAGGATTTCCTTGCACTGTCATTCTGGGGCTCTCTTTTCTTCCTTCTGTGTTGTACCCCTTGTTTCTGGGATCCTATGTCATCTTTCCAGATTTAACCCCTCATTCTAGATGGGCACATCCTCTAATAGCTTCCTGGGAAAGAATGAATGCACGGTAAAATTTGAGTCCTTGAATATCTGAAGCTGTTTGTTCTCCCCTTTTACTTGATGGATAGTTTGGTTGGGAAGAGAATTCTATGTGGAGAATAATTTTCACTCCTCCCACTTTTGAAGGTATTGTTCTATAGTTTTGTCTGTGTTTAGTGCCACTGCAGTTTCTGAATTATTTGTATATGGCCTTTTTTCTCCTCTATGCAAGTTTTTAATAGTTTTATCTGTAGTGTTCCCAATTTGTACTCTTTATTCTGGGCACTTAGGGTTCAATCCAGGCACCTGAGTAATTTTGGACCCATTTTTTGTATTCCCCATGTGCTTTCTCTTTCTGGAATGAATACTCTTCTCTCCTGTTGTGTATTTTTGTTGTTTTTCTATTTTCTGGAATATTCTTCAACTTTATCTTCGATCTCTGCTCTTTTTGTTTTGCTATTTTATGTTTAATTTCAAGAGCTTTTTTTGTTTTCTGATTATCTTTTTTATAGTATTCCATTTTTGTTGCACAGATACAGTAGCTTCTCTTTGAATACCTTATAATTTTTGGTTTTTTTGTTGTTGAGTTTTTCTTCTAGTCACTGCATTGTTTCTATTTCCACCAAGCTTTTTGTTTCTTTGTTTTGTCTCCATCTTTCCCATTGGAACCCTCGTTCAACTGCCTGATGGTCCTTGGCTGTCAATTGTCATTTAAGGCTGAAGCATTGAAAAACTAACTGGAAGCTCTATAGGCAAGATTTTTTTAAACTAGTATCCTTGCTGTAGTGATCAACTTTTGGGTGATGTTTTTTGTTGGAGGACTCTAGATACCTATGGGGCTATTTAGTTGATACAGAAAAGATGCTTCCAGCCTCCTACTTGGAATGAGAAGTGGGGGACCAGTGTTCTGAGAGCCATTTGGGAGAAGAGGACTGGGGGGGGGTCCTACTGTTTAGACTTTCATTTCCCCTCTACTGTCAGCCTTGAACTCATCCCTCTCTAGGTGTTCAGATTTCATTTGCGGACAGATTGAACTTCAGGCTTATGTGCTTATCAATGAAGTAAACCCAGAGGAGTAAGGGAAAATAACCTATAGACAGTGACATTCAGGAATAACTACTGTAAATGATGAATGTGTTGGGGCTTCCCTGGTGGCACAGTGGTTAAGAATCTGCCTGCCAAGGCAGGGGACACGGGTTCGAGCCCTAGTCCGGGAAGATCCCACGTGCCGCAGAGCAAGTGAGCCCGCATGCCACAACTACTGAGCCTGCGCTCTGGAGCCTGTGAGCCACAACTACTGAGCCTGCGTGCTGCAACTGCTGAAGCCCGCGCGCCTAGAGCCCGTGCTTTGCAACAGGAGAAGCCACCGCAATGGGAAGCCCGCGCACTGCAGCAAGGAGCGGCCCACGCTCGCTGCAGCTAGAGAGGGCCAGCACGCAGCAGTGAAGACTCAACACAGCCCTATATTAATTAATTATTTTTTTTAAAAAGATGAATGTGTCAAGAAACCGCCAATATTTACTACTCACCAGTCCTAGTTTAGTTGCAACAATTGATAGGCAACCCTACATGAATTCTGGCAACAGACCCATCATCTAAATGCCGGAATAACTGGGAGCGTGTTTTTGAAGTTGCTGGGCATCTCCCACCACCCTCCTTCTCTCCCCACCACCCACCATGGTGGTATGTGGGGAGGAACTGTGGGGCTCTCACTGCTCCATATTTCCAGTTCCTCCAATCTCTCTGTGTTCAGCCCCAGCCTCCACCCGCCTTGCAACACTGGTATCTTTCCTCAGGGTTCTCAGGATTAAATAAATTGGCTTACTCTTCAGAGCAGTCTGTTGGGTTTCATCTTCCTTCACTCTCCATTTTCTTAGAATTTTGGGACATCTCTTCTCTACTGTGTCTGTGTCTCCTCCCCCATTCTCTTGGGCCTTACGGGTTTATTCCTTTTGCATTCTTTATTCTCTTTTAAGAGTATTTGGGAAGAGAGAATCATGTGGGTTCTACCACTCATATTCTTAAGAAGACTGGTTTTGCTACTATGCAGAATTGAGGAAAGAACAGTTCTGCAAGGAGACCCATTGGGAGACTGAGACATCACCCAGCAGGGCAGGAGCAGAGCGGGGTCTGAGATACCCGGGGAGATGGGATTGGCAGCACGGGGAGAGGAAGGAGCACCACCTGCTTCAGAGTACTCTTAGTTTTGGAAAGCAGCTTATAAGGCCAGACTGATGGCTCAGTGTGCCTGCATTCTTGGAAACATAAAGGGACCTTTCAAAAAAAGTCATTGTTTTTCATGCTCATTGTTAAAAATTTTGAAATTATAAGCAGACAAAATGGAAGTAATGTGTAATTATAACAAATATTTAAAATCTCTGCCAGAATTGTTAGGAAGCCTTCCATCATATAGCTTACGGCAGTGACTGTAGTAGTCCCCGACCATGGAGCATTGGGTTGTTGCTGAGTTCTTTGCTGTGGTGGGCATGTTGCCAACCTTTGAGTGGCTCTCCTTACACAGTGGTGTCCTCAGATGGAGTCATGGAGTCAGGTGGCTTGCCCAGCTATTTGATGCATGTTGTAAAGGCTAACGTTAAAACTGGAAAAATGGCCTCAAGTTGTTGGGGCATACAGGGGTAAGGGTCAGAGGAAGGAAATGACAGCATTTGTTTTAGCACCTGCAAAGAATTTTCCTCAATGTTTCTTCATGGTTTTGAATCCTCAGATGACACTCACTTGTCACCTTGCAGCCATGCAGTTTGTACCCAGGAATCAGCCCAGCTAGAAAATGAACAGTGAAAACACTTTCGATAGGATTTTCATTAAACCTCTTTTGTTGTGACCCATCTGAGGAGTGAAATTAAAAGAAAGATAAATTCTTATGGTCCTTATGATTTGATTACCTTGTCATTTTTCTTGGTCATCATTCTGTGGCCTGTCTATCCAGGGTTGGAGGAGTTCGGGCATCAGTTGCTTCAAGCCCTCTCAGCAAATCCCAAACTGCTTTTTTTTGGTCCATGTATTAAGTCGAGAATTTGAGTAACTAAGTGCCGCTTGTGCTGAGAGAAACAGTGAGCGGACACTTGCACGCGTGTGGGGGGTGCCTGCTGCACACTTGAGAAAGGTGGTGCTCTCTCCGAGGTTAGAGACACTCTGCTTCCTTTCCTTTCCCTTTCTTTCTTTCTTTTTTACTTGACTGTCTTATCTAAGTAATTGTAACGTTTGGAAATCATTTCAGCGGATAATTCCGTGTATGCACATACCTCGTTTGTTGATTGTAGATGATGTGCAAAGCAAAGTCGGAAATGGTGAGGGCACTTGCGAGGAGGTGTTGCAGTTCCAGGCTAGTTGCTCCTCTGAGGACAAAACACAGGTGGTCAGCGTTCAGCAGACCCACGGCTCCAGGGAATTGAGTGAGTGAGTGGGTGCACATGCAGCCCCTGCTCAGCACCGGCAGCATTACTTGTGTGCTCTTTTTTTTTCTTTTAAGCCATTCTTTGGAAGCATTTCCCTTCTTTTTGCTCTTATTAGCTTCATTTATTGGTAGCTTGTAGTAATTGTATAGAAAAAGAAAATGGAGTGTAAAAATGCTAATCTGTATTTTTCTATTATTATAACTTTAGTGGCTCAAGGGAAAAAAAAGTCAAAAATACGACTGTCCAAAGGCCTACTTGATTCAAATCCATGCACCCTTATCAAGAGTTAGTATTTAATAATATGAACAAAAAAAACAAAGTTGAGCCACAAATAAAATAGGACTAGTTTATCAGATACCGACCGCAAATGTTATTTTTTGGGGTTTTTTTGAGATTTTTTTTGACATGGACCATTTTTTTTTTTTTTAATTTATTCATTTATTTATTTATTCATTCATTTATGGCTGTGTTAGGTCTTCGTTTCTGTGCGAGGGCTTTCTGTTGCTGTGGCAAGTGTGGGCCACTCTTCATCGCGGTGCGCGGGCCTCTCACTGTAGCAGCCTCTCCCGTTGCGGAGCACAGGCTCCAGACACGCAGGCTCAGCAATTGTGGCTCACGGGCGTAGTTGCTCCGCGGCATGTGGGATCTTCCCAGACCAGGGCCCGAACCCGCGTCCCCCGCACTGGCAAGCAGACTCTCCACTGCGCCACCAGGGAAGCCCTGACATGGACCATTTTTAAAGTCTTTATTGAATTTGTTACAGTATTGCTTCTGTTTTGTGTTTTGGGTTTTTGGCAGCTAGGCATGTGGGATCCCAGCTCCCCTACCAGGGATCGAACCTGCACCCCCTGCATTGGAAGGCAAAGTCCCAACCACTGGACTGCCAGGGAATTCCCACAAGTGTTATTTTTACTAAACTTTTTTTGCAAATTTTTATTCTTTACTCTAGAAGGCTTTGTAGAGCTCATCATCCTGTTGCTTGAATGTACTGGAGAATTAAGTATATTCCCTATCTAGCTTGAGGGAACAGACCCAGTTTTGGCTGATGGACCTCAAACTTTTGTTTCTCCCAGTCAGTGTCCTAGAACAGAGGGAGAGTGGGGTGGGATAATGAGTCCCCTTGCCTTTCCTGCCCTTCAGCTCCACACTCTGAGCCCCCATGCGCTGCCTCTGCTGGTGGTTGAGACTTGCGCTTAGCAAGCAGGCCCGTTCCTGCCTGCACAGGAACACAGAGATGTTTAAAGGATTCTCCAAATGTGCTCCCAGTAACCTCGCAGACCCTTGGTTTTACCTACAGCATGCCCTTCCCAGTGGCAGGCCTCTTCCTGCATGTGGCTGGATGGCTTTCCTTCTGTTCAGCTCCCTGGAAGCAGCATTAATCCTGTGCTCAGGTCATCCTCCTGGAGTTCTCCTTTTCACTCCACTGATGCAGTTTATTCCTGTTCAGATGGCAGCTCCTTTTGGGTGCCAGTCTTCAGGGAGGGGACCTTGGCTCTTAGGTCCCCTTCACCGGCTTGGTGGGGACCAGCAGTGGCATTCTTTTCCAGGTATGCTGAGTTGGTGTGCTCTGAGCTCAGGATTACACTTTTACTTCATGGGAAAACCTTTCCATAATTCTGTTTGCCTACAGAATTGTATTGGCGAACTCTGGTTATTGATGAAGTCTTGTTTCTTTAAGTGGTTTATAATTCTTCTGCTCTCATTGGACTGCTGTAGATCGGGCTTTACCTAGGACCTTAGATATGCTCTGACTCATTTAGAAAGATTTCTAATATTTAGATTTTTTTTTTTTTTTTAGAGTATGCAGGTCTATAAGGAAATATAGGAATAGAGGAACACTCAGTCATGTAATACTAATAGCAATCTTTTTTTTGTTTCTTAACAGATGCAGCAGCTTTTTTATGAGAATTATGAACAGAACAAGAAGGGGTACATTAGAGATCTCCATAACAGTAAAATTCACCGAGCCATCACACTGCACCCTAACAAAAACCCACCCTACCAGTATAGGCTCCACAGCTACATGCTCAGCCGCAAGATTGCTGAGCTTCGACACCGCACCATCCAGCTGCACCGAGAGATTGTCCTGATGAGCAAATATAGCAACACCGAGATTCATAAAGAAGACCTCCAGCTGGGAATTCCTCCTTCCTTCATGAGGTTTCAGCCCCGCCAGCGAGAGGAGATTCTGGAGTGGGAGTTTCTGACTGGGAAATATTTGTATTCGGCTGCTGACAGCCAGCCCCCTCGAAGAGGGATGGACTCCGCACAGAGGGAGGCCTTGGATGACATTGTCATGCAGGTCATGGAAATGATCAATGCCAACGCCAAGACCAGAGGGCGCATTATTGATTTTAAGGAGATACAGTATGGCTATCGCCGAGTGAATCCCATGTACGGGGCCGAGTACATTCTGGACCTGCTGCTTCTGTACAAAAAACACAAAGGAAAGAAAATGACAGTGCCTGTGCGGAGGCATGCGTATTTACAGCAGACCTTCAGCAAGATCCAGTTTGTGGAACACGAGGAGCTGGATGCAAAGGAACTGGCCAAAAAAATCAATCAAGAATCCGGATCCTTGTCCTTTCTCTCGAATTCCCTGAAGAAGCTTGTTCCCTTTCAGCTCCCTGGGTCCAAGGATGAGCACAAAGAACCCAAAGAGAAAAAGATCAATATATTGATTCCTTTGTCTGGACGTTTTGACATGTTTGTGAGATTCATGGGGAACTTTGAGAAGACGTGTCTCATTCCAAATCAGAATGTCAGGCTCGTTGTTCTGCTCTTCAATTCTGACTCCAACCCCGACAAGGCCAAGCAAGTTGAACTCATGAGAGATTACCGCATTAAGTACCCGAAAGCTGACATGCAGATTTTGCCCGTGTCTGGAGAATTTTCAAGAGCTCTGGCCCTAGAAGTGGGATCTTCCCAATTTAATAATGAATCTTTGCTCTTCTTCTGTGACGTTGACCTTGTATTTACTACAGAATTTCTTCAGCGATGTCGAGCAAATACAATTCTGGGCCAACAAATATATTTTCCAATCATCTTTAGCCAGTACGATCCTAAGATTGTTTATAGTGGTAAGGTTCCCAGTGACAATCATTTTGCCTTTACTCAAAAAACTGGCTTCTGGAGAAACTATGGGTTTGGCATTACTTGTATTTATAAGGGAGATCTCGTCCAAGTAGGTGGCTTTGATGTTTCTATCCAAGGCTGGGGGCTCGAGGATGTCGACCTTTTCAACAAGGTTGTCCAGGCAGGTTTGAAGACATTTAGGAGCCAAGAAGTAGGAGTAGTCCACGTCCACCATCCTGTCTTTTGTGATCCCAACCTTGATCCCAAACAGTACAAAATGTGCTTGGGGTCCAAAGCGTCAACATATGGGTCCACACAGCAGTTGGCTGAAATGTGGCTAGAAAAAAATGACCCAAATTACAGTAAAAGCAGCAATAATAATGGTTCAGTGAGGACAGCCTAATGTCCAGCTTTGCTGGAAAAGACATTTTTAATTACCTAATTTATTTTTCAAAATTTTTTTGTATGATCAGTTTTTGAAGTCCATACAAGGATATATTTTACACATGATTTTCTTACAAAGGACTCCTTGAAGATTGAGTTTTTTGAACAAAAATGCGATCATGTTTGCCTTTTGAACACATTTTCTTGCTGAACATTATGTAGCAGACCTGCTAAATTATGACTTGAAATGTACGTGATGAACAAAACTTTCTTTTTTTTAATATTTTTTTCAGACCTCTTTGCTATAGTCCTATGGCAGAAAACATGAACGTTCCTGCAAAGTATTATTGTAACAAAACACTGTAACTCTGGTAAATGTTTTGTTGTAACTGTTAACTTTGCACAGATTCTACCTTTTGTCTTTTTTTTACAGCAATTTTTTTAAGCCATTTTATGTTGCCGTTGTCAAATAAGGAAATGTGATAGTAGCTGTATCATCATCTTCAAGAGAGCTTTCCAAAGGTGATTGTTTCCCCCAATCTTGTCTCATTTTTGAAGGTTTTTCAAAGCAAGGGGAGCAGGGAAAGCACAGTAAAAGATAGATGGCTGTTCTTGTTGTAATTAGTGTGGCCTAATGGACCTGGCATTACATTTCAAGAGGGGTCTGGCATTTTCTCTTCTCCAGACCCTTCTTTTTAAAGGGTAAAATATTAATATTTAGAATGGCAAATAAGAATTATTGCCATAAATCTAATGTATGCAAACTAAAAGACAAAGACAAAAACAAACAAAAAAACCCAACCCTAATGAAAGCATTGGGGGGAAATGTATCTGATTTTGTTCACTTCATCCTGTCCGTGTTATGTTGATGGAGATGGGTGTCTCATTCTTTAATTACTGTTTTGTTTTATCCTTTGTATCTGAAATACCTTTAATTTATTTAATATCCATTGTTTAGAACTCTGCCATTTCCCAAGTACCTGTTAGTTATTAGTATTTATGTGTATTAGGAATGTTTAGTATATTTTATTTGCAGTAAACTGATCTCCAAAGATTTCCTTTTAAAAACTCTTTTCCCCCTCCTTAATTTTTACATTCCTTACTGTTTTACTAAATATTAAGTGTTCTTTGATAATCTTGGTGCTCATGTGTTTTGGGGACAAAAGTGAAATGAATCTGTCATTAAAGCAGAAAGTTTGTTTTAAATTCACAGAACAAACGTGCCTTAAATTTTTTTTTCATTTAGATTTCAAACAGTAATAGATTTGCCATTTTAATATACATCATTGGAGATCTGCTTATTTGTAAATAGCCTATTGCTCATTTGGAAAAATAAACCAGTGGACAGTATTTTTCTATTGTATTTTTCAGAACCATTTTGTCTCATTACTCCTGTTTTAGCTGAAGAATTGTATTACATTTGGAGAGTAAAAAACTTAAACACTGATTCATAAGGTTTTTCAAGTTATTTGAGGGGAATATTTGTGTGCAGTTCGGGAATGAAATGAAACTTTCAAGTGCCTCTTCCTCTATTTTTTCCTTAGAATGTACTTGTCATCTTTTGTTTCCTCTTAAAGAACTTGCTGAATCTTGTGTTTTATAGAACAAAGGTCTTCAAACCAGGTCCAAGCCCCATCTGGCTTCTTGGTACAAATGTACCTTCCAGGCCCCCTTAGTGCACCTGCCAGGCCAGTTAAAATCTGCATTTTAACAAGTGCCCACGTGATCCTGTGTGCACGAATGTGCTTAGGGTTTTAGGATGGATCTAGCTACAGGATAAATTGCCTACAGTTGGCATATAATCCAAGAATCAAAAAAGTAAGATCTTAATGCCAAGGTAGCGAGCTTTGTGGATGCGAATTACACTCCCAGGACAGGTATTTACCATGTAATGACAGTGAAGATCCAGTATAATGACACTGTGCTCACAGTACGAATTGCTGTCATTCATCTTAATTGCCATTTGCTTTGTGGGAGTGTTTAGTTTTTCCTTGGAAAAGAACAAAGACATTTTTATTCCTCAGTAAGGAAGAACATAATATACATCTTGATGACAAAGTCACTTAAATTGTCTCTCTTTACCGTAATAAGGAACTGTAGGACAGGGTGTGAGCAATTACTTTATTGAGCTTCAACTTCCATCAGATGTCCTGGTGACACTTTGTTAACACTGGCCATTTCCTTCCCTAATCCCACTCTTGCCCATGTCTCTTCCTTTTCCCTGACATCACTGTTAATGTTGATGGAGGTGTCGACCTCCCTTCATCAAGACTCCATCTCCAGAAATGCCGTTGGACCCCTTCACTCTGGCCCTCTCCCCTGGTAGTGCCATGCCTGGATTCTGTGCCCACTGGCCTGTGGGCTCATTCTCCACCTGGCCACTCCCTCTTCCTAAAGCATCTCTCCAAATCAGCAGCTCTGGTGCCCTCCTGCTGCCCAGAGAGTGGATTCTGTAGGACACCCTTCAGGGTACCGCTACCAGCCGAACTGGGCTCTTCGTTTGTGAGGACATCAGTCTCTCTCCTGCCTGTGCTTTCCCTCTGTCTGGAGCTCTCTCACCACTTCACTCCACTGGCCACTTGGACTCATCTTCCAGGAGCCTGTTGAAACTCCCCCATGGTCCACCCTGGTGTCATTTCAGACCCTTCCAGTGTGGATGTGACACAAGTGGACAGTCTCATTGGACTGCAGGCCTGGGTCTCTTTTCTGGGTGGTGATCCAGCATGCTGGGCCCTCGTGTCTGGAACGGCCGGCAGTGCCTCACGCTACCCCAGCCCCTCCATCAGTGCTCCGTTCCCCGCCATGCGCTCCTCCCAGCAGAATGCCCTCCGTCCTGCCTGCCCTCTGCTCCCACTGGGAACTGCATGGCCTGTGACCCGGTGGCCCCCACACTCCTGACCTAAGATGATTCCTTCTTCCCTTAAACTTGGAATGCTTTCTGGTTAGACCTCTTTGCTTCGTTTGTTACTTTAGACTTTCTCTTAGCTTTCATTACTTTACAGAAAAGTATTAAGAAAACGAGATGGCCCATAACCCCCAAGCCAGATAACTCCTGTTAATAATTAAAAATTAAGGATAATATGTGAAGGTGGTGAAGGGGGGTGGGAATCACAATGCACAAAGGTGTGAATGACCTCTCCTTCCTCCAACCATCCAGCCCCCAGGCCCTTCCTGCAAAGAACCACCAGGTTTGTGGGGTTCTGGTGTGGAAGGTGGGATGAATTGTATATAGGCTAGCATCAGTAGCATTTAAAAAATTCATTTACACAGATGAGGGGGTACGTGCTTGCTTGGGCACATGGATCTGTGCCAGCCTTTGTTGCCACAGGACAGACTTACGGACTTGTGTTCTGAGAGCAGGCCGGGTGGGCTTCCTAGGCATTGTGGTTGCATGTGTGGGAGCCCTGCCCAAGTGGAGGCTGGAGAGCCTTGTCTCGCAGGGCAGACAGCGCAGGCACCTCACTTCTTGAAGGTGGCATCACTTTCTGAACACTTACCTCTGGGCCAGCGTGAGAACACACACACAGACCCGAGCGTGTGGGACTTTGATGGTTGGAGACAGGCCACGTGTCACACAATGTAGGTCATGTGATGGTCCTCTTGGTGTGAGGGCGTTGCCATCCGTTTCAGAGTCTGAGAGCAGAAGGGCTGGGTGGTGCTGGTGAGCTCTCGGCGGGGCCCTTCCCGAGCCCAGACACAGAAGGAGCTCTGACCCTCCCAGCTGGTCTTTGTCCCACTGCCCCAAACACCATCAGTTCAGCCAGTCAGATTCTTGATCTCCACAGGCGAGTCTGTCCTCGCCTCCTTCCTGCCCAGCTCTCTGACCACACCTATTTCACAAAGCCCAGCCTCGGCCTGATACAGCTGGAGCAAAGAGGAACTTGCTGTGCAGACAGCAGACTCAGGGGCATGGCTAACACACACCTTCACCCCCTAATGCTCACACCATTTATCATGATGTGTGACCAGGCTAAGTGACAGTCACTTTTTGCCTCAATCCTTGGGCTTTGAAGGGTCACCTGGAGGTTCAGGTGTTATCTGCAGTCATCTCGGTTCACTACTCAGTGTGTCCATGGGGTAGGATATGTGCCGTGGGGTGCCAGTTGAGCCACAGTCTGCACACCACCTCCCAAGGATAGTGGTCAGGTTAAGAGAACAGTGGATTTACAGAAGCTTTTCTTGCCTTACAGAAACTTCCTGTTCTCCAGGAAGATGACACACCTTTGGGGCTGCCTACCCACTGGACGGCTTGCCGGTGGCTGAGGGGCTACGCCCTGGCCCCAGACTTCCAAGGTCTCCCCTTGTGCTTCCTTGTCATGGAAGGAAGCAGGTGCCAGCCCTCCCTGGGGGGGTTAGGCTGCATTACTGCATGTAATCTCAGCTGCAAAGGAGCTTATTGCCACAGTGACTGGGGGCCAGCGAGGGATCTGTCTGTTGAAGTGGCTGTACATGGCTGTACCTGCCTCGATGGGTCCCACTGTGCTTTCCAAGCCCTCGAAGGTTGTCCCTGTTCTGCTTGAAGGAACAGGCAGCTCACACCAAATCTGCTTAGTCTTATTTGTTATAAATACAATGAAAATGTAAATGTTACAACGCAATGGATCAAATAACAGCAACTCATTTTGTGTGACTTTCAGTAGGAAAAAACCAAAAACTCATGTTAGTGTTGCTATGCTTCAGGGTTTTGTTTGTTTTTTCTACAGGGATGTATGTGTGGAAGAGGGGATGGGTGTAAGATGTTCACAGGAAACCACAGGACCAACCAGATTTGGGGCTGGCTTGTCATCAGTGCAGTTAAACCACTTAAGGCCCTGTTGTCAGATATTTTTTTAATGCATTCAATTTACCATTCATTATATTCCAGTTATGGGGGTCTTCTTTTTTTACTATTGTAGACAAAAACAAAATTTTTTCCTTTATGAATATTCTAACTACATTTCCTTTAAAATGGTAAGAGTTATCCATTATGCCTGGCTGATTTCTAATGAGAAAATATAATAAATTGATTAACTCTTTTAATAGTGCAAATCAGGCCATATCTGGAATCTGCTTAAACAAAGCTGATGCATCTATATTGAATTTCTCTCCATTAAGCAGTCTACCACAGTTAAGTCAGTGATGTCTCTGGGCTGCCACCTCCTCTTTCCTTTTACTCATTTGCCTCAACCCATCACCCCATGTCAGGCCCCAGCCCCCCGCATGCCTAGCTCAGTACACATTCCCACTGCAGAAAAGAAAGCACTTCTAGTCAAACCTCAGAATGACCTTCAAATTTATTAATTCTGAATTAAGTTTAGGTCTTTCTTTGGGCAAACACTTCCTGTTACATAACTAAAGGAGAGATCTCATTCACGTGCTCAAAATGCAAACTAGAAATGTACTGTTTCTAAAACTGCACGTTCAAGTGATCACATTCGTGCTGTGAAGGAAACACTTTGGATTTTTAGATGAAGCATGTCTCTTCCATTGTAAATAACATTGTCATCACAATGCAAACATAGATTTATTGGGAAGTAGAGAAGGAAAAGGAATGACCTACAGTACCTTCCTCTTGCACCACCCTGTTCCCACTTTGGTAACTTCCTCTGGGGTTTTTGTAACGTCTTTATAGTTTGATGTACGCGTACATACAATTTGGCATCTTGCTCCCCCTCCCCCACTTAAAATACATTAATTCTCTAAAATTGTCTTTAAAGGCCCTCGTGTCTCTTAGAGTTGAGAATTTCCCTGCTGTTGGCCACCTTGAGTGTCCTGTTCCATCTTGGATAACAGCACAGATGAAGTCTTTTGCACGAAGCCCTCTTCATACTTTGGATCATTGGATAGATTTCCAGAAGTAGGTCATCCACTTCTAGGGGCCTTAGTGTTTGGCCGTTTCTGATCTAACGTTAAGTCATTTGGTATTTTACTCGGTCAACGGTGGCATTTTGTACCTACTAGCCATTCTAATAAAACCTTTTAAAAATAAACCTGAACAACTAAATGACCTTCAAGAAATACAGTGTCCTGGTTACATCATCCTGTGGAAATGGAAACCACAAACCCAACTCTGTTGCTGCAGAACTTGAGTCACTGCAAAGTGAGAAAAAAGGCAGAAAGATTTACTGATGACTCAAGGGTTGAGGAGAGGCAAGTTGCAGACAGATGGCTTGTTTGGGAACGAGGTACATTTCTGCACTCCCAGGTCACAGATATTTGTCCCAGGAGATCAAAGCACAGGGCGAGGTACAGAAGTGGCAGCTCAAGATAAGAGGGGCGCTTCCCAGACTTTGAGAGGCGGTGGATGTCTGGGAGGGTGTGGACATGCCCAGAGACACCAGGCTCCATGCAACCAGAAGCGAGTGCATTTTCCAGAGAGAAAAGTGTACATTTGAACACAAATGGGAATTAGTTTCAGTCTTCAGAGATGAAACCACTGACCCCTTACTTATGTTGTAGGCAGGTTTTGAGGTTTCATTATATATCTTAGATAATATCATATAAAATATATATTAATTACAATTTACTGTTACTTGGCTTCTTCGCTACCTGGGAGCTAAAGCCCATGACTAGATTTCAAAGCAGTATTTGGAGCGTGGGGCTTTGGGGCCTCTGGGAATGATCCTTTTTCAATAGGAGCAGCTGTGACGGGAAGATACAGGGCGTCTTGTGCTAGAAAAGGGCATCTAGAGACCCCTGTTGGGCCTCGATGAGCTGGAGGTCTCTGAGAGAGTCTTGGGATCAGGAGAACCATGGTTAACGGGTGCCTTCCCGACTTCTGTGCTGGAGCTGAAGGTCCAAGTCAGTCACCACGCAGTCCCTGGGTAATGAGCAGTTTGGGTTATGATTCACAGGCCTTTAAAATTAGATTTGGGCATGGGCCTTTCCTTCTACCAAATGACGTGCCTTCCAGCAAAAGCTCACCAGGCCCAGTCTCTCTGAGGCGGATTGTCAGCAGTCCCCCATGAGCCGTGTACCCGGGAGGATGTGATGCTTGTGCTGGCCAGCTCAGAGGGATAGGAAGCCCTGTCCAGCCCCAGCCAGGGGCCCGCGGTTCTGCAGGGAGTCAGGGGGCGGCCTGGCCACTGTGCCTACCCAGGGCCTGGGGCTTGGCTGCCAGGTGTCCCCCAAGCTGGGAGGACACGTGACACCACTTCACCCCCTGGGGACCTCCCGTTAGCTCAGGCCTTGCAGTGCCATTACCTTCGCCTCCCGGCTGAGGGCTTGACACTGCCCTTTACCTCAGAGTGGCTACTGCAACAGCCTGCTGCCCCCAAGTTGCTTTGGGAGATGAGTCCATCACAGAATCACGTTGTTTCACCTAAATCTTCATCCCTTCTTCACCCACAGACGTGCACAGTCAGTGGGGTTCCACTTGCCCTAATTCCTTGCTTGGCGTGTTTTCCTTTCTTCGGCTTGCATAGCAGTCAGTCCCAAGTTAGAAGGAAAATATCCACAAACAACAAGATTGGAGAGAAAATGTGACACGAGAGGATCTTCATAGGTTTGGTACTAAAATGCTGCAGATTCTTTTAAAGTGAATTGTCCATGAGGATGTAGCGTTGTCAACTCTGAAGACAGTTGCTGTGCAAATTGAATCCACTTTCAGATTGTGACACCAGAAGCACCATTCCTACTTGGGACAGGAAACCGCTCTGTTGAGTTCTGAATGGTGATCAGATATCCGATCCTGCTGGTCCAGGAGTGCTGCCTGGCTCCTCCATGTCCTCCAGACACAAGCCGTGTGCCAGCTGGAATGCTTCCTGCGCGCACTCAGCAGAAAGACCCTGTGTGAGATTTGCCGCTGGAATACAACTCCAGGAGAATTCACTACGCTGGACATCCTGAAACCGCAGGGCCGGGAGGCTGGGCACAGAATGGGGGAGAGTGACCTAGCTCAGTGATAGGTATTTCCCTATAACCCATTCGCTACACCAATCTGTGGGGAGATAAACCCAGGAGAGGTCGGGGTGAAGGACAGTGACTGAAAATACAAAGATCTGAGTTAGCTGTGAGGTGTTTGGTTTGTCACTGTGGAGGGAGAAGGGGCCTTAAGTACCAGGCAGACCTGGGTTGTGTCAGTGGTGAGCTGGCTAGTACCAGTTAGTACTGGCTAGTACCCACTCACGATGGCTTGTGCACAGCCCTTCCAAACTCCATGTTCAGTGACATCACGCTGGTGGCCTGAAATTGGCCGAGGTGGGAGGAATATTTACACCACAGGAAATGGCAAATGCTTCAAATCAGGCTTTTTTTGGGGGGTGGGGATTGGATTTACCAGCACAGCTCTGGTTTGCACTAGTTTGGATCAACTCCACAGACGATGGGACAGGCCCTGTGCCAGTCCAGCTGTGTGACCTCGGATGAGTTACCTGCAGCAGAGCTCGACTTCCTCCCCTGAAGTGGGCACAGTTATGATTACCTCCCAAGACTGATGAGAGAATTCATAGGACCTGGTGTGCCTCCTGTCACTGTTTCAGTTAATGTGTCACCCCCACACCACCTCCCCACCTAGACATCTCAGTTGCTCAAGACTCCTTCTAGACTCATATCCAGTGAGTCATCAAATCTCTCAAACCCCTCCTGGATGCAGTCACCAGGATGGCCCCTCCTCCCACCCCAATGTCTCCCCACAAATCTGATGTACAGGAAATACCCTGCCCATTTCCTGCTCCTGCAGGTCAGCCTCTTCTGGGTCTTCACACTCTTCTTCCTAAAGAAGCAAACCTTATCTGGACTCTTCTGCTTGGACAGGACACCGTTCAAGCCCAGAAGTCGTGGCCTGACTGCCCTAAGGCTCTGCTTGGCCCCACCTCCACCTGCCTTTTCCAGACTCTGAACTCTAACCCCTGCCCCCATCACCACACCTCCCCACTAAGAGACAGGAAATCTCTCTTAAAACTCCAAGCTTTGGTCCACATAGCATCCTGGCCCTGGAATGCCCACCTCCTCTCTCCCTGAGCAAACATGCAGATTCTATGGCATATTACCCCTTCACTCTGGCCTTCCTGGGCACTTAGATGGAGTTTTGTCAAGCCTCCTCACCCCAACCAGGCCCCTTTCCCCTCGCCCTTGTAAGTTTCAGCTCCTCACTGGAGGTTTCTTGCCTTCATTTGCTGGGTCCCTGGCCACTACACCAGACTGGCCCTGACTAAGGCTCACTCACCTTTGTCACCCACCAGAGGCCTGGCAGGTCATGGTGTGCAGCCAATGTTAGTTTCTCTTTACTTCTATTCTAGGGTCTTGGTGGGTTATTTGCCAAGGGAAAATAACAACTAAGATAAAATATTTCTATACAGACAGACTGGGACATCCAGTTTTAAGTTGAAAATAATCAAATAGTTTTCTGTGTAAGAACAAGAATCTTACTTCAGAGACATGAAATGCTTTCTCTCTAGAATCATGAAACTAACATTTATGGAATAGTTACTAAGTGCCAGGCACTTTATATGTTACTTCATTTACTTAATCCCTGTGGGATCAGTATGCTTGACCTCAGTTTACAGGGGAGGAATGGAAGCTCAGAGAGCTTAGGTGACATGGTTAAAGTCACAGAGCTAATAAATGGCAAATCCAAAATTCACACCAGATCAGCCTTTTTCCAAAATTCATGTTGGGGCGGGGTGGGGGGAAAACGGTACATCTACTTGTCAGGGAGATTTAGGTGCTCAATTTTAAAACGCTCACAGATTACCAGAAAATGGGAGCCCACTGAACGGGATGTTTTCATAACCAGAGGAGAATGGCAGAACTCATAAATACCATCATTTAAAAATTTTCTGCCTTTTTAAAAGGCGGAATAATTTTTTAAGATTCCAAAACATGCAATTCAATATAGATGCAGTAAAAACTTTTTTAAAAAAACACACAGCATTGAGAAGAGTTTTAGTTCCTGTAACAGTGGAGTATCCTGTATCAGACTAACCCTCCCACAGATAGCAACAATTAACTTTAATGGACAAAGTAGCAAAAAAAAACCACCAAAAGAAAAAAATTATTTGAAACACTGGAGAGTGACCAAAATCAGGCAGATGCTGGGGGAGATTTGACCCTTGAAAAAGAGAACTGCATATTATTATAATCATGCATATTAGTTACCTAGCTCTTTCCTGGAGGCCACTCTCCAGGCCACAGACCACTGGGGGATTAGGACTACGAAAGTTCCATTATTGTTGGCTTGAGGCATCTGAGGATGGAATTTAGAGCTGAGCTGGAAATGAAAAAGGGAAATCCTAGGAAGCAGGGAGACATGGAGGGGGGGAACTTCAAAATCTGCATATCAACTCCCTTCCTACTTCAGTTACTCCTGAACTGTGGTTGCATGGGGGAGACTCATAGGAACATAGTGGAAAGAAATAACTGAAAAAGCTAGTCCAAAATTTCAGCTGCTTCCCATTGCAGGGAAGTCAGAGTTTGGAGTTTAGAATACTACTAGGTTAGAGGAGCTTCCCAAACACCTTGGGATGTCCATTGAAACTCCAAATGGGCTACATATTAGGAGAAAAGACTATGTCTCAGATTTATCCTAAAACCAATGGCAAAATCCAAACAGACTTCCTCTAATAAGTGTGAAAAACAAGACTCCATAAAATCGAGATGATCAGCCAGGAATTTAACGGTCAGAAATTTCACAAAAATCAACACCTTTCAGAGGAAGATAACAGAATCCAGAATTTGTAAAACAGATATCCAGAATTTCCTCCTCAGCCAAGCCTTTCTTAGTGCTTTGAGCAGAGTTTTACTCCTGGCTCCCTGTTCTGATCCTGGACCCTCTTTGCACTATGCCCTGTTAAATTCTAGCACTTACATGGGGGCTTCTTGTCAAGATCTGTGATTGGCTGCCACACCAGACTAGTAATTTTTGATTAGTAGACATGTGAAGATACAGGGAAATTGACTTATAGTCAAGAGAAAATTCAGGCAATAGAAACAGATCTTGAGATGAGTCAGGAGTTCAAATTTTCAGGCAAGGTATTTGAAATAGCTATTATAAAATAGCCAAGAAGTGACAATCTGGGGAATCTTTAAGAGAAATAGAAAATAATAAAGAGGACTTCATTTGTATTCTGAAAAATACAATATCTGAAATGAAAAATTCACTAGATGGACTTAATGGCATATTGAAAAGTTCAAAAAGTCTTTTTTTTTTGCTTAAAGATGAAAGAAATTAGCAAAACCCTGCAAAGATTGATCAAGGGGAATAAAAGACAAAACACAAATTACGAATATCAGAATTAAAAAAGAGGATATCACTACAGATCTTGAAGCTATTAAAAGAGTAATAAGATAACTTTATGCCAATGACTTCAATAACAAAGATGAAATGGGCACATTTAAAAACACGACTTAACAAAGTTGATGCAAGGTGAAACAGATAATCTGAATAGCCCTACATATAATAAAAAATTAAATTTGTAAAGAAAAACCTGGCCAGAGAAAAAAACTCCAGACCCAGATGGCTTCACTGGTTAATTATATCAATATTTAATGAAGAAATGATATCAATTTCATAGAAACTCTGTTATGAAATGGAGGAGGAGGGAACACATCTCAATTTCATTTTTAAGGCCAGCATAACCCCAGTACAAAACCTGACAAAGATATCACAGGAAAAGACCAATATCTCTTATCAACACAAAGATCCTTTACAAAATATTTATTAGCAAACTGAGTCAAGCAACGTGTGGTGGTTGTGTAGGGAATGTAGGGCTGTTATAGCGTTCAAAGATCAGTCACTAGAATTGATCATATTATAGAATAAAGTAGAAAACCATATAATCATCTCATATATGCCGAAAAAGTACTTGATAAAATTCAACACTTATCCATGATATCAATTCAGCAAACTAGGAATAGAGGGAACTTCTTCAGTCTGATAAAGGCCATTTACAGAATAACCTGAGTGCTGGCATTATGCTTAATGATGAAGTATTGAGCACTTTACCCCACCCTTGGAAACAAGGATTCACTGTTTCATTCAGCATTGGTATGCAGAGGGGAGTGTCTGCTGAGGTGTCCTGGATGTAGGACTCTGTCCACGGGCCCCACAGGTTACGTTCATCTCCTCCTACTCCATCGCAAAACCCCTCTACAGGGGCACCCTTTCTCAGTTTCAGTAGTGTCCCTTGACATTCAGGAAACATTTGTCACCTTCTGGGTCTCTTCTGCTTTGCTGCTCCAACACTGCCAGGCACAAGGGTAGATCTGGGGTTTTGTTAATATCCCCAATCCTACTCAGGTTGGGAGCACCTGTTCCTTCTGCTTTTAGATTTCCAATAACCCGAGGCATCAAGAGAGATGACCCAGAGACAGAAAACCTGCCCCAAGTCCTCTCTGCCCCTTGCTTCTCCTCCTCTTCATCCAAGGGATCTTTATCTCATCTTATGTAAGATACTAGCTCTGACTTATCTGTATCTTTTTGAAATTCAAAAGTCAAGAACTTGCCTATTTATTATCTGTGTTCTGCTACAACAATCATCCTTGAGGAAATGGAAATAAGAAATAGGCCAGCTGGGTGAATGAGGGGACAACATGGAAGTTGTGGGGTGGAAGAAACATTTGTTTTCAAAAGATGATTCTGCCACACAGTTCTGTAATAAGGGACTCTTAAATAAAGACTGGAGCAGGCAGAGAAACAGACCCATGGGACAGACTAGAGAGTTCAAAAACAGGTCTGTGCATACGTGGATACCAAATGTTACAGATCTGTGGGAGAGGATTGACTTTTCAATAATGGTGCTGGGACAAGTGGGGAGAATTAGATCACTACCTTATACCAATAAATAAATAAATAAACAGGCGGATTAAAGACCTGAATGTTAAAGACAAGGCAATACAACTTTCAGAAAGGAACATAATAGAATACCTTCTTGATCTTGGGGTTAGGAAGGGTTTCTTTTTTTTCTTTTCTTTTTTTAAAAATAGAATTATATTACCTTTCTTTTTTATTTATTATTATTTTTTTAACTTTAATTTTAATTTTTGGCTGCGTTGGGTCTTCGTTGCTGCGCGTGGGCTTTCTCTAGTTGTGGCAAGTGGGGGCTACACTTCATTGTGGTGTGCTGGCTTCTCATTGCGGTGGCTTCTCTTTGTTGCAGAGAGTGGGTTCTAGGTGCCCGGGCTTCAGTAGTTGCAGCATGTGGGCTTCAGTAGTTGTGGTGCGTGGGCTCTAGAGCACAGGCTCAGTAATTGTGGCACACGGGCTTAGTTGTTCTGCGGCATGTGGGATCTTCCCAGACCAGGGCCCGAACCCGTGTCCCCTGCATTGGTAGGCGGATTCTTAACCATTGCATCACCAAGGAAGTCCAGGAAGGGTTTCTTAAATTAAACACCAAAAGTGTACTAACTATAAAGGCAAAGAGTAATAAATTCATGCACATCAAAATGTATAAAGGGAACAAAAAGACAAGCAATAGATCAGGAGAAAATATTTGCAGCACATACATCTGACAAAGGACTTATATTTAGAATATATAAAGCATTCCTATAAGCCAATAAGAACAAGAGAGATGGCCCATAGGAAAAGACTTTCTGTCTTGGCAAAAGGCAAAAGATCTCAACAAGAATTCCACAATGATGGAAATCAAAATGGCCAATCGACATGAAAGGATACTCAATTTTATTAGTCATCAGGAGCATGAAAATTAAAACCACAATGAAATATGCTCACATACCACTTGACTAGTAAAAATGTTAAAGTCTGATGGTCCCTAGTGTTGCTGAGGTTGTAGAGAAATGAGAACTCATCCACTGTTGATGGAAATGTGTACTGGTGTAGACACGTTGGAAACAAGTTCGTCATTACCTAATCAGGTTGATGCCACATACAGTTTGTCTTAGGAGCAATTCCACTCATGAGTGTTTACCCAGCAGAAATGCATGGCATGAACACTAGGATTCGTATAAAAGTATGTTCCTAATAGCATTGTTCATGATAAAACATTGGAAACAACCCAAAGGTCCACAAACAACATAAGTGGATGAATAAATAAAGGTAAGCATATATTTATACAAGAAATACTATATAACAATGAAAAATAACAAATTATTGTTACATGCAACAATAGATGAATCTACAGACAAAAAAAGAAGCCAGCAGAAGACATTGTAAATTTCCATTAAAAAACAGCCAAACTAAACAATGTTGTCTAGAGATGAATCCAAAAACAGTAAAACTACTACTAAGAAAGCAGGGAAAAAATTATCATAAAGTCAGGATAGTGGTAGGGGAAGGGTTTCTGGGGTACAGTAAATGTTCTGTTTCCTTACCTGAGTGTTCATGTTATAATTACTATTTAAACTGTATATGTTAATGGCCTCTTTTATATTTAGTAGTTATCTCACAAGAGAAGTGAGTTAAAACAAAAAATGGCCCTATATTTCCATTAAAATTCATCTTCCTGATGACAACTGTGCAACATGGGAAATTGTCCACATATTAATAAGAATAAAAAGCAAGTTACATCACTGAGGAAGGAGGAATACAGTGATAAAATCTGGTGTTTAAAATTATTATTCCCTTTGACTCTGAGAAGGCATGTTCACTTTCAGATGACTTAGGAGATAGAAGAATGTGAAAAGAGGAAGGCCCCATGATATTCACTAGGTCCTTCGATCTGATAAAAATCTGAGATTATTATCTTTGTGACTTTTAGTTAATTTCTTCTCTATGCCAGGTATGGTCCTGAAAATCTTAAGAGGCCCCCTCTCTAGTAGTGTGAAATTAGAGATAAGAAGTCATCCTCCACCCTCCCCATTCTGTGGTATTTAAGAGTTTTATTGGACTCAGTTTTTAAAATTGTTTTTATTGTTTTGTTCATTGCATGGAGAATAAATAATTATAGTTCACTTAATCAGCTTCCTGGAGGAGATGGCCCTCACTGGCTGTTTAGAGACCGGGTTTTTTTGTTTTTGTTTTTTTAAATTAAAATGTAAGATATTATGTGAATTGTATGATATTTAACTTTATCCATGTTTCATTTTTGGCCCCATCTAATGAGTTAATGTCTTCTGTATTAAAAACATTTTTATGCAATAGCTAAAATTTAAAAAAAAAGAAAAAGAAAAAGCAAGTTACAAAACTGTATGCACATTATATGCCCAGGTTAGAGGGGAACAGACATATTCACAGTGAAAAGATTGAATGGAAAAACTTCAAAAATGTTAAAAGTGATTCTTTTGTATACTCTTAAGTAATTCCAGAGTTTTAACAAATAGATGTTAATTTTCTAGTTTTAATTAGGACATCAATAAATGTTATAAAATTCTCTGCAGAAAAGTCTGGAATAAGAAGACTTATCAAATAATTTCTGTCTATCAGGATCCATTGTGGGAAATGGGAGCCTCTCAAGGCATTTCCAGGAAAGGCATTTAATAGAGGGGAATAGGTGCCTGCTGTGCTGTTGGAAGGCTAGGGGAGCCAGAGGCTGATTTGTGGGAGGGTACACCATGTGGCTTTGATTCAGAGGTCATTGCTGCCCCAGCTGCCACTGCCATACACACCTCTCACACCTGTGAAACATCTTGAGATGCTGTGATATGTTGACGTGCGCCACAGACAGCCACAGCCCCACACCAGCAGGAGGAGCAGCCACAGGCGGGCTTCTCCCTCAATCCCACTTTCCAAATTACATATGAATGTCTCTCACTGGTGAAACTAATTCATGTGCAGAACCCAGGTGTACAAAATCGGGTGAATGGAGTTAAGAACATTGTGGCCCCAGCACGCCACCCATGGGGATTACTCTGGAGGGGGATTGGAAGGGAGGTGCCTGTGAGAGTCAGCTTTCCCTTTGTACTTTACACCTTTCTGTATTTAATGCTAGGGCTGCTGTAGCAAAATACTATAGGCTGGGTGGTTTAAACAACAGAAATATATTGTTTCACAACTCTGGAGGCAAGACCAAGGCATCAGAAGGGTCAGTTCCTTCTGAGGGCTAGGCGGGAAAGATCTGTTCCAGGCCTCTCTCCTTGGTTTGTAGGTAGCTTTCTCCCTGTGTCTTCATGTGGTCTTCCCTCTGTGTATGTATCTCTGTGTCCAAATTTCCCCTTTTGTAAGGACATTGGTCATACTGGATTAGCGGCCATGGTCATACTGGATTAGCGGCCACCCTACTCCAGTATGAGCTTATCCTAACTTAAACCTGCAGTGACCCA
This sequence comes from Balaenoptera physalus, assembly GCF_965194825.1. Taxonomy (NCBI): domain Eukaryota; kingdom Metazoa; phylum Chordata; class Mammalia; order Artiodactyla; family Balaenopteridae; genus Balaenoptera; species Balaenoptera physalus. Next base: position 128,496,487 of record NC_138883.1, read on the forward strand.
TTTCCAAATATGGTCACTTTCTGAGGTACTGGGCGTGAGGACTCCCATCAAATGAATTTTAGGGGAGGGGATATCATTCAACCCATACATTACTGTTTAAGTTTTCACACACAAAAAATATGTATAATTGGTGGTGGTGGGGGCGGTATGGGGTGGAAGGAAATCTGAGATTCTCTGCAAGATAAATCATAACAACTTTGACAATGTGCTGTGCTGGGAAAGGCCTTCCGGAGGCTGTGACCCAGGGGAGCACGTCTGAGGCCAAAAATCAGCACCAAGTGCAGGGACAGTGACCTTCTGAAAATATTCTTCCAAGTGATCACTTTGTTAGCAGCAGAATCTAAGAACTAACATAAAAAACCCACTTGCCCCTTGCACTACCAAGGGGTCTTCTTTTGTGGGACAGAGGAAGACCCTCACCTTGTCCCCCTCCTGCTTGACCTTTCTCTGGTGAAATCCCATGGCCACTTGGCTGGACTGCCCTTGGAGGGGAAGGAAGGAACCAATGCCTGGGGCTCGGGGTTCCCACACCTCTCTGTTATTCTGGGTAGAGCTGGGTTTGAGCCTTGAAAAGCCCTGGGAGAGCAGAAAGAGGCACTGTGAGCAGTGCATTGCTGATCTTGCCTGGCAAAGACCTCATCTCAGCCATCCTCCTCCAGCTGCTGCGGTGTCTCCAAACAAGAAGGGCCTCTCTGCTCCAGTGGCAGCAGAAATGGCCAGTGCGAGGTTGGCCTCAGGACTATCTCCACGCCAGGATTGTCCCCTTGAACGATAAGCGGTCGTCTGTGGCCAAAGCGTCAAGTCGAAGCTGAGCCTCTGGGCTCCCAGCAAGGGTTTCACATTTCTCTCCTGGCAGGTGTTGGCCAGGACAGCACAGACGCCTTTGTCCCTGCTGGTCGCTCCGGAGCTTGGATTCTGTCCCTGGCAAGGCCCCAGAGATGCTGGCTGGTTTCTTCCAGTGGAAGAAGCTGCTCTTTCTGTGTCTGCCGACGGTCCCATTGCAAGCCACCTCGGTCAGGCGGCTCTGGGAGAGGGAGCTGCAGGGAGTGGAAGTTACCCTTCCTTTGAGAGGGGCTACTGGCCAGGCTGGAAATGGCCATGTGGTCAGTGTTTTCTGTTCAGTATGTTCAGTACTTTGGAGATCATTCACCCTGTTCTGGAGATTATTCATCTTGTCTCCTCACGGCTTTGCTCCTCTCCCTCCCTTCCTACTTCCCCCCTTATCCATAAGTGCAGGATGGCTCTGGAACTTCTTTCTGCACACTGGGACCTAACCTTCCACTTGCATTCTGCACAACCCTGCTCTGAAATCTTTCATGGCTCCTTATCACCTAGATTGGTGCTCCTCAAACTGTGGTGTGCCTCAGATGTGCCTGTAGCTCACAAAAGATCAGTGCTTCCCGGGTCCCATCACAGCTCCAGCAATCAGATCATCTGTGGTGGTGCCCAAAGACCAGAGTCTTTAACTCACTACACAAGATTTTTTTTACTTGTATAATTTTAAAAATATATTGTAGTAAAATACATATAACATAAAATTTACCATTTTAACCATTTTTAAGTATACAGTTCAGTGGCACTAAGTACTATTATGGACTGAATTTTTGTGTCCCCCCACCCAAGTCCATATGTTGAAGCCCCAATCTCTATTTTGATGATATATAGAGGTGGGTCTTTGAGAGGTGATCAGGTTTAGATAAGGTCATAAGGGTGGGGATCTCATGATGGAATTTGTGCCCTTATAAGAAGAGGAAGAGAGATCCCTCTCTCCATGAGCACCCTCTGAGTAAAGGATATATGAGTGCACAGCAAGGAAGAGGGCTCTCATTAGAACCTGACCAGGCTGACACCATGATCTTGGGCTTCCAGCCTCCAGAACTGTGAGAAAATAAATGTCTGTTGTTTAAGCCACCAAGCCTGTGGTATTCTGTTATAGTAGCCTGAGCCAACTAAGACAGGTACACTCACATTGTTTTGCAGCCATCACCACCATCCATCCACAGAGCTCTTTGTCTTCCCAAACTCAAACTCTGCATCCATTAAACACTAACTCCCCATTCCCCCTTCCCCAGCCCCTGGAAACCCCCATTCTACTTTCTGTCTCTCTGAACTTGACTATTCTAGGTATGTCATGTAAGGGCAATCATATACTATTTGTCCTGTTGTGTCTGGCTTATTTCACTCAACATAATGTCCTCAAGATTCATCCGTGTTGTAGCATGTGTCAGAATCTCTTTCCTTTTTAATGGAATAATATTCCATTGTACATATATAGGCCACATTTTGTTTATCCATTCATCTGTCAATGGACACTTGGGTTGTTTCTACATTTTGGCTATTGTGAATCATGCTACTATGAACTTACAGAGATCTCTTTGAGACCTTGTCTGCAATTCTTTTGGGTATAACCCAGAAATGGAATGGCTGGATCATTTGGTAATTCTATTTTTAATTTTTTCAGCAGCTGCCATATTGTTTTCCACAGTGACTGTGCCATTTTACATTCCTACCAACAGTGCACAAGGGTTCCAGTTTCTCCATATCCTCACCAACAATTGTTATTTTCTGTGTTTTTTTTCCAGTAGTAGCCATCCTAATGGGTGTGAGGTGACTGTGGTTTTGATTTGTATTTCTCTAATGAGTGATGCTGAACAACTTTTCATGTGCTTATTGGCCATTCATATAACTTCTTCGAATGTCTGTTCAAGTCCTTTGCTCATTTTTAAATTGGGCTGTTTTTTTGCTGAGTTGTATCCACAGGTAGTTTTGATAGACGGCAAAATGGATTGAGAAGATGAGCCCTTCATGGGGTGTCAAGGGCCCTCTGTGAGGGGGTCCTGACCCACCTTCCATCTCATTTTCTGCTTCTCCCACAATGATTTTTTCTAGCTCTATGTTCCCATGTTCTGGCCTTTATTTATACCCTTCCAACAACGTACACAGCTGTAGCAGAAAGGCTTTTTCTTATCTACACAAGGACCACCCTCCTCCATCTTCTATCAAAATAGTTCTGGTGGACTATGTCCCCACCCTGTCTTGGACACATTGATTGCACATGACCCAGGCCTGCCCAATCCTAGTGCTCCCATCACCATGGTATCAGGGATTGGCTCAGGGGTGGACATGCGATCCAAGCCAATCTATGTGGCTATTAGAGAATGTCTCTTTCTGGTTGGCTTGCCAAGCTGGGATGATATAAGCCTGGGCTACTGGCTTCTTCCTTGACAGCATAGCCCATCTGCAGGGAGAAAGAAAAGGTCAACACACAAATGTAAAATGAGTCAAGACAAGGAAAGTGAAGAGAGAATGATATTATTGTTTGAGTCCCTGGATCCATCCATATCTAAAAGTAGATCCCCCCCCTGGATATTTCAGGTACATAAGCCAATAGATTCCCTTTTGCCTAAGCTGGCCTGAATTCAGTTTCTGTCACTGGTAACGGAAGAAGTTCTGACTAATGTAACCCCCACCTCCCCACTTCCCAGTTCTTTTATCTGTCCCTCCATGCATCCATCTACCCACTCTTCTGCCTTTTATGCCTGGCCGAAGGGCTGTTCCCTCTAGGGATCTCCGGTAGTCAGTGAGTGGGGAGACAGCTTTCCAAGTGTTCTGCTTTCCAACCCTCTGCCTGCCCTGTCCCTTAAGACCTTCTCATTATACAATCACTGTCTGTAACTTGTGTAACAGGGTGAGTCTTTATGAGAAAAATAATCCTGTGGTGGCTGGTGTGGGCTTGCGAGGGAAACATCCAGCATCCCCACCTCCCCCACCCACACCTTGGGGCAGCCTTGGGCAGAAGTTCAGCCCCAGCCTAGGAACAGAGGAACACAGGGTCTGCAGGGACTTAGGGAGGGAGGGTGTGAAAGGTGAGTAATTGCTGAAAACATGACCATGTGTCTCCTTGTTGTGGGTTTTGAGTGTGTGGCTTTTTCTTTTTGCAGCTGTGTTCTCCCTGGAGGGTTTCCCACCCACCAGACCAGGAAGGGGAAACTGCCCCCAGGTGTTGGAAATGGCTGGGCCATCCCCACAGGGAGCCTCTGGTCTTATGGTTCAGTCCTGGGGCCCAGAGCTGGACCTTGGAGGGACTGGGGTAGAGGCTGGTGCCTGGTGCTGGGCTTGCACCTCTGGAATGTGTTCTGGGGCGACTTGCTCAAAGACAACTTTTTGTTTGTTTGTTTAGAAATTTTTATTTGAAAAATAAAGAAATGTTTCTTGAACCCAGGTATTGTGGAGCAAGTTCTGTGCTATACATTATCATGTCCATGGATCACGTGTGCCTTGCATTAATTTTGCTAGTGCTGTTTGGAAGGATTGTTTTATGCTCACACCAAGTTCATTTCCCCAGTTGTACTCTTAGAGTCCTGCTTCTGCTGTGTGAGTTGCTCACAGCTGGTGAGAAATACTCAAAAGTGGTGAAGCCGGACTTCCCTGGTGGCACAGTGGTTAAGAATCCACCTGCCAGGGCAGGGGACACGGGTTTGAGCCCTGGTCTGGGAAGATCCTACATGCCGCCGAGCAACTAAGCCCGGCACCACAACTACTGAGCCTGAGCTCTAGAGCCCACGAGCCACAACTACTGAGCCCGCTGCTGCAACTACTGAAGCCCGTGAGCCTAGAGCCCGTGCTCCACTACAAGAGAAGCCACTGCAGTGAGAAGCCCACGCACCGCAACAAAGAGTAGCCCCCACTCGCTGCTACTAGAGAAAGCCTGTGCGCAGCAATGAAAACCCAATGCAGCCATAAATAAATAAATAAATTTATATTAAAAAAAAGTGTATTTATTAAGTATGTTTTCGGTTAGAAGCTTTAAATTGTGAGTGGTTTTACTTCATGACTGCCCACATTAACTGTCTTTTTCAATTAACCCACTCACAGCCAGTAGGAGGGTTTCGGCCGTAGATCTGTGCAAATTGAAGAGAGGTCATATGTCCACCACTGTCTTTCTTAGGAAGATTCCTGAGACATTCTGTGGTTCAGCTCCTATCCCCTTGTTAGGGGCAGGGTCTTTTCCTTAGGCCCAGGCCCCTAAGGGTCCAGGACTGTTGGGCAGCAGGCCCAGGTCACAGGAGAGTGCCCTGTCCACCTCCATCCTCTCCCCCAATGATTCTAGCTGACCTTCGCCTCTCCCTTCTCCTGGTCTCAGAGTCCCTGCTTTCCTGGCCCCACAGGCCCATAATCTGAATCTGCTCTTGCACCTTCTTTGAGACTTCGTTGTGAACTGAGAGGGGAAAACGGCCCTCCAGGTCCCAGTAAGTATTAGAGGGGAGGAGAGTTCACAGAACACTTAGATGAGACCTCTGCATTTGGGCAAATGGATAAACAAATGTGGTCTATCCATACAATGTAATATTATTCAGCCTTAAAAAGGAAGGATATTCTGACACATGGTACAACAGGGATGAACATTGAGGACATTATGCTGAGTGAAATAAGCCAGTCACAAAAAGGACAAATCTTGTATGATCCCACTTACATGAGTGGAGTCAAATTCATAGAGACAGAAATTAGAATGGTGGTTGCCAGGGGCTGGGGGAGGGGAGAAAGGGGAGTTATTGTTTAATAGGTATAGAGTTTCACTTTAGGAAGATGGAAAAGTTCTGGAGATGAAAGGTGGTAATGGTTGTACAATAATGTGAATGTACTTACTCCACTGAACTGTGCACTTGAAAATGATGATAAATTTTGTGTATGTATAGTTTCATACACACACACACACACACACACACACACACACACACACACACACACACACACACACACACACTTTGAGCTCGGCCCTGCTCCTCAGTGCTTCATCTCACCAGGAAGCCCCCAGATTATTTCTGGTGAGTGGGACTATGGACATCTTAATGTTCTTCCTTGAGCCTTAATATGTTTTCCCAATTCCCTACAAAGAACACTTATTACTTTCATGATTGGAGGGGGAGAGAAGGGCACTTTAAGAATTTAAAAGAAGATAAAAAGTGAGGGAATATGGAGTTATTTGCCCAGAGTCCTCCTCCTCCCACCGAGGGCCTGGGTGGTTGGAGGTGAGGGGCAGTTGTGCTCCCAGGAACAGGGAAGGCCCTCACTGACCATCTAGTCCTGACCCCGAGAGGTTTGCCAACGCTTCCTGCAGAGCTAAGTAAGCTCAGGTGCCTGCTGGAGGTGCCACCAGGAGGGTGGGGCCTCTTCATCCAGAAAAGAGAGAGGGAACAGCCTTGGTGATGGGACAGTCAGTGTTCAGCCCTGACAATGGCCTCAATTTAACAATTGGTAAAGAGATAATTAATGGATGTTACACATTTTAGAGCACCAACTCTGGTTTAGTCACTGAGGAAGGCTTTATATACATTATTTTTTTAATCTTCATAGTAATCCTGTAGGTTAAGGATCTCTATTTTAAATACGTTTCCCTGTAAAATATATCCTACAAATAAAGAAGCATGTAATGTATATTTGTACACTTATTTTGCTTTTTAATAAGAAATTAATTGCCTTAGTTAGGGTGACTGCTGTAACAAATAAACCCTCAAATGCCTAATGACTAAAACCCATGGAAGTTTCTTTCTACTCACCAGAGCAGGGCAAAAGAGGCAGGGAGAGGAGGGTGGGCAGCTGTTCTCCACATGGTCACTCAGGGATCCAGGCTGCCAGGGGCTGCTCTAGCTTCAGCTCAGGGTTTCTGAGGTTGCCCTTGACATTGACACCCAGCTAGCTGGAAGGAAAATGATCTCACATGGCAGTTTTACAGGCCAGACCTGAAAGTCATGACTTAACTTCCACTTAAATTCCACTTCCTAGAACTCACTCTCACGGCCAAACCTAATGGTGGGAGAGACTGAGAAATGTAGTCTAGCTTTGTTCTCAGGAAAAAGAAGAAATGAATTTGGATTAGGGTGACACAGGTAACTTCTTGGTCAAACCAGGGCCTTACCAACAGGGAAAGCTGTGATTAAATTATGCCAGAACAGCAGGCACAAACTAAGATGGGAACAGATGGTCACCTGGTTTTTGTGAGCAAGAGCAGGCGAAGACAAACAAACAAAAATATTTTCTTATTTTTTTTTCATTTTCTACACAAAAGGAAGGCATGCCCACAGCTTGTTCTATACCTTGGCTTTATTTCTCCCACTTAGCAATATATCACAGTGATCTGGTTATACAGACAGCCTGCTTTAGGTGTTTTTTTGCACAGTGACACTTGGTGAACCTTAATCTATTGAACCAGTCCCTACTGATGGACACGAATTGTTTCAATCTTTTGCTGTTACAAACAACAGTGCAATGAATCATATTGTACAAATGTCATTTTAGGTACATCTTAAGTAGATAGCAGTAGTAAAATGAAGTCTTAGGCTCTTAGTGTAACCGAGCAGGACCCTATGGGGCCTTCCCAGAACAGAACCCCCCCAACAGTGTCCTCCACCTGCCTTTTGTCTGTAGAAAAACTTTAGTCAAAGAATAAATTTAATCAGAGTAGTGAGAAAATACAAAAGAAATGAAAACAGTCAAGCAAGACAAAATAATAATATTTGATAGTTTAGCCATTAAACAAAGTCAAGGAACTTTAGTTCCTCCTCAAGGGCTATAGAGAATATTCTGAGCCAGGTCCTTTGAGCTGTTTTGCGGATACTGAAACCGCCACCTGGTGGAAGAAGTTAACTGTATGCTGCCCACAAGCACGTAGACTCCAGACTGGTTGGAACCAGAAGGTTGATGATGTTGACTCCCAATTACCTCACCACTAACCAATCAGGAGAATGTCCACGAGCTGATCACACACCCCATAATCCCCTTCCCTCAGCCTGTCTTTAGAAACCTTTCCCTGAAAGCCTTTGGAGGGTTCAGGTCTTTTGAGCACTAGCTGCCTGTGCTCCTTGCTTGGCGCCTGCAATAAACACTGTGCTTTTCCTTTGCTACAACCAGGTGTCAGTAGATTATCTTTACCACACACAGGTGAGCAGACCTGAGCTTGGTTCGGTAACGTTAGCACCTTTGTATGTGTGCGTCTCAAATTAACGTATTTGATAGTTTTCCTTATTTTTGTACTTTCTAGAAATAAGATCAAAGATATTCTTTTTAAATTCTGTGACTCTCCCAAGTTTTGCTCAAAACATGATTTTGAGATTTATGTGGTTAATAAATGAATAGACCATATTTAAATAGTAAGTAGTCTACTTTTGAGGGTTATTTGCACTGTTGCCAGGGTTCTGTGTTTTGGAGGATGGGGTGTGACTATTGCCTGGCCCCTAGACTGCCTGTGCACGAGTTTCCTCGCTGACTTACACCTAACAAACAGTGGCTTTGCTCTGTTATAGGGCAGGTACATATCCCCTCATTAGGTGCTGCCAGGTCCCTCATTAGATGCTCCCAGAGCGGTTGTGCCCAATCACACTCCCATAAGCAAATGGTTCCCATGGCTACACATTTTTACCTTGGCTTTCTTGTGCATTTGAGGTTAAGTAACATTTCCTTTCTTTGTAATTTGAGATTCCTTGTTTACAAATACCTCTGTGTGTCTTTTGCTCATTTTTCCATTGGACTGCTTATCTTTTCCATGTCAGATTGGAGGAGTTCTTTCATACTTTGAATACTAACTCTTTGTTGGTTATAAATGTTGCAAATACTGTCTGTGTGTGACTTGTCTTTACTTTCCTCATTATGTCTTTTGATAATGATTCATAATGAAACATAATGGTCTAATGAATCAATTTTTCCCGTATGGTTGGTACTTTTTTGTTTCTTGCTTGGAAGGCTTCTTAGGCTGAGGTCTCCATCCCTGCTCTACACGGGAGCAGACAGTGCTTCAGATGCTTTGGTAACCTGGTGCCCAGGTTCCAGCCCAGTCGGCTCCTCTTAAGGATTTGCCCACACAAGTTTGGCCTCCCAAGGCCAGAGTGAGCCCAAAGACACCTGGGCTCTGATGCTGCCCAGGATCCCTCAGGTCCAGCCTGCTAACCACCCTCACACACTGTCATCAGCTCCACCTTCAGGCCTGGAATTTTATTATTCCACCTAACGCGCTTCCCCATAGCAGGACTGGCTGGAATGCTTGCGTATGACTTGTCCTCAGGACATTAGGGCTCCAGGACGCATGTACGAAGGGACTGCCACCTGGCGCCTTCCAGGGCAGATCTCTCTGGAGCTGGAGTGTCAAGGCAGGGACTTCAGGGAAAATGTGGATTCATCAGGGAGGGTGTTTAGTGTGACTCTTCCTTTGATGACAATGACAATGGTGATAATGATGCTATTTTGTTGCTATTTGGATTCCACAGGGCCTGAGAGGAAGAACAAAGATTTGGATTCAACAAGGAAAGCTGGAAAGCAGTCTGAGGGCACTTCTTCCTCTCTCCTGGGGGCTCTCATCCTCGTGTCTTGAAGAGTAAACCCCATGGCCTCAGTTAAAGGAAGGAAGAGAGAGTGAAAGAAAAGAAGAAAGGAAGGAAGCAAGGAGGAAGGGAGGGTCATCCACAATCTCAATGCCCCCCACACACCTCCTTCTGGTCACATGCAGGCACATGTCAGTTGGTGCACTTACTATTTCTTTGTCACTTATATGTTTGTCCTTGTGAAACAGACATAATTTTAAACAGCCGTACAGGACACCATTGAGTTGATAGACGTGCACGAACATAGCCATCCTTCTGATGTTGGACAGACATGAGGCCATTTCCAGAGTCAGCTTAGATGTTTTAGACAAACCTGTAGTGGGAAGCTTTAACCATTATTTCTTTTTTCTTCCTTTCAATTATTTCCTTAAGCTACATTCTCAGAAATGAGATTTCTGGGTAAAAGGGGATGGATATTTTTATTGCTTTTTAAAGATAGTGGTAGATTTCTTTTCAAAGATGTTGTGCTAATTTGTAAAACCCAAAATAAATTTCTTGCAATTTTTCAAAGGTAAAATGGGGCAGGAAAAGCTCACCAGAATGTTCCTCCAGTACCTTGGAGGACTCTGGCTTTAGTGTTTCTGTAAGGTTCTAATCAGCAGCTCTATTTTTGTGAGATCAGGTTGCAGCACTCAGGAAGCTTTATGGTTATCTGGACTGATAAGGGTATTTGGGGACTGTTTGCAGCCAGTTTAAGTGCCTGCTGTGTAGGGTTCCAGTCTGGGGAACCTGGTGAGGGGTGACAGGCTCTGTTTGTAGAGACTCCATTCTCACCCTTTCAAAGCTCACACTTTAGGTGGGGAGTGACACATCTGAGGGGATTGCCAAACAGGGTCAGGCAGACTTGCTTACCCAGTGCTCTTGCATTGCCCTCTCAAGAAGGTAAAGGCCTGGGTGATTTTGGCCAGGCCCAGAGTACCCTGAGAGGGTCTGGGCCCTCAGGCCAGCGGCCCAGGTAGGGTGGCTGGGCCCTGAGGGTTAGAGCTGTGCTGGGCTCAGTTCAGGCAGAGTAGGGCCCCCTGAGTACCAGTAGAAGGGTCCAGGCAGCATTAATGCCCAGAGAACAGATAAGTGGTACAGGGATGCCCCTGCCTTCCAGCCAAAGCTTTTCCCTCTGGTCGCTGGGCCTTCCCAGGGACAGACAAGGACCCATGGCTCAGAAATGATGGGCAAGTGTCCCCACACTGGCTGGGCCACAGACTTGCATGCATCCTCCAGCAGAAGTGTCTGACCTTTCCACAGGTGCCTGTTGGGAATGCAAGCCCACTCTTCTGACCACCCCTGAGGGAGGCCAAGGCCTTGGAAGGGGTCTGCCCAGGACACGACCATGGGCATGTTTACTCGGTCAGTAGGGTGGGAAGCTCTGTGGGGACAGAAATCCAAGGAGACCTGAGTCTGAACACTCAGACCAAACAGACAAAACCAAAACCACTTCTTGGTGGGGGCAGTGCCAGGCAGTTGGAGCCCATCCTCCACGCCTGCCACTGCTGAAGTGGACTTTTGGGGCTTTCAGCGTCGGTGGAGTTCAGGACTCCTTCCCCCATTACTACCTCAGCCATGCAGTTTCACAGGCTCCTTCACCCATGTCAGTGTCATCATCAACAACAACAATAAAATAATGATAGCTGATACTTACTCGGGGCTTCTCATGTGCCAGCTACTATTCTAAGGGTTTTACACGGTCTAACTATGTGGTAGATGCTGCTCTCATTATTCCCATTTTACAGATGCAGAAACTGAAGCACAGAGCGTTTAGGAAACTTGCCCCGGGTCACACAGCCAGTGAGTAGGGGAATTGGGAATCAAACCAAGGCTGTCTGGCTGTGGAGCCTGTGAGTTTTCTCACTGCACTGTATGGCTCTTCAGTGTTGCAAGATAACAAATGCTCACGCACCTAAAGAAACTGCCAGCAACTGGATCTGGGGGCAGAGCTACAACTCCAAGTACAGACCTGGGCTGCATTCCAGCACCGTGGCTTCCAACTAGGCAACTTTGGCTAATTACCCAATTTCTCTTATCCTCAGTTACTTTATCTGTAAAATGGGAGTATAATCCCTACTTCACAGGGGGGCTGTGAGGATTAAAATGAGATCACATCTCTGTATATGTACAGCACCATAGCCTTGGTAGATACCTAGGAAATGTGGGCTCCTGGCCAAGTTCTCTTCCTTTTTATATGGTCTCCAAAGGTCCCCTAACTGTCCTGGGTGCAGGGTCAGCATCTGCACTCAGTGATGAGTCTATGCATCCTGCCACACAGAGCTCTAGGAAGAGACAAATGTATGCAATGTAAGGCTTCACCACACAAGGCCACGCTCTGCGGATGGCCTCTAAGAAACTGTGAAACTATGGGAGAAAATCATGCTTTCCCAACACTTTCCTGACCACCAGAAGGATCTGTGGTTTAGCTGCCTGATGTCCTGCTCTCTGTTCCATCCTTCCATTGGATGGTCCTTGGGGACTAGTCAGTCTGTAAGCCTGGGGCACATGCCCCCATTCAGTCATCAGATTCTCCTTCCATATTCACCTCTGAATCCCAAAAAGGCCCGTCTGCGAACATACTCTTCTTGACCTCCCTATTCTATTGGAAAGTCAGCCAACTGGCCAAAGCAAGACTGAAATATTTATTAATACCATAAAAATTTAATGCTGATTTAGATTTCAGTATTATTTTTTGACTCCACTTAAATAGATTGGGAGAATGAATATCACTGATGGCACTGTTCCCATGTGACTGAGAAGATGAGCATTTTAGAAGGGCACTTATATACCCCCTCCCAAACCAGGCCTCTGTTAGTAAAGAAGAAAGGAGGGGTGGATACTGAACAGGCAGCAGGCAGTAACTGTGCACAGTCTGCCTCTCTGCTGTCCAGCACTCATCCCACCCTTCCCCCACACGCAGGAAATGTCACTGTCTCCCACAGTAGACAGTGGAAGTCTCATATCTCTACACCCAGGCCAGTCTTCTCCATAACGCTCCTTGTGGTCCTACGATCTTTAAACTACTGCTCCAACATAGGCAGCAGTCACTGGTACATGCAGGAAAGGTCCTGCCCTATGAGGACACCCTGTTTGTTGGGTGGCCATCTGGCTCCCTGCTCTGTTCCTGGGAGCATCTGCTGTAGCCATTGCCCCCTGTGGACTTGGTTCTGCCCTCCACAGAGGTCCTCCCTGTCCATTACTCTCCATGGCCACACATGAAGCAGGCTGTAGGGGGCATGCCATCCCTGGGGCCACACAGCTTCCAGTTGGAATGAATTTGGGGTCCTAAGGGTCGGGGATTGGCAGTTACCCATTGAATTATTTCAGGTAATAATTTTTCTCAAAAACTTGGTAGGCTTTTGGTCTTTTGTGTGTGTGTGTGTGTGTGGGGGGGGTCATTCCGTTTGAGAGGAACCGTAGCCAGAGATCTCCCCTAGCCTGTCTTACACAACAATTCCAATGATTTACCTACTTGCCCTCATCCTAACTGATTTGTTACTGCATTCAAAACAATGGCCTCATGGGAGATGCCCCTTCATACACTCTTTCCTGGGGGCCTCTCTGTTAGATGGAATTCTTAAGAGAAGATTCTGGAGAAAGACCTTGTGTCCCAATTTTATCTCCTACTATGGCTGTCATTTGCAAGCAAGAATTTCAGTCTGGGGTAAAGAAACTGTGTGTTTGTGTGTGTGTGTGTGTGTGTGCAAAATCCTGCAAGACTTTTCTGGAACTTTCTGGAAATTTCACTCCATTCAGCTTGCAGGCCACTGAGAGAGGAAGCTTCTCTCAGAACCGTCACATTCCCTCCTATCACTGCCTGACATCTGGCTGTCTCTGGTCTCAATCCATTCCTCTCTTGTAGAACATTGTCCAAAGTAGCCAATAACAGCTCTGCTCTGGATTTTTCCTAACATTTCCCTAACTCTACAGCCTCAGTTGGTGTATGATCTGTGTCCCACCATGCAGCAGGGGACCATTTGGCCAAATGTTTTGCCACTGCATGGCTGTTCTGCAAAGTTGGGTTTCTCATTATCTGCCCCTTCCTCCTCCCTCAGCCCATTCCTGCAGTGTTCCACTGCCAGACACCAGATTTTGGCTCAGTTAGGAGTGCACTTGGCTGCAAGAAAATCTGAATAATGGGGAGGGATTTATTGGTCTCATACAACAGGAAGTTTGAGGTAGTCCTGGGCTGGTCCAGCATCCAGGGGTTTCAGGGCACTCAGGCTCTTCCTTGTTTCCTGTTCTGCTTTTTCTGTTTTTTCTATCATACTAAATCAGGCACAGTTCTTCATTTGTGCAACAGAAGTTGTGTCAAGAAGATTAAACAAAAGACGAGTTTATTAAAAGGAATTTTGGGGAAGGCTGCAGTAGCAAGCTGGAAACTAAGTCCCAAGGATCAACTTCCCACACTATAACATCACAGGACTAGCCAGAGAGGAAACCACTGCCATTGTCCCGTGGAGCACCAGATACTACAGTGGGTCTGTTGCCTGGAGTTTGACCTCACTGTCATTGCACTGCTGCCACCACCAGTGTCCCTCTAGTGCTTGGAGCTCAGCCACTCCTACCCTCTGAAGCTTCCCCCTGGATAGATGCCTTATGAGGCAAATCTGATTGGCGGGGTCAGGTCACATGCCTAAGCCCTGGCTACAAAAGAAGCTGGGAAATAAAAAAAAGAGGTTGACATCTCATGAGATTGAATCTGATTGGTGGAGCCAGATCACATGCCTGTGCCTTGGCTGCAAAGGAGGCTGGGAAGGGATTTTGATGTCTCATGAGGTTGAATCTGATTGGAGGATCCTAGGTCACATGCCTGAGCCCTGGGTGCAAAGGAGACCAGGAAGAGAGTTTTCTCCATTCTATTCAGGGACACAGGACTCTCAAGGTGGGAAGGGCCCCCAAACAGAGCCAGAGTGTTCTCATGCTGTGGGGCAGCCAGCAAACATGACAGGTGTAACCCCACCTGCAATTTCCACTTTCTCATCTCTCCTTCATTTTTCATTCCACACCCACTGCCTCCTGTCCCACAGCCACAATGGATCTGCTCTGGTCAGTCCCCAAGTGGCCTCCCCAGCCATCCCCAGGCAGGTCTTGGTGCTCATCTAACTTTTCAGCAGATGACATGTTGACTTCCTTCTTCTTAAAACACTTCTCTCTTGCTTTCCACAGCCCCACTTTCTCCTAGGTTTCCTCCTCCTCCTCCTGTGCCCCTTCTGTGTCTTCTCAGCTTACTCTTCCTCCTCTTCCAAGCTTCTAAGTCTGAGGGGTCCTGCTCCACCTAGGTGATTTCATCTGTGAATTGATGGCCTCACATTTCTATCTCTAGGTCAGATATCTCCTCTGAGTTCCTAATGCCCTTAGATCACTCGTATTTGGTAGTTCCACAGGCATCTCAAACATCATACGTCCAGCACAGAACTCCTGATTCCCCTTTTTAATATATCTACCCACCCTCAATCAGTGTACTAATCTCAGCATCTGGTACCAGCATTTTAAAGCCAGGAATACATGAGATACTCTTGATTCTCCTTCTTTCCTTCCAACCTGAAATCCAACCTAGCAGCAAGTTGCAGCGGGTTCTATATCCAAAATATATTTTGAATTCTCCCCACTTTTCCCTATCCTACTACCATTACTCTCATTCAGGTAATCATCAGTTTTCACCTGGATTGCTCCAAGGCCTGCTAATAGATCTCTCTGCCTCCACTTTTAGTTTCTTCTAGTCTGTTCTCCATGCAGCAACAGAAGAGTGGTATTTCTTAAGCACATAGCTTTTCTGGGGCAATTTCCAATAGCTCTACATTTAACTAAAAAAATAAAATTCATACTCTCTATTATGGCTTATGTGGTCCATGTCATTCTGTTCCTGCCTCCCTGACTTTGCTTCAGTCTTTCAGAGGGTTGAGCATGGCCCCAGGGCATTTGTACATACTACTCCCTGTTTGTAATGTTTTTCCTTGCACTCTCCCCATGACTGGCTCATTCTCCATCCTTCTGATCTCAGTTTAAATGTCATGCTATCAAGGAGGGCTCTGATGATCCATTGTTATTATTATCTCAGTCCTTTATTTTCTTCACAGCACTTGAACACTTGTAATCATTTTGTTTGACTATTTCCTTATCTGCTCCTCAACTTGAATACCAGGCCCATGAAGGCAGGGACCACCTTGTCTTATTCACTGACTAGCAGAGTACCTGAAGAGTAGGCACTAAATAAATAAATGTTGTTTGAATGACTTATCTGTCTCTCCCTCAAACATACCCCAACACCTCGTGTTCCAAAAATCTTTGTTGCTTCATCTCTCTTGAACACTCAGGCAAATATTGCCTGTAGGATATGTTCTTGTGGGGGAGAAATAGTTTTGTAAACCCATGGCCCACTCAGCTCTAAAGCTGCATTTACAACTAATTGATCTGATCTTGAACTTTTTCATAACCACCAGTGAAATGCAGCCAACCAGCTCACCCTCAGGTATGCAATGCCCTGTTGACCACCTGCCATGAATCCAGGCTCTGTGGCCCTGTGCATGCTTGTAAAAGGTAGTTCCCTGGAGGCCTCAGACCTCCTGGCTGGCCGGCATGTTGACATACGTGATGAAAATTCTCCAAAGACTCAGGTGAAGTGTGCAGGGTAGTAGATTCCCCAGACAGGTCAAGGTGTTTTGATTTATGGCCTGTTGCCCTTTCCCTTTGAGTACCAACCAGAGCCCATGCACAGGATGGTTTTGTTCAGGCTTGTGAACTTATAGGAATAATGCTGTGTGCCTGAAATCTCTAGTTTATAGCATTAGAGTTTGTGAGAGTGGGAAGGGAACCCTCCTCACCTTGTAACCATGTGTAACATTTATTAGGCACCAGCTGTATGACAACCCCCAGCTAGGCCTTTATTCACATTGTCTCCAATCCTCATACAACTCTGCAAGATGAATGGGTCTGCGTGTTACAGACAGGGCCTCCAAAGCTCTGAGCAGCCACACAGCTCCAGGGCAGAAGAGCTGGGACCATGGCCAGGCTCTGAGAGCACATTTTCCAACTCCTCTGAAAGGAAGCCAAAGTCGCAAAGGCAGCTTCAGCCAGGATCCTCTGCAGGCAAGGTCACACTTTGGGGGTTCTTGGGTTTGTTCATCTTGTAGGAGCAGAGACTTGGCAGCCTAGGAATGTGGGGCCACATGGCGGGCAGGTGGGGGGCTGGCCTGGACCCCACCTTGGCTGAGTGGCCTGGCCAGAACAGGTCCTGGGTGGGGGGTCACTCAACACCCTATAATCCTCCCTCAAGGAGTTTGGGTAGGTGCCGGCATGTGGACTGACAGCCTCAGCCCACCTTGGGAAGCATGGGCTCCTTAGAGGGGGAGGAGGCTTGGACAGCTCCTCAGCATTTAGTCAGTATTTACCGTTAACTGTGTCTCCAGCAGGCATCCCTCCACATTTGTCAGCGCATCTATCACATCACTATGCTGATTGGTATTGCTGCTGCTGTTGCTGATATTATTATAATTACTATGCTAGTTGTCTTCCTATTGAGGTGGGAGATTGTGGCTCATTTGTTTTGTACCCACAATTCCTGGAAAGCAAGAGTGCAGAATAGATGGATAGATGGGTAGATGGATGGATGGATGGATAGGTGGATGAGTGGGTGGGTGGGTGGATAGATGGTGGGTGGGTAGATGGGTGAGTGGATGGATGAGAAAGTTGAGGGAGGAGTTTTGCCTCCATTTGCCCAGTCAGCTGCCACATGGGCTGACAGCACCCCAGTCCTCCTCTCCCTAAGTTCCTCATCTTCCTTCTTGTCCCTTTTGGTCTCTCCTTCCATACTGAGACCACTTGACTTGGCTGGCCTTTGGGCCCTGGCATCAGGCATTGGTCGGTATGATGAGGCCAGTATGTGGCACTGGTCACCAGAGTTAGGGATTGTGGTGAGGGAAGAAGTAGGAGCACTGAAAGGGACCCACAAGTGGAAGTTTGTAGACTCTAGTCCTTCACCCCTCTGGGCAGTGTTGCCAAGAGGACTTTCTTCCGTGACTGTTCTATGTCTGTGCTGTCCAGTATGGTAGGCACTAGCTCCAATGTGGCTATCAAACACTTAAAATGTGAAAATGCTAGTGTGACAGAGGAGCTGACTTTTATTTTTTTGTTGTTATTTATTTTTATTGAGATATAATTGACACATAACTGTTAACTTTGGGTGTACAAAGTAATGATTCGATATTTGTATATATTGTGAAACGATCAGCACAATAAGTGTAGTTAACATCCTTTACCACACATAGTTACAAATTTTGTTTTCTTGCGATGAGAACTTCTAAGATCTATTCTCTTAGCGACTTTCAAATATATACAGCACAGTATTATGAACTATAGTCACCACACTGTACATTACAGCTCCAGGACTTATTTTATAGCTGGGAGTTTGTACCTTTTGACCGCCTTCATCCTTTTTGCCCACCTTCATCCTTTTTGCCCACACCCAATCTCCTCCCTTCTGGCAAGTACCAATCTGTTCTGTTCTATGAGTTTAATATTTTGTTCTTTAGATTCCGCATATAAGATCATATGATATTTGTCTTTCTCTGTCTGACTTATTTCACGCTACAGAATGCCCTTATGTTCCATCAATATTGTTGCAAATGACAAGATTTCCTTAATATCCATTGTATATATACATCACATTTAAAAAAAATACATTCATTCATCAGTGGACACAGGTTGCTTCCATGTCTTGGCCATTGTAAATAATGCTGAAGTGAACATGGCAGGGTGTGCAGATAACTTTTCAAGTCAGTATATATATATATATATATATATATATACTCACACACACACACTAAGATATATACTCAGAAGTGGAATTGTTGGAAAATATGGTAGTTCTATTGTTAATTTTTTGGGGAACCTCCATACTGTTCTCCACAGTGGTTGCACCAATTCACATTCCCACCAACAGTTTACAGGGGTCCCTTTTCTCCACATCCTCATCATCACTTGTTATCTCTTTCTTTTTTGATGATAGCCATTCTAATAGGTGTGAGATGATATCTCATTGGGGTTTTGACTTGTATTTCGCTGATGATTAGTGATGTTAAACACCAAATAATAATTTTATTAATTTAAATTTATATTTCAGCAGCCACAGATGAGTATTGGATGACTGTTGGGAGCAGCACTGCTCTGGCAGGCTGGGCCAGCTGTTATTTGTTCTGACCAAAAGGCAGAAGTACAGCAAATGGGAAATAACTTGAAGACAGGTCTGCGGGACGGCCTTTGCCCTCCTTCCCCTTTCCTCCATCCTGCTGCATGAAGCATGGATATGATGGCTAAAGCTTCATCTCTAGTTCTGAGGACCAAAAACACCCCAGGGACAGCAGAGGGGAAAGCTGGAGGTGGCCTGGGCACCACGTTTAAGCATAACTATCTCACCTGCCATGGTGAGAAACCCTGGTGGAAGAGGCTTACATAACTGTCCTCTCCTGGACTCCATCAGGCTCTGGTGTTCTTCCACGTTTGCACGGTCTTGGCCAGGGCTGAGGCCACGCCCACCCCCTCTCCCCACCGCTCACCGTCCTGGACACCCTCCATTTCCTCGAGTGGAGCACTGGTTCTGCACACATCCTTTTTTTTACCTTGCTGTCTATTGCCCTCTGGGCCTTTGAGGACCAAAACCAAAACACAAAACCAAAACTTTCTCTTTTGAAGAACCTGGCTTTTGCAATGTGAAGCCTTGGTTCCTACCATCCTTCTCTTCCCCGAGTCTCAGCAGCCTGCATTGGAAGTCAAAATCCTGCATGTGTGTGCTCTGTTCCCCACTGGGTGACCCAACCCTGAGGTCAGCCAGTCTAAAATAACCCCCTGTCTGAATGGACTAAGTGATGGGATTGCAAAAGGTACCAAAAAATACCCAAACAGAAATACCTCAATATGTTGAAGTACTATTCTGCCACAAACAGAAATAGCTCCCTGTGTATTGAAAACAACCCTTTTCCTTATTTTGTTAATGAGGTAGAAACTTCTTGGCCAAAAGATTTGGATCCCATGGGGGACAGGTGGGAAGGGCACCTCTGCAGTGGGGTGAGCCCAGCTCGAAGGTGGTAGTCCCTTTGATGTCTTTTATGGCTTACTCCTCAAAACAGAAGCCAGCTTGAGCCAGGCCCCCACCCCCACCCCCGTGCACACTCCACCTACTGCCATTCTTGGTTGGCTTGATGTTTTCACTCACTCCCTTTCAACTCTGTCAAAGAATAACATTTCCATTTGTCCCTTGTTGGGCCCTGGAGGCTATGGGGGTTACAAGAGAAAGGGGAACACATGGATTTCTTCACTGACCATCATGAGTTCAATGTATTGTGGCCATAAAAGCTGGGGTTCTGTATGTAGCTGCAGGAGCCCCATGGAGGTCTTGGAGGGTGCAGGGAGTGATGTATTTTTTCCCTAGAGCAGTGGGTACGCAGGGGGCTGGGGCTGCCAGATTGTGACACACATTTGTGAGGTAGTGCCCAGACCTAGACAATCCCCAAAGTCGGTGTAGGTCCTTCCCCATTCAGGGTGGCCCCTCCCTCCAACCTCAGGGTCCAGGCACTTCAGGGCTATGTCTGTTAGTGGAATCTGTCTTGGGAACACCTGAACCCTTAAAGTGAACTCCTCAGGGTACTAGTTCTTAGCTATCTAAGAGATCTAAATCTTGACATATAGGAATGAATGGTGGAATTTTAGGCATCACTAGTGGGTGGGCAGCTAAGGACGCTGACAAGGCCTCCCTTGGGAAAACCATGGGCTTCAGGACATACACATACACCTAGAAGTGACCTACGTGGAAACTTCCCCCACTCCAAAGAACCCGAGCAGAGAGCTGGGAGTCTTGGAGTTCAGTCTCCATTCTGTCACAGGTGCCTAGGGGACCTGGCTGATCCCCAGCCACTCTCTGGTGTCAGATCTTTCTTCTGCACAATGTAGTGGATCACCTCTCTGGCAGTAAACACCCTGAGAGCCAGATCCTGGGTTCTAAATCCCATTCCCATGCCAAGGACCCATGGCTTTCTGGGAGACTGACTGGTCCTAGGTCTGGGGCAGGAACAGAATAAGGTGGGCCTGGGACATCTTGTGCCAGAAAGAAAGAAGTGCTCAAAGGTTTCTGGGACAACTGGAGCATTAAAGAGCATAATGACTATAATTGAGCACAAAGAACAATACATACAAATCCATGGCTCATTGTGATCATCAAAAAAAGAAAAGAAAAAGACAAAGAATGAAAAAAAAGGAAAGAAAGGAAAAAGAAAGAGAAAGAGAGAGAGAAGCCCATTTTCCACCATTGTAGGTAAGCATGACATCTTTTTAGAAGTACTTGTTCATTCCAGGGGGTGAGGGAAGCTCTTCTTCACAGAAGAATGTCAATGTGGAAAGAAGGAGAGAATCAGAAGCCACTGATCTGCAGCCCTCAGTGAGGGACTGATTCAGGCCAGGACCATCATGGAGGATAAAACCCCAGGTTCCTGGGGGCTGGGATATTCACAGGGCATGAAGCATCACCCTTCGGATAACTTGGCAATTGCAAGAGTTAGAAAAGCCCTTTGGGTAGAGATCTAGCACTCTTTCTGCCCCAGCCTTCCAGGCCCCTCTCTTGGTCTCAGGAGTGGAGGGCAGTGAGTCTGGTCACTCATATGGCCAGGGGTGGGAGTGGGCAGGAGCAATCCAGGTCATTGGGACCGGATCCCTGAGAGACACCTTCCTCTGAGCAGAGATGCTTCTCTTGGGGGCACCGGGCAGGTCCCTGGCGGTCTGACTCTGTCCTCGGGGTCGGGTTGGGAGGTGGCCTTGGGGCGGCCTCTGGGCCTCTCGGTCTCCTCACCTGGAACAACATCCCTGTTAACTCTGGAGAGCTTATGAAATAAACACACTTCAGAAATCTGTCTCTATTTTCCCCCAGCATTTCTTTGTCTTGAGTGAGGTCCAAGATAACCCAAACACCGCTTAGCAGCTGGTGGCTCTGTGACATTCAGCACTGCCCACGGAAGACTTTCTGATGGCCGGTGGGAGTGAGGTCCCCCCAAGTCCTGGTGCTAAGCGACAAAAACAAGTTGGATAAGCACATGTGCTAAGAAACCATTCACACATACACACACAAGCACACACCCCACTCTGGGTGCTAAGCATTTGTATGCTAAGCATAGAAGAACAGGAAGGATGAAGCCTACTCAGCTACTGCTGGTGGGGAGGGAGCAGGGGGTGGTGGTGTGGTAGTGGTGGTGGTGGTGGTTGTGTGTGTGTGTGCTTGCCTGTTTGGTCTGTGGCAGAATGGAGACTGAACTCCAAGACTCCCAGCTCTCTGCTCGGGCTCTTTGGAATGGGGGAAGTTTCCACGTAGGTCACTTCTAGGTGTATGTGTATGTCCTGAAGCCCATGGTTTTCCCAAGGGAGGCCTTGTCAGCGTCCTTAGCTGCCCACCCACTAGTGATGCCTAAAATTCCACCATTCATTCCTATATGTCAAGATTTAGATCTCTTAGATAGCTAAGAACTAGTACCCTGAGGAGTTCACTTTAAGGGTTCAGGTGTTCCCAAGACAGATTCCACTAACAGACATAGCCCTGAAGTGCCTGGACCCTGAGGTTGGAGGGAGGGGCCACCCTGAATGGGGAAGGACCTACACCGACTTTGGGGACTGTCTAGGTCTGGGCACTACCTCACAAATGTGTGTCACAATCTGGCAGCCCCAGCCCCCTGCGTACCCACTGCTCTAGGGAAAAAATACATCACTCCCTGCACCCTCCAAGACCTCCATGGGGCTCCTGCAGCTACATACAGAACCCCAGCTTTTATGGCCACAATACATTGAACTCATGATGGTCAGTGAAGAAATCCATGTGTTCCCCTTTCTCTTGTAACCCCCATAGCCTCCAGGGCCCAACAAGGGACAAATGGAAATGTTATTCTTTGACAGAGTTGAAAGGGAGTGAGTGAAAACATCAAGCCAACCAAGAATGGCAGTAGGTGGAGTGTGCACGGGGGTGGGGGTGGGGGCCTGGCTCAAGCTGGCTTCTGTTTTGAGGAGTAAGCCCTAAAAGACATCAAAGGGACTACCGCCTTCGAGCTGGGCTCACCCCACTGCAGAGGTGCCCTTCCCACCTGTCCCCCATGGGATCCAAATATCTTTTGGCCAAGAAGTTTCTACCTCATTAACAAAATAAGGAAAAGGGTTGTTTTCAATACACAGGGAGCTATTTCTGTTTGTGGCAGAATAGTACTTCAACATATTGAGGTATTTCTGTTTGGGTATTTTTTGGTACTTTTTGCAATCCCATCACTTAGTCCATTCAGACAGGTGTGGCAGGTGGGGAGGCATATGAAGACACCAGGATGTCAGATGTGTGTCCTGATCAGGCCCCATCACATTCCCGTTCAGGAAGCCATGGAGCTGCCTCGGTGCTGCTGTGTCCCCTTCCACACCCACTGGTGCAATTGTGATGACCTGGTTTACACAGCACATCATACCCATGGGCCACTTGACCCCCAGCTCTCCTCAGTCGCAGGCAGGCTTGTTACTATCAGCTCAACTCACAGAGCAGAAAAATGAGGCTCAGAGAGCCCTGGGGACTTGTCTAAGGTACAATGGCCGAGAGCAGCTTCTCCTGAACCCACATTCCTTCCACACCTTGATCCCTTCGCCCAGCCCCTGCACTGCTGCCCAGATCCCTGATCACATCACCTCTCGTTCTTGACCTTCAACACCTCTCAACTGGCTCAGAATGAACTCAGGTCGTCCGGGCAGCGCAGTCCTTCCCACTCCATCTCCTCTCTCCTGAGAGCATTCCTATTCGCTCTGCCTGCTGCCAGCCAAGACAGCTGCTCGCTACTCCCCAGATGCCCAGGCCTTGGTCTCTGCCCCCACAATCATTGCCCACAGTCACTGTTCAGGAGATGTTGGCCCTAGGGGTTCAGAGGAATGAGAGTGAGAGTGAGCTCTTCCTGGAAGAGGTGAACAGGTGACTTTGCCTCAATAAATCGATTAAGAAATAATTCAACCTGAAGGGCACAGCTTGCCATTTGATCACCTGTCAAGCTGTGCCAGTCGATAACCATCTTTTGTACAGATACCGCGGATCGAGGAGGCCGCAGGTGAGAGCAAAGAAGGAAAGAATTACACTCACAAAGGAGCCCAGGTTAAATGCTGAGCCCCTGGGCCTGGTTCTATCTCCCAGGCTCCTGGGAAATTACCTTGTCATTTTGATTTGCTTAAAGGAACCCCAAGAAAGTCCATCTCTGAGGAAAAATTCTGTCGGGACCTTCAAGGCCAGACCTTCAAGGCTCCAGGCTAGAGCGTCCCCTTTCAGCCTGGCCCACCTGGCAACTCCCTGCTCTCTGCGCGTCTCTGACACCTTGGCATCTGGAGGTCCCAGGGCAGGCCAGGCCTGAGTGGGCAGCCCCTCCCCATGCCCATCAAGGCTGCCTGGGATCCTACAGTTTGCCCCCTCCCACCTCTCAGCCTGAGCATCAGGGAATTAGAAACACACAGCTGAGGGGCCCTGGCAGAAAGGGGGGGGTGTCAGAGGTAGCCGGCAGCTGTGGCCGGGTCAGACCCAGGCCCTGGGATGCTGGGGTCCTGCCAAGCTCTGAACCCTAATGCAGGAGCTTGGGGCTGGGGAAGAGGAGGGTCAGAGGTCAGGGAGAGAAATGTCAATGAGCACAGAGACTTTTTCAAGAGCAAATGGAGACCGTTTCATGAATAAATGAAGAATTGCTGCTGGCCAGCCACGGCTTGCCCTGGTGCTGGGGAGGGACAGGCAGGGGTGGGCTGGCCTGGCCTGCTTCCATAACTGGGCCCAGGAGGGCCAGCCAAGGGCATCTACATATACACTTCAAAGAGAACCTGCCCACACCTTGTTGTTAAGCCATCCATTCCTTTGAACAAGTCTTTAGGTTTGTATGTTTTAGTCACAGGAAGCAGCTGTGATAGCCTCTCCTGGCCAGAGCTCGACCTGAGGAAATAGCCCTGGGCAGCATTTACAAGTCTCTCTGTGTAACCCATGCCACTCACACCACAGGCCATGTCCCCTCCAGTCCCCACAGCACCACTCAGAGCGGACCAGGCCTGTCTCTCAGGTCAAGGTTAGATGTGGGCAGGGTAATGAGGGATGGGCCAGGACGCAGGCCAGGCAGGGGTTCCAGAGCCCACATTTGCCACCATTCTTATTGACCACTGGTACCACTGGCCCGATTGTCCTCCTCCACACTGAACATGGAAGTGGCCTTCTTGTGGATGCCTGGGGTCAGGGTTTAATAGATGTGTCTGGTTTGGGGTCTGATCCGGGCTACATAGCAATGAATCCCTGAATGAAACCCCGCCCCACATAGGAAAAGAACTCACCTCACACCTGGTTTGTGTAGACAAACATAGGTGATGTCTGTCTCCCAGGAAGGGCGGTCTTTTATGAAGATACTGAGGCCACAGGGGTGAGTGACTTGCCCAAGGTCAGACCAGGGCCCCAAACCCCTGTGAAATCCAGGGTTAGCTCCTGCAGGAAAGCAGGCACTTAAGGCGGTGTTCTGATTCCTCCAGCCCAATCCTTGCTCTTCCAGGGCCAAGCACCACATTTCCATGAACAGTGTAGTATTATTCCTGCAAACATTTTTTTTTTTAATTAAACATTTTTGAATTGCCACTAGTTGCACACTGGTACAAAATTCAGAATGCGCAAAAAGGCATATGGTAAAAATCTTCTTCCCTACCCCTGCTTCCAGCTACTCTTCTCTGGAGACTACCATTTTCTCGGGTATCTTTCTAGAGATAGTTTTATTTAGTTGAGTAAATACATCTATAAAGATTCCTTTGATCATTTTTAGCCTGTAGAACAGCATACTATATATATAGATTTGTACCTTCCTTTTTTTCATTTAACGTACTATGGAGGTTATTGTTTGTGCTTATTTGAGCTACCTCTTTCGTTTTAATGGTTGCACTGCATTTCGTTGTAGGAGTCCACATTGCTGTTTGAATAACTCTGGGGTACCTCTCATGTGGTATTTGACGTGGCCCTGAATAGTTATACTATAATTTATTTAACCAGTTAACACTATTAAGGGACATGTAGCTTGTGCAGCCAGCTCAGGCTGCCATAACAAAATGCCACAGACTGGGTGGTTTAAACAACAGACACTTATTTTCTCACAGTTCTGGAGGCTAAAAGCCTGAGATCAAGGTGCCCTCAGGGTTGGTTTCTTATTAGAGCTCTCTTCCTGGCTTACAGACAGCTGCCTTCTTGCTGGGTCTTCTTCACATGGCAGAGAGAGTAAGCAAGCTCTACATCTCTTTCTCTTCTTTTTTTTTTTTTTTTAAACATCTTTATTAGAGTATAATTGCTTTACAGTGGTGTGTCAGTTTCTGCTTTATAACAAAGTGAATCAGTTATACATATACATATGTCCCCATATCTCATCCCTCTTGCATCTCCCTCCCTCCCACCCTCCCTATCCCACCCCTCTAGGTGGTCACAAAGCACCGAGCTGATCTCCCTGTGCTATGTGGCTCCTTCCCACTAGCTATCTATTTTACGTTTGGTAGTGTATATATGTCCATGCCACTCTCTCACTTTGTCTCAGCTTACCCTTCCCCCTCCCCGTATCCTCAAGTCCATTCTCTAGTAGGTCTTCATCTTTATTCCCATCTTGCCCCTAGGTTCTTCTGACCATTTTCTTTTTTCTTTTTTAGATTCCGTATATATGTATTAGCATACGGTATTTGTTTTTCTCTTTCTGACTTACTTCACTCTGTATGACAGTCTCTAGGTCCTTCCACCTCACTACAAATAACTCACTTTCATTCCTTTTTATGGCTGAGTAATATTCCATTGTATATATGTGCCACATCTTCTTTATCCATTCATCTGTCAATGGACACTTAGGTTGCTTCCATGTCCTGGCTATTGTAAATAGAGCTGCAATGAACATTTTGGTACATGACTCTTTTTGAATTATGGTTTTCTCAGGGTATATGCCCAGTAGTGGGATTGCTGGGTCGTATGGTAGTTCTATTTTTAGATTTTAAGGAACCTCCATACTGTTCTCCATAGTGGCTGTATCAATTTACATTCCCACCAACAGTGCAAGAGGGTTCCCTTTTCTCCACACCCTCTCCAGCATTTATTGTTTGTAGATTTTTTGATGTTGGCCATTCTGACTGGTATGAGATGATATCTCATTGATTTGCATTTCTCTAATGATTAAGGATGTGGAGCATTCTTTCCTGTGTTTGTTGGCAATCTGTATATCTTCTTTGGAGAAATGTCTATTTAGGTCTTCTGCCCTTTTTTGGATTGGGTTGTTTGTTTTTTTGATATTGAGCTGCATGAGTTGCTTGTAAATTTTGGAGATTAATCCTTTGTCAGTTGCTTCATTTGCAAATATTTTCTCACATTCTGAGTGTTGTCTTTTCGTCTTGTTTATGGTTTCCTTTGCTGTGCAAAAGCTTTTAAGTTCCATTAGGTCCCATTTGTTTATTTTTGTTTTTATTGCTATTTCCCTAGGAGGTGGGTCAAAAATGATCTTGCTGTGATTTGTGTCATAGAGTGTTCTGCCTATGTTTTCCTCTAAGAGTTTGATGGTGTCTGGCTTTACATTTAGGTCCTTAATCCATTTTGAGTTTATTTTTGTGTATGGTGTTAGGGAGTGTTCTAATTTCATTCTTTTACA
The DNA here is from genome assembly GCF_965194825.1 of Balaenoptera physalus. Classification (NCBI taxonomy): domain Eukaryota; kingdom Metazoa; phylum Chordata; class Mammalia; order Artiodactyla; family Balaenopteridae; genus Balaenoptera; species Balaenoptera physalus. The sequence goes on from NC_138883.1 coordinate 128,523,512, forward strand.
TGTACATGTCCAGTTTTCCCAGCACCACTTATTGAAGAGGCTGTCTTTTCTCCACTCTATATGCTTGCCTCCTTTATCAAAGATAAGGTCACCATATGTGCATGGGTTTATCTCTGGGCTTTCTATCCTGTTCCATCGATCTATATTTCTGTTTTTGTGCCAGTACCATACTGTCTTGATTACTGTAGCTTTGTAGTATAGTCAGAAGTCAGAGAGCCTGATTCCTCCAGCTCCGTTTTTCTTTCTCAAGATTGCTTTGGCTATTCAGGGTCTTTTGTGTTTCCATACAAATTGTGAAATTTTTTGTCCTAGTTCTGTGAAAAATGCCAGTGGTTGTTTGACAGGGATTGCATTGAATCTGTAGATTGCTTTGGGTAGTAGAGTCATTTTCACAATGTTGATTCTTCCAATCCAAGAACATGGTATATCTCTCCATCTATTTGTATCATCTTTAATTTCTTTCATCAGTGTCTTATAATTTTCTGCATACAGGTCTTTTGTCTCCTTAGGTAGGTTTATTCCTAGATATTTTACTCTTTCTGTTGCAATGGCAAATGGGAGTGTTTTCTTAATTTCACTTTCAGATTTTTCATCATTAGTGTAGAGGAATGCAAGAGATTTCTGTGCATTAATTTTGTATCCTGCTACTTTACCAAATTCGTTGATTATCTCTAGTAGTTTTCTGGTAGCATCTTTAGGATTCTCTATGTATAGTATCATGTCATCTGCAAACAGTGACAGTTTTACTTCTTCTTTTCCAATTTGGCTTCCTTTTATTTCTTTTTCTTCTCTGATTGCTGTGGCTAAAACTTCCAAAACTATGTTGAATAATAGTGGTGAGAGTGGGCAACCTTGTCTTGTTCCTGATCTTAGTGGAAATGGTTTCAGTTTTTCACCATTGAGGATGATGTTGGCTGTGGGTTTGTCATATATGGCCTTTATTATGTTGAGGAAAGTTCCCTCTATGCCTACTTTCCAGAGGGTTTTTATCATAAATTGGTGTTGAATTTTGTCGAAAGCTTTCTCTGCATCTATTGAGATGATAATATGGTTTTTCTCCTTCAGTTTGTTAATATGGTGTATCACATTGATTTATTTGCATATATTGAAGAATCCTTGCATTCCTTGGATAAACCTCACTTGATCATAATGTATGATCCTTTTAATGTGCTGTTGGATTCTGTTTGCTAGTATTTTGTTGAGGATTTTTGCATCTATGTTCATCAGTGATATTGGCCTGTAGTTTTCTGTCTTTGTGACATTTTTGTCTGGTTTTGGTATCAGAGTGACGGTGGCCTCATAGAATGAGTTTGTCTTTTCTTCTTAAAAGGACACTAGTCCTATGATGAGGGTCTCACCCTTATGACCTCTTTTAACCATAATTACTTCCTTAAAGGCCCCATCTCCTCATACAGTCACAATGGGGGTTAGAATTTTAACATAAGAATTTTGGGGGGGAACACAATTCAGTATGTAACATCTCATTTCCATTTTTGCCTACTGTTAAATAGAAAACAAAGCCAAGGATTTGGTGACCAAGGATTTAGCACCTTTCAACCAGAAGCTCATTCTGGCCATGGAGACAAAGCAGGACCTGGTTGCTTGGCTCTCTGGTCTGACCTTCACTTGACACACTTGCTGCCTTGGGGCTGACTGGCCCTTGTCCAGCTCTGCTGGGACATCAAACAGTGTAACTTTGTATGTCTAATTAATAGCCACAGATGTAGCGTGCCTTGGATGTGTTTCTTGTTATTTCTGCTGAACAGTTAGTTGGCCTCTCCAGAAATTGTCTCCAAGATTTTTGTGCCTAAAAACTCATTTGTTGAAACGGAAACAGAAATGATGTTTTAATGATCATGTTAAATGAAACCGTAATCTTGACCTTATTATTGGCCTCTTTTTTAAATGAGCTGCTTATGCAAGCATTCTTTCCCCGCTGTACATACACATCAACAACTTCCAAACCCTCTTTGAACCAATATACTATTTTGTCACCTTGCCAATTCCCTTGCTGGAGGGTTAATAAACTTCAACATAAGCTCAAGAGAAATTTGTGTTAAGAAATTTTGCTTCAACACAATTACTAATAACCCTGCAACATCATCAGTCATACATCATTTTACACAAATGTAAATTTACTGTAGGATACATTCCCAGAAGTGTGTGTAATGGTTGGTGGTTTGGCATCTAGCATCCTTTTCACCTTCCTTTTAGTGTTCCTTCAAAGGCTGGAAGGTGAACAAATAAATTTCCTGCTTCCCTTGCAGCTAGAGTTCTAGACGTGAACTGGGTTCTGCCCAGTGGTGTGCTGGTAAATATTTAACAACCAGCTCTCCAACTGAAAAAAATAGTGCACCCTGGCTTGTAGTGTCTACTGATTTCCCTGGTATAAGTACTCACACCACGGTCAATTTCAGGATATTTACATGATGTCACTGAATGTGGAGCTGGGGTGAGCTGGCTCCAGCACATGCCCAGTTCTGCCAGTTAGTTGCATGTCACTATGATTTGAGGTCAAGAGCATCCTCCTGCTGCATTTGGCTGTTCCTGCAGGCAAGCAAAGTTGTGGTAGTTGTTTCTCCTGCAGTGGCATTCCAGTGTCCGTTCAGTTCCTTTGTGTAGTTGAGAGGCAGGTGTAGCGGCAGCAGCAGTGATCCCCTGACCTCCACCTGGCTGGTGGGGCTGAGGCAGCTGGTCCCCAGACATTGTCCTGGGTGTCAATCCAATAGGCCTTGTACACGTCTTCTCCTCTAGTCCTCTCAGTAAAATCGAAAGCTCCTAATTTCCTGTCTAAACCCCTTTTTGCTTAAAATTGTTAGAGTGGTTTCTGTTTCCTGTAACTAGATCCTGGCTGATATAAATTGGAATCTGAACAATTTTTTTCTTAAAGCAGATATACATTTTTCTCAGGCCTGTTCCCTAATCTGTCTGTGCAGAAGGATTTTAATGAGTTGTGAGGTCCTGGAGGACAAAAATGATTACATTGGCCCTTATTAAGCTTGGTAAATCCAGTAACTCTGGAGGGAAACATCTGAATACACTGAGAAGGACAAGACCCACTTCTAGAGTTTGTGTAATTCTGCCCTCTCACAGCATCTTCTTCCAAGCCCTGCTGAGGCTGTCTGCACTCCTGAGGCAGAGGCTAAGCTGTTGGATGCAGTACCACTTGGGGACAAGCTAGATTTTCTTAGCTTCTTATAACCAGACACAAGTCAAGAGAATGAGTAATTTAATTGTTACTCTAAATGCACTTTGAGGCTGACTTGACTTTGGGCTTTCTCTCTTGATTCACCCTCAAGCAGGATTCGTCTTTGGGGAGCAAACTACTCCTGAGGTGATGTGGAGAAAGAGGGAGGTATGTACAGATGATCCTGGCAGCCTAGTGAGGAGGCCTGATGCAAATACCTCCTGAGAAAGGGACCTGTATCAGCTCTGGGCACCTTAGTGTGCATGAATTTCCAGGTTTTTTCTAGGCTGACAGTAGTCACTGGGCTGAGGACAGTTCCCTGGGAGCATGGCTGGGGTGAACCTGTCAGCAGGAAGGTGGTAGGGGGTCGACCCATGGCACTATTAAGAGAGGCCAGTCTAGATGGGGTCCCATGGGTGGGGAGCTGGGCCCTGAACCAAAGTAGCTGAGAACTGGGGTCTAGCAGACCTTGCTTTTAAGCTCTGTCCCCTCTGACTAGCCCTTGGACAAGCCACTCACCTCTCTGGGCCTCTTTCCTCATTTGTAAAATAAGCATTATAATCTCTAACCTCATAAGATTCTCAGGAGAACTGACTAAAATAAAAACTACAAAGCATTAGGGGAACAGAAAGTATAGGTGGTGAACCAAGGACAGGGTGTTGGGAGCCGTCTTCCTGGGTTTGGGCAATAAAAGGGTGCAGTCTGTAGAGAAATGAACAATAGTGAAATCTGCCAAGTCAGACTGCTGTTTTGTGTTGTTGTTTTTTTTTAATCACTTTGTGTGATAAAATACTCTACTCCTCTTGGGAAAATATTTTGTTGGTCTAAATTTTAAACAGTTGCTAGGGTTACTGTGAGTATATATATATATATATATATATATATATATATATATATATATGCGCTACAGAGTAGCATGATTTTATTTCTTATCCTTTAATAAACTTTGTAGTCTACGTGAAAGTTAATTTGGAGGATTCCCTTGTATACAGTTGGCCCAGAAATGTGCTGTCCAAAGTAAGTTGTCAGAGATCAGAAGCCATTTGGGGCATGACTCATGTCTCTAACCCTGGGGTACTGTGAATTCCTTCATTTAAACTGCAGATTTAACAAAATGACAATAGTACAGTGATTGGAAAGATGAAGATCCAGAATTTGATTTACTTCAATTCTGCCATTCTATGTGACCACTGAAGTTTTTATTTGTTTTTAAAATTTAAAGCAGTATAACAGCACAAACTGCAAGGTGAGTGCAATTTTTAGTTCATATACAAAATATTTTACTAAATTCGAATAACATCTTTAATATTGGAACATATTCTTTTAAAATTATTAATTGGAAACTAATAGGGTTCCACAAGTCAGGAGTTTGGAAGTTGCCACTCTGTCCTAACAAGTAAAAAGCTGAGGAAACTGAAAAGTCAACAACTCTTCCTGGATTTGTAAGAGAGGGGAAGACATAAGGCCTACTGCTGCGCCCAAGATTGGAGAGACAGAGGTGAACACATGGAGCCACAGCTTCCCAGGGCAGAGACTCACGGCCAGAAACCACCATGTCCAGCGCCAGGGTAGAAAATCTGAGCTGTAACTGATGAATTGCTGGAGGCCCAGTGTGGACAAGTCTGAGAATAACACCAGCAGACCCATCATACAGGGGCCCCCATGGTACTCAGATTGACCTCCAGGAGTTGACCAGGTTCTCACAGTAAGTATCAGAGGAAAAAAAACCCCTCATACTTCTGACAGGGGGAGGGGGAAAGGAACCATTCTGAAATATGCCCAGAGCATTGTGTTCTTCTTAACAAAACCTGCCCTCAGGGGAAACTAGTTAACCAGAGGCTAGCCTGCTGGGGGTATTATCAGAGCCTAACTGACCCAGGGGAAGGGAAATACCCAACTCCGGGCCACTTCAGCCATCCTGTCCCACCAAAAGGGGGAGAAAAAAAAACCTGAGAAACACTTGGGAAGTTCACAGTCCAGAGGCACAGGCCCACTAAAAAGCCGAGATCTGATCATAGGACTTAGAACGCTTCCCCTCCCCCAACACCTCACCACCACGTTACTAAGGCCTGTTTACAGCAGTTCCTTTTACCCAATACATCATGCCCAGCTATCAAAAAAAATTACAAGGCATACTAAAAGACAAAAAATACAATTTGGAGAGACAGAGCAAACATCAGAACCAGACATTACAGGCGTGTTGGAATAATCAGACAAGGAATTTAAAACAACTATGAATAATATACTAAGAGCTCTAATGGATAAAGTAGACAGAACGCAAAAACAAATGAGCAATGTAAGCAGAGGGATGGAAATACTAAGGAAAGACCAAAAGGAAGTGCTGGAGATCAAAAACACTATAGCAGACTGCCTTTGAAGGGCTTACTAGTAGACTGCATGACTGAGGGAAGAACCTCTGAACTCTAGAATATATCAGTAGAAACCTTGAAATCTGAAAAGCAAAGAGAGCAAAGACTTTAAAAAAAATGAAAACCGAATATCCAAACACTGTGGGACAGCTACACAAGATGTAACATACATGTGATGAGAATACCAGAAGGAGAAGCAAGAGAGAAAGGAAAGGAAGAAATATTTGAAATAATAATGACTGAGAATTTCCCCAAATGAATGTCAGACATCAAACCACAGATCCAGGAAGTTCAGAGAACACCAAGCAGGATAAATGTCAAAAAACCCAACCAACCAAACAAAAAAACTACACCTACGGCATATCATTTTCAAACTACAGAAAATCAAAGATAAAGAATAAAATTCTAAAAGAAGTCAGAGGAAAAAAAAACCCAACATACCTATAGAGGAACAAAGATAAGAATTATATCCAACTTCTCCTCAGAAACCATGTAAGTAAGAAGAGAGTGAGTGAAATATTTAAAGTATTAAGGGGAAAATATTCTACAGCCTAGAATTCTGTACTCTGCATAATGATCCTTCAAAACTGAAGGACAAATAAGGAGTGAAGGAGAATGTTTGACTTTCTTAGATAAACAAAATTTGAGGGAATTTTTTGCCATTAGACCAGCCTTATAAGAAATGTATTAGAATTTCTTAAGAGAAGAAAAATTATATAGGTTAGAAACTCAGAGCTACATAAAGCAGGGAAGAGCATTGAAGAAGAAGTAAGTGAAGGTAAAATAAAAATTTTTATTTTTCTTATTTTTAATTGATTTAACAGATAACAGTTTGTTCAAGATAATAATACCAACAATATGTTCGATTATGTATACTTGAGTATGTTATATATTTGTATTATAAATATAAAAATTATAAATTTTTTAATTAAAAAATTTAAATTATAAAAATAAATTATTTATGTAAGCTTATACATAAGTTCAATGAACGACAGCAATGATACAAGGGACAGGAAAAAGGAACTAAGATTGTTATTAGGAGGTACTGATTACCTGTGAAGTGGTATAGTGTTATTTTAAAATGGACTTGGAATAGCTGTAAATGTATATTGCAAGTTTAGGGTAACCACTTTAAAAAGCAAAAAAAGAAGAAAAGAAGTATAACTGATAAATAAAATAAAATCATATAAAATATTCAGTTAAAACCACAAAAAGCAGAAAAAGAGTTAAAATCACAAAAGGCAGACAAAAATACAAACAAAGAATAAAGACTACAAACAGAAAGTGTAACAAATATGGTAGATATTTATCCAACTTTATCAATAATCACCTTGAATGTCAGTGGTCTAAATGTACCAATTAAAAGACAGAGATTGTAAGAGTGGATCAAAAAACAAGACCCAACTTTATGTTGTCTAATGAAGCCCACTTTAAATGTAAAAACTCTTAAAGGTAAAAAGTAAATGAATGGAAAAAATACACCATGCTAACACTAATCAAAAGATAGCAGGAGTAGTTATATTAATTAGAGACCGAGAATACTTCAAATGAAGGAAAATTATTAGGAAGAAAGAAGGGCATTACATAATAATAAAGGGATCAGTTCTCCAAGAAAACAACAATTCTTAATGTGTATGCTCCTAACCACAGAACATCAAACCATGTGAGACAAAAACTAATAGCACTGCAAGGAGAAATAGATGATTCCACTATGGTAGTTGGAACATCCCTCTATCAGATAAGGACAGATCCAGCAGGCAGAAAATCAGGAAGGACATAGTTGAACTTAGCAACCAACTGAATATAATCAACCAACTGAATATAATCAACCATCAATCAACTGAATATAATCAATGTCCGTATGCTCACTTTGTCCAACAACAACAGAATACACATTCTTCTCAAGTTCACATGGAACATTCACCAAGGCAGACCACATTCTGGGCAATAAAACACATCTTAACACATTTGAAAGTAGAAATTATGCAATGTCTGCTCTTAGACTACAATTGAATTAAACTAGAAATCAATAACTGAAAAATAACTGGAAACTCCTAAAATATTTGAAGATTAAATGATATACTCCTAAATATCACATGGGTCAGATAAGAAATCTCAAGAGAAATTTAAAAATTGTTTTGAACTAAATGAAAATGAAAACAGAACTTATCAAAATTTGTGGGATACAGCAAAAGCAGTGCTCAGAGGGAAATTTATAGCATTGAATGCTTTTTCAAGAAAAGAAGAAAGATCTAAAATCAATAGTCTAAGTTTTCATCTTAAGAAACTAGGAAGAGTAAACTAAATCTAATCAGAAGAAAAGAAATAATAAGAACTAGAGCAGAAATCTATGAAACTGAAAACAGGAAATTAATAGAAAAAATAAATGGAATCAAAATCTGGTTCTTTGAAATGATCAATAAAATTGATGTGTCTAGCCAGGTTAATTAAGAAAAAAATAGAAGGGACTACTAATAAATGAAAGAGTGGACATCACTACAAGTCCTATGGACATTAAAAGGATAATAAAGGAATACTTTGAACAACTCTATGCCTGTAAATTTGGTATAAGAACTTAGATGAAATGCACCAATTTCTTGAAAGACATAATTTGCCAAAACTCACACAAGAAGAAATAGATAAGCTGAATAGGCATAGGCATACCTATTAGAGAAAATGAATCAATAATTAATAATCTTCTAAAACAGAAAGCAAGTGGCCTGAGTTCACTGATGAAGTCAACCAAACATGTAAGGAAGAAATTACATCAATTCTCTATAATCTCTTTCAGAGGATGGAAGCAGAGGAAATACTTCCTAGTTCATTCTATGAGACCAGCATTACCCTAAAACCAAGCCCATCAAGCACAAGAAAGAAAACTACAGACCAATATGTCTCATGAATAGAGATACAAAAATCTTCAACAAAATATTAGCAAATTAACCCAACAACGTATAAAAAGAATTATACAGCATGACCAAGTGGGATTTATCCCAGGTATGCAAGGCTGGTTCAATATTAAAAAAATCAGTTAACGTAATCATGCCAACAGGTTAAAAAGGAAAATTACTTGATCATATCAGTAAGTGCAGAAAAAGCATTTGATAAAATTTCCATTCATGATAAAAACTCTCAGTAAACATGAATAGAAGGGAACTTCCTCACCTTGATAAAAAAAATCTACAAAAACCCCACAGTAACATTATACTTAATGGTGAGAAACTAGAATCTTTCCCACTAAGATCAGGAACGAGGCAAGGAAGTCCCCTCTCACCACACTTTTCCTTTTTTAAAAAAAAATTTTATTGAAATATAGTTGATTTACAATGTTGTGTTATTTCTGCTGTACAGCAAAGTGATTCAGATGTGTGTATATATATATATATATATATATATGTATGTATGTATATATATATATATATTCTTCATTTTTTAATATTCTTTTCCATTATGGTTTAATCACAGAATATTGAATATAGTTCCCTATGCTATATAGTAGGACCTTGTTGTTTATCCATTTTATCAATATATAATAGTTTGTATCTGCTAACCCCAAACTAGCACTACATCCCTCTCCCAACCCCATCCCACTTGGCAACCACAAGTCTGTTCTCTATGTCTGTGAGTCTGTTTCTGTTTCATAAAAGTTCATTTGTGTCATATTTTAGATTTCACATATAAGTTACATCATATGGTATTTGTCTTTCTCTTTCTGACTTATTTCACTTAGTATGATAATCTCTAGGTCCATCCATGTTGCCACAAATGGCATTATTTTGTTCTTTTTTATGGTTGAGTAGTATTCCATTGTATATATGTAACACATCTTCTTTATCTATTCATCTGTCTATGGACATTTAGGTTGCTTCCATGCCTTGGCTATTGTGAATAGTACTGCTATGAATATTGGGGTGCATGTATCTTTTTAAATCATATTTTTGTCCAGGTATATGCCCAGGAGTGGGATTGCTAGGTCATATGGCAACTCTATTTTTAGCTTTTTGAGGAATCTCCATGCTTTTCTCCCACAGACGCTGCACCAACTTACATTCCCACCAATAGCATAGGAGGGTTTCTTTTTCTTCACATCCTCTCCCGCATTTGTTATTTGTAGACTTCTTAATGATGGCCATTCTGACTGGTGTGAGGTGGTATCACACTGTAGTTTTGATTTGCATTTCTCTAATAAATAGTGATGTTGAGTATCTTTTCATGTGCTTGTTGCCCATCTGTATGTCTTCTTTGGAGAATGTCTATTTAGTTCTTCTGCCCATTTTTCAATTAGGTTGTTTGTTTTTTTGTTGTTGAGTTGCAAGAGCTGTTTGTATACTTTGGAAGTTAAGCGCTTGTCAGTCACATCATTTGCAAATATTTTCTCCCAGTCTGTAGGTGGTCTTTTAGTTTTGTTTATGGTTTCCTTTGCTGTTGCAAAAGCTTGTAACTTGATTAGACCTCAGTTTTGTTTATTTTTGCTTTTGTTTCTATTGCCTTGGGAGACTGACCTAAGAAAACATTGGTACAATTTACGTCAGAGAATGTTTTGCCTATGTTCTCTTCTAGGAGTTTTATGGTGTCATGTCTTACGTTTAAGTCTTTAATCCATTTTGAGTTTATTTTTGTGTATGGTGTGAGGGTGTGTTCTAACTTCATTGATTTACATGTGGCTGTCCAACTTTCCCAACACCCTTTGCTGAAGAGACTGTCTTTTTCCCATTGTATATTCTTGCCTCCTTTGTCGAAGATTAATTGACTGTAGGTGTGTTCACCACACTTTTTCAACATCATATTGGAAGTACTAGCTAATGCAACAACACAAGAAAAGGAAATAAAATGTATACAGTTTGGGAAGGAAGAAATAAAACCAAAGAACAAATCAAGAAAATTAAATATTAAAGAAATTTTAGTAGTTGCCCAAGTTTTATCTTTTTCAGACGTTTTGGGCTTTTTTAACTCACATACCATAAAGTTCACCATTTAAAAAAAATTTTTATTTATTTATTTATTTTTGGCTGCGTTGTGTATTTGTTGCTGCACATGGGCTTTCTCTAGTTGCTGTGAGTGGGGGATACTCTTCATGGTGGTGCACAGGCTTCTCATTGTAGTGGCTCCTCTTGTTGCAGAGCATGGGCTCTAGGTGCGTGGGCTTCAGTAGTTGTGGCTCGTGGGCTCTAGAGTGCAGGCTCAGTAGTTGTGGCGCACGGGCTTAGCTGCTCTGCAGGATGTGGGCTCTTCCCAGACCAGGGCTCAAACCCATGTCCCCTGCATTGGCAGGCAGATTCTTAACCACTGCACCACCAGGGAAGCCCAAGTTCAGCATTTTGAAGTATAAAATTCAGTGATAGTATATTGACAAGTTTGTATAACCATCACCGTTATCTAATTCTAGAACATTTTTATTACTGGAAAAATAAACTGCATATCATTAGCAGTCACTTCTCATTTCCCCCCTCTCCCGAGTCCCTGAAAACCATTAATCTATGTGTCTATGGTTTTGCCTATTTGGGGCATTTTATATAAATAGAATCATATAATATGTGACTTTTTGTGTCTGACTTCTTTCACTTACCAAAATATATTCAAGATCGATCCATGTTGTAAGCATTTAACAGTACTTTCCTCCTTTTCATGGCTGGATAATTTTCCACCTATGGATATAACACACTTTGTTTATCCATTCATTAATTGGTGGATATTTGGGTTGTTTCTACCTTTTGGCTATTATGGCTATTATGAATAATGCTGCTGTAAAGATTCATGCACAAGATTTTGTATGAACATATGTTTTTAATTCTTGGATATATACCTAGGAGTGGGATTTTTGGATCATATGGTAACTTTATGTTTAACTTACTGAGGAACCACCAAACAGTTTTCCAAAGTAGTTGAATATTTTTACATTCCCACCAGCAGTGTATAAGTGTTCCCATTTTTTCACATCATTGTCAATACTTATTGTCTGCCTTTTAAAAAATTATTATAGTAATTCTACTGTTTATGAAGTGGAATCTCATTGTGGTTTTGATTTTCATTTCCCTAATCACTAATCATGTTTAGCATCTTTTTGTACATCTTTTCATACAAATGCTCATTGGTCATCTTCTTTGGAGAAATGTCTATTAAATACTTTGCCCATTTTAAAATCAAGTTATTTGCATTATTACTGAGTTTTTAGAATTCTTTATATATTCTAGAAGTGAATCTCTTATCAGACATATGATCTGCAAATATTTTTCCCATTCTTTGTGCTGTCTTTTCGCTTTCTTTTGAAACACAAAAGTGTTTAATTTTTACGATGACCAATTGATTTATTTTTTCTTTTATTGCTTGTGGTATCATATCTAAGAAATCACTGCCTAATGCAAGATCAAGAAGATTTATGCCTATGTTTGCTTCTAAGAATATTTCAGTTATATCTTTCACATTTGGGTCTTTGATCCATTTTGAGTTAATTTTTTATATGGTGGGAGTTAGGGGTCCAATTTCATTCTTCTGTTGGTGCATATCCAGTTGTTCCAACATCATTTTTTGGAAAAGACTATCCTTTCCCCTATCGACTTCTCTTGGCACCTTTGGTGAAAATCAATTGACCAGAGATGTAGCTATCTGATATTTTATTTCTGTTTGTCCTTCCTTTCTTATGTTGAAAAATTTAAAATAATTTCTTATTTCAAAAAATTTAAGTTGCAAACCTTGACTCTTCCCTCTTGTTTTAGTTAGATATTCCTAACAAGCCACCGGGTGGTCTCACTCACTACCTCTGGTGGGGCTGTTGGTCTGGCACCTTGGTTCTCCTCCATATGCCTCTCCAGCAGACTGGCTTGGGTTTCCTCACAAGCACCTGTGTTCCAAAGGAATGAGAGTGGAAGCTGCAAGGTCTCTTGAGTTCTAGCTTTGAGTCAGACGGCATCACTGTACCACACTGTATTGGTCAAATCAAGTCACAAGTTGGCCCAGAGCAGAAGGGTGAGGAAATAGATTAGAACTTTTGATGGAAGAACTGCAAAGAATCTTGAAAAATCTGCCATTTTAAATTCACAACAATCTCTAAACACACCAGTGTATATCTCTTAAGGAAAAGAAAATTCTCCTGGATTACACATGGATTACACAAGATTGTGAAGTAAGTCTTTACAGAGGAGGGAAAATTTGATAGAGACCTGAATGAAGTGAAGGGATGCAGCATGGGGAAGAATATTTAAAGCAGGAAGAAAAGCATGTGCAAAGGCCTGGGACAGAAAAGTGTTTTGTGTGTTTGAAGAACAGCACAGAGAAAAGTGTGATGGGAGAGAAGGTGGGGCTGTTGTGAATGTCAGGTGGGATAAAATATGTCAATATGTTATATTATGGGATGATAACAAGGTGAACTATTATTTTTCATCACTGTGATTCTTTCAAGGTGTTTCTAGAGGGTGGGAGAAGACAAAAAAGAAACCCCTTCAGTAATAACACCCAGCTAAGTCAGGGGCAGGGACAAGCCTTAGGGATGCCACATCCCCACTAAGTCTCACCACTACAAACACCTGCTGCCCAAAGTTGGTGCTGCCTCGGGAGCCTGGGCCAGTCCTCCCAGGTGGGCTGAGCCCATTTCTTCCTGGCTGCTCAGCCCCAGGTATGTAGCCCTCCCAAGTGCCATAGCCAGCTGGCTCCCCCAGGTCACCCTGGTTTTCAGGGTCTTAGTTGCAGTGACTCCTAAGGGGCAAGAGGATTTGAGGGTCTGAGCATTGAGGGGTGCAGGACTTGCCCCCAAGGCTGCTCTTGGTCCTGAGGCCTGTGCCAGGGTCCACAGGAACCCTGTCATGCTCTGAGCCCGAGCACTTACAGAGCTATACTAGCCCACGAGGTGACCTCAGGTGGGCAATTCCTGGCCACTTTATTTTTTGAGACTTTAAATATATGAGGAAAAAAAAAAGAAAAAGTAAAAGAAAAGAACTAGGAGACAGACAAAACATGATTGCAAGTATTGAGATGTATTTTCAACGTATTCACAAAGTGAGAGTGATTTAATCCACAAGAATACAGTGGAAATAATTTGTGCTATTTACAACACGGACCTACTGAAAACCTATTTTATGGTGCAACCCAAGGTTACAGGTACCTGGCAAGCAGCAGCTTCTTTCCATCCCACCATCTAGGTCCAACTTCATTTGGAGAGAAGGTCCCCCAGCAAGCCCTACTGAGCACGGTCAGCCAAGGGAAGTGGGGCTTTGGTAGCTCTGTTCCCTCATGGGCCGGGGTCGGGGGATCCCATCCTGCAGGAGGGCAGCTCCGGGGCCCAGCGGGTTACCTTGCTCTGCTCCCCAGCTACCCTCATCCCATTTGAGAGAAATCAGAGTGTTCTCCTCTCTCTCATCTCTTTCTACCTCTGTCTCTCTTTCTGCTCTCTGTGTTTTTCTTCATCTCCCTTCTCTCTGTCTCTTTGTTTCTCTCCTGATTCTCTCTCTCTATTACTCCAGATGGTAAAATGGGGCCTTCCCACTCCCACTGCCTGACCTCCTAGCAGTAAAGCTGCAGTTGAACGTCTCAGGGCTGGTAAAAAGCAGAAGGTCACTGGCGGGGTGGGGACTTTCTTCTCTCCAGGCTGGTTCTCTCCCACCTGGAGGGCCCAGCAGTCCCTGTCCCAGGACCACCTGCCATGTGTAGTTTCTGGCCTTGAGCTGCAGCCAGGGCAGTAGTATCTGGTGTCCTGGTGGGACCTGCATGGCTGGAGCAAACCCAGGACACTGTGGAAGGTCAGGGTGTTTCTTGGGGGCTGCTCACATCCCAGTGTGGGGAGAATGCTCTGGAGAGGGGCTCCCTTTCTTGGCCTCCTTCTGACCTTCTCTAACCAGTTACTGCTCTCCCAGACACTGGGGAATATGGATGTGTATGGACATCACAGAGTTTGTCTTTCTACTGGGCCAGCACTGGAAGCACGAGGGTGTCATTGGGCCTGGGCAACTGAGGGAGATGGCGTGTCTCTGAGGCGTGACCTGGCTCAGTTGCACAAAGGTGGTGTTTAAATATTTATTTTTAGTGGCCACTGGTTAAACAGAGGGCTTCATTTTGGTGGGGGCAACCCTGAAAAGAAAAAATAATCAGATCCTGGCTTTGTCAGTCAAGCTTACCAGCCCCTGCAGGGTGGACCCTGGACGCAGGGCCCCAAATGTCCAGGGTGAGCAGCAAGGCCAGTGAACTGGGGGGCCCTGAAGGGAGCCAGGCTGGTGGGTGACCACAGGTCCTCACTGAGAAGACTGCAGCCCATCTACCCTGGCCTCCGGGACCTGGCCCAGCTCACCTGCCTCAAGCTGGGCCCTTCAGAGGCTGGCAGGCTGTTGGCCAAGACGGGGGGCCTGGGTCTCATGTGGGCACTGCTGACCTCCCTGCCCTCAGCTCAGGTCAGGAAGTCCCGGCTGCTCTAGGAGACACACCTGCTGAGCCTTCCTGCTTGTTCCAAGCTAGCCCCAGGGGTGAGGGGCCACAGCTCCTCTTCCTACTAGTGTTGGAGGGTGTGGGTGAGTCTGAGTTTACCCTTTGGTTTGGATTTGAGAGAGCCGGGCAGTGGGATCCTTGCCCCACAGTGGAGGGCAGCTGGCCCTGCTAGGTCTTAGAGGTCACTGCCCCTCAGGTCTCAGCCAAACCCTTTCCTATCCTGCATGTCAGTGGCCTGGCATTCCCACTGGAGAAGGGCTTTTCTTGGCTGAAGGTTCTGCTGCATGGGAGTTTGAGTACAGGAGGCCCATCTTGGGAAGGATGATGCCCGGAGGAGAGAGACCTACTAACCATTACTGGGCTTCTGCCTTTCAGATGTGAAAACTGGCTCAGAGACTCTAAGACCCTTTCCCCAGGTCTGAGCTCATAACGGAATGTGGGTTCAAATCCAGACTGTCTGAGTTTTTGACCCTCTTCCGGCCTACCTCTTCCTTAAGTCATTTATTGGCTATTTAACACCTCAGAGAGGATTGATTATTTTATCACAGTGTTTCTTAAATACCCATTTTGGAGGGAAAAATTGTCTTGATTCCCTAGTATTGACAATTTATTTTCATTATAATGTCACTTAAGTACATAAAAACATGAAAGTAGGCATAACCCCCTATGTTTATAGCTGTTACAGAACCATACCACCAAGACCATTCACAAATTACAAATAAAACAAGAAGAAAGAGATTCCAATGAACAGCCTTAACCTTGTGAGGAGGGTGACACAGTTTTGCTGATGTGAGTCCCCCTTGCTCTAAGAGTGTGACTGCTTCAGAGCCCACTGGGGTTGCAGGGTCTACCCACTGTCTTTACTTGACCTATGAGGCCTGTTTGGTGCATGTCACATGGTGGTGTCATTTGGGCCCCCACATATTGAGGACATGAAAGTACTCACCCACACTGACCCAATCCACAAGATGGAACACTGGGGTGAAGTCAGGGCCTGTGTCCTGGTTGCTAAGCAGAGCCCCAAAGGCATAGGGTGCTGGTCAGGGAGGTGTGGGGGCAGCACTGGAGCAGGGGTCGGTGCCTGAGTGGAATGGGGAGTCCTGGGCTTGGAGCAGGAGAGAGGCCAGGAAATCCTTTGCCCAGAATGAAGGTGACAGGAAAATCTTGTGGCCTCTAACCTGCAGCCACATGTGAGTGGGTGAAGTCAGAATGACACCCCTGTCCTTTGTCCCAGGTAAGAGCAGCACCCAAGCCTGCTCTGCAGGTTCCCCATGGGCATTGCCTGGCCTGGACCCCTGGGAGTGGGTGAGCCGTGCCACTGTCTGCTACCAGTCTTGGAGGTCCTGCTAGGTCCTCAATGTCCCTGACCAGCCCCTGGGCCTCTGAGAATGAAGGTCAGGACAGCAGGGTTCCAGGCTCTAAGAAAGGACTGCCAGACAGGGAAGGGCTTCCCAGCCCCAACCCAAGAATGACTGACAGGTTAGGATGCTGACTTTCAGGGATGAGCCTCACACCAAGGGATGGAACTTGCTTGGTCTCTGTTCTTGGTTGCCATGTCCAGCCTCCTCTCAGACTGAAAGGGGCTGCTAGGAAGTGTGAGACCCTTTTCTCTTGGGCCTTCTATTCACAGCCTCTCCATTTACTAGCTGATTGTCTTTGGGTTTGTCAATTGACCTCTTGGGGAACTATTTCCTAATCTGTGAAATGCGTCCATGTCTGGATTCCACGAGATGAAATGGATCCTCTGCATTAGATTCTAGCCCACCTTCATGGATCTGTCATATGTATGTATATGCATATATACATGAGTGTATGGATGTAGATATAATTTTATGAGCAAGCTGAAAACAACAGCAACAATAATAACCACGAGCTTCTCTCCAGGTGCCTGGGGCACCAGGACTTGCCTCACCGGAAGACCAGAGTCTGTGACCCCAGCAGGGAGTGTGCTGGAGAGCGCAGTCATGGGCAGGAAGCCTGGCAGAGCGCAGACGCACTTTCATTCCACGTGCTCTGGTTTCATCCGGGAGCACTGAAAGAAAAGCTGCTCTTGGACTTTAGGAGGTGTCTCCTGGTCAGGGGATGGTACAGCTCAGTCAGGAGGTCCCACTTGTTGGTGGCCCTCAACCAGTCCACCAGACCACTTCTCCTGGTCTCAGTGCCTCACAGAGGGTACCCAGTGGAAGCTATGGCTACATGAAAGCCGTTTGGAAGGCCAAAGGAAGGCCAAAGTTACACTGTGGCCTCAGGTCTCTTTTGGAAGTAAATGATGTGTCAATTATTAATAAAAGAGATACAAAATATTCTACTAGTCTTTTCATGCCCAGCGTCATCCTGGGCAACACAGTGAGCTGTGGGGTACAGTATCCCATGTCTCCTGAACCCGAACCTTCAAATCTCTGCTTTACAGGAGCTTCCAGAGCTTTTACTTTCTGAGGAAAGAGCCTGTCTTCAGACCCCCTGTGCTTGATGGGAACAGAGCATTTATTTTGCCAAGCCATGAGGACAGAGGGTCTGTCCTTCTAGGAGGTTGCTAAGTTGGGATGTATATTTCTATCTCCCCTCATAATGGGGAGGCCTGCCTGTGATAAGGCAGAGATGGAGAGATGAAGACAAAGACCCTGGATCAAGCTCTGCCTGAAGCCATCCACCTGGACATCTCAGTTACATGAACCTCGCTTCCCACTAGCACCACCCCCTCATTTTTCTTACAGAAGGTGGTTTCCAAGTGAAAGCATCTTAACCACTCTAAGTACCATTATGGATTAAGAAGCACGTGGACATGCTCATCCATCCATTCACAGGCTATGGCTGTGTCAGGCCCTGGGACCGGCGCTGGGGGCACCAGGATAAATTACATTCTCCGTTAGGGCCTCAGCCAACTGAGGGGGCAGACTTGAGACAAATCCATGCTGTCCTGTGCTGAGTATTAGGAGAAGTTTGATTAGGGGAGCAACTAACTCAGAGAGGGCTTCCCAGAGGAGGTGGCATGTGCCTTGAACTTGAGGGAAGGACAGGGTTTTGTTTGAGAGAGAAGAGAGCATGTGGGCACAGGCCAAGCAGCTGACAGAATATGGAGTGTGTGAAGAAACCGCAAGCAAGGAGCTGGCAGCCCGGCCTTCCCTGTGCAGGGGGAGGGCGGGAGTGGCTGGGAGACAGCTGCAGCCCCGACCCAGGCCCCTGCAGGGGCCCCAGGGCTAGACCTTCTCACTCTGTCCCTGCCTGGAGTGTTGGCAGGAAGATACTGCAGGGAAACTTGGGAAGACACGCATGGTTGAGAGCAGCGGGGAAAGGAGGGGATAAAGCCATTTTCTTTCCAGCTCCAAATGGTAAAGAAATGACTTTCCTCCTGCACAAGCTGGACTTCCTGCAGCTGGAAAAAAGTATATTAATGCCATGTTGTATGATGCCTGGGCTGAGCAGGGACAGGCTGGCCTGGCTGCCTGAGGTAGTACAGCGATTGCCCCGCTGGCCAGCCCTGGGCCCTGGGCCTCCATGTCCAGGCTGGAGAAAGTTGGCTCCACTGTAGCTTTCCAGATAAAGTGGTTTTTATTTCATATTCACCAGAGACGTTACAAAGTATAATTGGGATTGCTGCTTCTCATATTATTTATGCAATTCTCCCCCATTTCCCTTCCCAAAAGCAACTCACAAAGGGGTCTTTGTTCTCTGCAAGTTCAAAGTCAGCTCCTCCAACGGGAAATGAATTGGCGATTACAAGAAGGAAGGCTGAGTTTTACTGGCTGTCAGACCAGAAACATGGGATGCATCAAGGTTCCAGTAGGAGCCAGGGAGAGTGCGGTCTGCAGGCTGCAGAAGTGGGTGAGCCGGAGAGTGGGGGGTAGACAGTGGGGGGACAGCCCACGTCTGCCTCTCTGCTGAGCAGCCTCACCACATACTCTGCCTCCGTGGCCTCAGTTTCCTCACTCGTAGGGCCGGGCACCTGTACTCTGGACTAAAACTAAATCAGAGGGTTTCCTTCCCTTCCTCAGACCTCTGGGACTCTGCTGAGGGTGAAGGTCTCAGAACAGGATGGGCAGGGCTTGGGGCACCAAGTCCACTCTTGCCCTTCCGAATGTTTGACTGATTGATTCAATGTGCAGGTCAGATTTTAAGGAAAAAGTGTTTTCATTGAAAGTTTGCAAAAGGCTGACCTGGATGAACTTGAAGGCCTGGGACCCAGGAGATGGTGGAGGCTCAGAGCCTGGGATCCTGTGCAGCTATCAGGGTGGCTAGCTTTTGTGGGCTTCTTATGTCCCTCCGGGAAGTAGAAGACAGCTGCCTGAGAGGCTCTGAGCAGAGGGCTGGGGGACCACGTGCTCAGAGGTGCAGAGTCTGTGACTGCCCCACTGGAAGACTACCTGGCCTTGAATGGGTCGGAGAGTTTGTGTGAAGTGCCCCCACCCCTGTGGCATGGCCCATGACCCTCACTGACAGCAGGACTGGTAGGGGTTCAGCACCTTGGGCCCAGGTCTGTGACTCTGGCTCTTACCCTAGGGAACCCTGCAATGGGGGACCCATTCTCAGCATCCTGGAGGAAACATTGAGCAGGCAGCACCTCCAGAACCTCAGCTCAGTGGGGCCTCCCTTTGCCATGATGGCCTCCATGGGGAGCAACCCACAGGGACCTTGATTGCCAGCCTTGTTGGGGGCCCAGTACACAGCAGGCCAGCAGAGGCCCTTGGCCCAGCTTCCTTGGCCACAAAGCTGTTTCAGGATTCGTGCCTGGTTGGGAGTCCTCAAGCCTATGGCCCTTGGCCTAGGCTGCCCCCACAGACCCACTCCCTGGTGTCTGGCCTCTTCTTCCTTCCCCAGTGGAGCCCTGCATGCCTGGCCACCAGACCCCAGAGCCCCAACCTTCCAGCTTTCATTCTAGCAATGAGATAACTTAGGCATTTGGGGGTTGGGTAGGGGAAGAGGTGTGTCCCAGCCACCTATTCCCACAATGGGACTCTTCTCCATACTGGGGAGGGGTCGGTTGGAGTGAGACTGCGGGACACCTGTCCTCGCCTTTGCAAGGAGCCAGAGCCTCATTTGGGAAGCCTATGATGTGTTTGTGTGGCTCTAGGGCCCTGCTGGGGCAGGGCAGGGCAGGGCACTGAGGGTGGGAGTGGGAGGGGCTTTGGAAGAGCACAACCTGCCACTCTCCCTCTGGCCCTCCAAAGAGATGAGGCTCTTCCTGTGAAATGCTCCGGGAGTAGAGAGAGCATATGGAGAGGAGAGGGCCCCTGTGTGAGCTCTGTGCAAACTAGAAGGAGAGGGCGAGTCTATCGGAGGTCCTCCCCACCTGACTCCAGGATTCCAGGTCTCTCTAGAGCACTGATCTCAGAGTGTTGCAGGCAGAGCAGAAGCCAGGCCCCCATGGAGGTTGACATGGACGCCCCCCAGGGTTGAGGGCTTTTCAGAAATGTTACTTCCTGCGGTTGCCAGACTGCTTCCCTCAGTCACCTCACCGTCACTGCTGCTGCTGGCTGTTGAGTTCACTGATAAACATTGGCTCTGGGAGTTGAGACATCAGGACCCTGGAGAAATTCAGGCTAGAGGCACTCTGCTAAAACCACGTCTTGGGGTGGCCTCTGCACTCACACCGTTGGGCAGGAAAGTGTTATTTCTGCAATAACGGCTTTCTTGTCAACGAAAAGACCACCAGTGGGGATGCAGGTTTTCTCTGCGACCGTGGGGCCCTATCCAGCCCCAGACTCAACACACTGTGGGAGGCAGGCCCGGTCTGGGGGATGCTCTGATCCACCACAGAGGTTAGATCATGCATCTCCTCATTTTACAGACAGGGAAACCGAGGTTCCCCAAACCAGGAGGGGTTAGGAGTTGGGCTGCAGGTCATGCCAGTGTCTGCTGGCTCCAATCCTGGGCTGTCTTTACTGTGTGATAAGGTGTGAAACACATTTCACACTGCGTCACAGGGAGCAAGCACTATGCCAGGCATTTTACCTACATTATCTCATTCAATCCTCGAGACAAGTCTGGACCAAGTCTCCACCCATTCATTTTACAGATAAGAAACTGAGGGTCACAGAGGTTGAGTTAGCTTGTGCTGAGTGAGCCAGGATTACAACTCAGGCTTATTTGACCCCAAGGCCTCGCCCACTCCCTTCCTGCAGGGCTTTGCTGCCTTCATGTGCTGTCTCCCCTAAAACTTTCCTTAGCTGTTCCTATGTGTCTCCTGGGCCTTCTTTGGGCAGCCCTGACCTACCCAGGAGAGCAAGCCCGCCCTTGGACACCCTGAAAGTAGGGAGTCTGGCCTGGCTAAGTCTTGGTCTCCTTGGATAGTCCTCCTTGGATTTGGGGCGTCTGCTCCAAGTAAAATTCCAACTTTTCCAGTAAACATGCTGGGTTTACTCCACTTCCTCCAGTCTCCTGACCACCCAGTTGACGTCAGCTGCTTCCAGGCACCCCTGTGTCCTGCAGCCCTGTGCTCTTCACACCAAGTGTCATGATCCACATGGTTTTTTTGGATTTTTTTTAAACATCTTTACTGGAGTATAATTGCTTTACAATGTTGTGTTAATTTCTGCTGTACAACAACATGAATCAGCTATATGTATACATATATTCCCATATACCCTCCCTCTTGAACCTCCCTCCCACCCTCCCTACTCCACCCCTCTAGGTGATCACAAAGCCCTGAGCTATCTCCCTGTGCGTTGCAGCTGCTTCCCACTAGCTATCTATTTTACATTTGGTAGTGTATATGTGTCAATGCTACTCTCTCATTTCGTCCCAGCTTACCCTTCCCCCTCCCTGTGTCCTCAAGCCCATTCTCTACATCTGTGTCTTTATTCCTGTCCTGCCCCTAGGTTCATCAGAATCTTTTTTTTTTTTCTTAGATTCCATATATATGTGTTAGCATATGGTATTTGTTTTTCTCTTTCTGACTTACTTCACTCTGTATGACAGTCTCTAGGTCCATCCACCTCACTACAAATAACTCAATTTCGTTTATTTTTATGGGTGATTAATATTCCATTGTACATATGTGCCACATCTTCTTTATCCATTCATCTGTCAGTGGACACTTAGGTTGCTTCCATGTCCTGGCTATTGTAAATAGAGCTGTAATGAACATTTTGGTACATGACTCTTTTTGAATTATGGTTTTCTTAGGGTATATGCCCAGTAGTGGGATTGCTGGGTTGTATGGTAGTTCTATTTTTAGTTTTTTAAGGAACCTCCATACTGTTCTCCATAGTGGCTGTATCAACTTACATTCCCACCAGCACTGCAAGAGGGTTCCCTTTTCTCCACACCCTCTCCAGCATTTATTGTCTCTAGATTTTTTGATGATGGCCATTCTGACTGGTGTGAGGTGATACCTCATTGTGGTTTTGATTTACATTTCCCTAATGATTAGTGATGTTGAGCATCCTTTCATGTGTTTGTTGGCAATCTGTATGTCTTCTTTGGTGAAATGTCTATTTAGGTCTTCTGCCCATTTTAGGATTGGGTTGTTTGTTTTTTTGATATTGAGGTGCATGAGCCGCTTGTATATTTTGGAGATTAACCCTTTGCCAGTTGCTTCATTTGCAAATGTTTTCTCCCATTCTGAGGGTTGTCTTTTTTGTCTTGTTTAGGTTTCCTTTGCTGTGCAAAAGCTTTTAAGTTTCATTAGGTCTCATTTGTTTATTTTTGTTTTTATTTTCATTTCTCTAGGAGGTGGGTCAAAAAGGATCTTGCTGTGATTTATGTCATAGCTTGTTCTGCCTATGTTTTCCTCTAAGAGTTTTATAGTGTCTGGCCTTACATTTAGGTATTTAATCCATTTTGAGTTTATTTTTGCATATAGTGTTAGGGAGTGTTCTAATTTCATTCTTTTACATGTAGCTGTCCAGTTTTTCCAGCACCACTTATTGAAGAGGCTGTCTTTTCTCCATTGTATATTCTTGCCTCCTTTGTCATAGATTAGGTGACCATAGGTGTGTGGGTTTATCTCTGGGCTTTCTATCTTGTTCCATTGATCTATGTTTCTGTTTTGGTGCCAGTACCATATTGTCTTGATTATTGTAGCTTTGTAGTATAGTCTGAAGTCAGGGAGTCTGATTCCTCCAGCTCCGTTTTTTTCCCTCAAGACTGCTTTGGCTATTCGGGGTCTTTTGTGTCTCCATACAAATTTTAAGATGATTTGTTCTAGTTCCGTAAAAAATGCCATTGGTAGTTTGATAGGGATTGCATTGAATCTGTAGATTGCTTTGGGTA
Organism: Balaenoptera physalus; assembly: GCF_965194825.1. Taxonomy (NCBI): domain Eukaryota; kingdom Metazoa; phylum Chordata; class Mammalia; order Artiodactyla; family Balaenopteridae; genus Balaenoptera; species Balaenoptera physalus. Next base: position 128,546,687 of record NC_138883.1, read on the forward strand.
GTAGAGTCGTGTTCACAATGTTGATTCTTCCAATCCAAGAACATGGTATATCTCTCCATCTGTTTGTATCATCTTTAATTTCTTTCATCAGTGTCTTATAGTTTTCTGAGAACAGGTCTTTTACCTCCTTAGGTAAGTTTATTCCTAGGTATTTTATTCTTTTTGTTGCAATGATAAAAGGGAGCGTTTCCTTAATTTCTCTTTCAGATTTTTTGTTGTTCGTGTATAAGAATGCAAGAGATTTCTGTGCATTAATTTTGTATCCTGCTACTTTAACAAATTCATTGTTTAGCTCTAGTAGTTTTCTGGTAGCATCTTTAGGAATCTCTATGTATAGTATCATGTCATCTGCAAACAGTTACAGTTTTACTTCTTCTTTTCCGATTTGGATTCCTTTTATTTCTTTTTCTTCTCTGATTGCTGTAGCTAAAACGTCCAAAACTAATTGAATAATAGCCGTGAGAGTGGGCAACCTTGTCTTGTTCCTGATCTTAGAGGAAATGGTTTCAATTTTTCACCATTGAGAATGATGTTGGCTGTGGGTTTTGTCATATATGGCCTTTTTATGTTTAGGTAGTTTCCCTCTATGCCCACTTTCTTGAGAGCTTTTATCATAAATGAGTGTTGAATTTTGTCAAAAGTTTTTTCTGCATCTATTGAGTTTATCATATGGTTGTTATCCTTCAGTTTGTTACTATGATATATCACATTGGTTGATTTGTGTATATTGAAGAATCCTTGCATTCCTGGGATAAACCCCACTTGATCATGGTGTATGATCCTTTTAATGTGCTGTTGGATTCTGTTTGCTAGTATTTTGTTGAGGATTTTCACATCTATGTTCATCAGTGATATTGGCCTTTAGTTTTCTTATTTTGTGACACCTTCTTCTTGGATTGATCCCTTGATCATTTTGTAGTGGCCTTCCTTATCTCTTGTAACAGTCTTTATTTTAAAGTCTATTTTGTCTGATATGAGAATTGTTACTCCAGCTTTCTTTTGATTTTCATTTGCGTGGAATATCTTTTTCCATACTCTCACTTTCAGTCTGTATGTGTTCCTAGGTCTGAAGTGGGTCTCTTGTAGACAGCATATATATGGGTCTTGTTTTGTACCCATTCAGCCAATCTGTGTCTTTTGTTTGGAGCATTTAATCCATTTACATTAAAGGTAATTATCGATATGCATGTTCCTATTACCATTTTCTTAACTGTTTTGGGTTTGTTGTTGTAGATCTTTTCCTTCTCTTGTGTTTCCTGCCTAGAGAATTTCCTTTAGCATTTGTTGTAAAGCTGGTTTGGTGGTGCTGAATTCTCTTAACTTTTCCTTGCCTGTAAAGTTTTAATTTCGCCATTGAACGTGAATGAGATCCTTGCTGAGTAATCTTGGTTGTAGGTTTTTCCCTTTCATTACTTTAAATATGTCCTGCCACTCCCTTCTGGCTTGCAGAGTTTCTGCTGAATGATCAGCTGTTAACCTTATGGGGGTTCCCTTGTATGTTATTTGTTGCTTTTCCCCTGCTGCTTTTAATATTTTTTCTTTGAATTTAACTTTTGATAGTTTGACTAATATTTGTCTTGACATGTTTCTCCTTGGATTTATCCTGTATGGGACTCTCTGTGCTCCCTGGACTTGATTCACTATTTCCTTTCCCATGTTAGGGAAGTTTTCAACTCTAATCTCTTCAAATATTTTCTCTGTCCTTTTCTTTTTCTCTTCTTCTTCTGGGACCCCTATAATTCGAATGTTGGTGTGTTTAATGTTGTCCCAGAGGTCTCTGAGACTGTCCTCAATTCTTCTCATTCTTTTCTCTTTATTCTGCTCTGTGGCACTTATTTCCACAATTTTATCTTCCAGGTCACTTGCCCGTTCTTCTGCCTCAGTTATTCTGCTATTGATTCCTTCTAGAGAATTTTTAATTTCATTTATTGTGTTGTTCATCATTGTTTGTTTGCTCTTTAGTTCTTCTAGGTCCTTGTTAAACGTTTCTTGTATTTTCTCCATTTTATTTCAAGATTTTGGATCATTTTTACTATCATTACTTTGAATTGTTTTTCAGGTAGACTGCCTGTTTCCTCTTCATTTGTTTGATCTGGTGGGTTCTTACCTTGCTCCTTCATCTGCTGCATATTTCTCTGTCTTCTCATTTTGTTTAAATTACTGTGTTTGGGGTCTCCTTTTCGCAGACTGCAGGTTTGTAGTTCCCATTATTTTTGGTGTCTGGCCCCTGTGGGTGAGGTTGGTGCAGTGGCTTGTGTAGGCTTCCTGGTGGAGGGGACTGGTGCCTGTGTTCTGGTGGGTGGGGCTGTATCTTGTCTTTCTGGTGGGCAGGGCCATGTCGGGTGGTGTGTTTTGGAGTGTCAGTGAACTTAGTATGACTTTAAGCAGCCTCTCTGCCAGTGGGTGGGGTTGTGTTCCTGTCTTGCTAGTTGTTTGGCATGGGGCTTACAGCACTGGAGCTTGCTGGCCATTGGGTGGAGCTGGGTCTTAGTGTTGAGATGGAGATCTTTGGGAGAGCTCTCGCTGATTGATATTACGTGGGGCCGAGAGGTCTCTGGTGATCCAATGTCCTGGATTCAGCTCTCCCACCTCGGAGGCTCAGGCCCAACACCCAGCCGGAGCACCAAGACCCTGTCAGCCACATGGCTCAGAAGAAAAGGAAGAAAAATTAAGAAAAAAAAAAAAAAAAGGAGAGACGAAACTCTAGGACAAAACTCTAGGACAAATGGTAAAAGTAAACCTATACAGACAATGTCACAGCAAGAAGCATACACATACACACTTACAAAAAGAGAAAAAGGAAAAAAAAAAAGTACATATATATATATATATATATATATATATATATATATATGAAGGAAGAAAGCAACCAAACCAATAAACAAATCCACCAGTGATAATAAGTTCTAAATACTAAACTAAGATAAACATAAAACCAGAAACAAATTAGATGCAGAAAGCAAACCCCAAGTCTACAGTTGCTCTCAAAGTCCACTGCCTCAATTTTGGGAACATTCATTGTCTATTCAGGTATTCTTCAGATGCAGGATTTATCAAGTTGATTGTGGGGATTTAATCTGCTGTTCTTGAGGCTGCATGGAGAAATTTCCTTTTCTCTTCTTTGTTCACACAGCTCCTGGGTTTCAGCTTTGGTTTTGGCCCTGCCTCTGTGTGTAGGCCG